>NC_080381.1:134237206-134551658 GCF_014773155.1 Arachis stenosperma
CCATATGTTTGATCAGTTATGTTCATCATACTTAGTGATTGATGCATAGGAACCCCGGGGTGGGGAGAATTTTATGTAAGTCCCAATAGTTATTAAATGAGGGAAATTGAAAGGTGTGCCAGCTCTTAATGTGCCTAACAAACTGATGAGATGGCAGAGAGGGAATAGAGAGTGGCAATCCTGTGTGATTTTGTAAGGAGATATTATTTTCAAGGGAGTAGGATGGAGGGGGATATACAAGAATTTGGAATTGGAACTTGTTAGGACCATTAATTAGTTAGGAGTTATTGACTCTAAATAAACAGAAAAAATGATTCGTAGGAGACCAGGAGTGGCTGATAATTTGTGGCATATTACTTAGCGATTGTTGGAGCTCTTGCACTTCCACAAATTAGTGTTATCCCCCATGGGTTTGGGGTTACCATTGATCCTACAGCAACATTAAAATTACTTTCATTTCCTGGTACCAGTTCTAACAACTAACAAGGCTTAGGAGAAAATCAAGCCTCTTTTTGTCTGTTTTTAAATTCCTCCTGTATTCACTGATATTTCTTAATACGGTTCTGCATTCAGAAATACAAGCTCGTTCTCCTTCATATTTTCTATGTGGATACCAGGATCCTATCAATATGATTAGAGAGTATTCAATAGCTTATTCGTCAACTCATTTCTGGATTATTTCTATTAATTGTTTCTATTATTCTGAATCTGATTCACATTTTATCCAATAAAGAATTGAGTGAACAGTAATTTCTTTACATTCTCTCCTTTTTTTCAAAATCACCGAGCCACTCTTCTTAGTGGAGTACCTGAACTTCTCTCTTACCACTATGGACGGAGCAACCATAGGCTGACCTCTGAAGGGTGAGATTGCATTGGCCGTCAGTCCGGTTGCCTGAGCCACGTCTCCCCAAATTTCGTCACGGGCCTCCACGTGCAGTGTCGTCTTCTGGAGCTTTTTTTGATGGTTTAGATCACTTGAAGTGTCTGAATATTATATATATTCAAATGTATAGGAAATCATCTCTTTATAAAGGAATTACAGAAATAGAAATAACTAAAAAATGGGAAAAATACTAGCCTAAAATAAGGAAAGATTTCTAATCATAAAATCCCTAAAAGTAAGCTAAACTAAAATTGAAAAGGATATTATAATTAATTCTATTTACAGAAAAGATTCATGAAATAAATTAGGAATCTGATTTTGATTTAATCTAGTCAACACTCCTCCTCAAGCTGGCTTGAAGATATCCTTCATTGATAGCTTGCTTATTATGCTATTAAAAGTCTTTTTGGGTAATCCTTTAGTTAGAACATCTACCAATTGTTCCGTGGTTAGAACATATGGGATACAAACTCTCTCGATCTTTTCCTTTATAAAATGCTTGTCAACTTCAACTTGTTTAGTTCTATCATGTAGAATTGGATTATGGGCAATAGAAATTGCAGATTTGTTGTCACAATACAACCTTATTGGTGGAGAAATGGGAACCTTTAGTTCTTGTAGGATTTTCTCTACCCATAGTGCTTCACATATTCTATGAGCCACTGCTCTAAACTTAGCTTCTGCACTACTTCGTGGCACAACACTCTGTTTTTTACTCCTTCAACTAACCAGGTTTCCTCCAACAAAGGTGCAATACCCAGATGTTGACCTTTTATCCATGACATTCCCAGCCCAATCTGCATCTGTATAGGCTTCTACTTGAAGATGTCCATAGTTTTTGTAGAGTAACCCTTTCCCAGGCGACCCCTTCAAGTACCTTAGGATTCTAAAGACAGCATCCATGTGTTCTCGGCAAGGTGAATGCATAAATTGGCTTACCATGGTCACAACAAAGGTTATATCCGGGCGTGTATGGGATAAATAGATTAGCCTCCCCACTAACCGCTGATATTTTTCTTTGTCCATTATATTTTCTGGTTCAGCTGGCTTCAATTTTAAGTTAGGCTCTATAGGTGTTTCAGCAGCTTTACAACCAAGTAATCCCGTCTCTTTTAAAAGATCTAGGATGTACTTTCGTTGGTTCATAAAAATGCCTTCCTTAGACTTTGCAAATTCAATTCCAAGGAAGTATTTTAATGAGCCAAGTTCTTTAATTTCAAAAGCTTTGGCAAGCTTTTCTTTCAAGTCTTTTAGCTCCAAGCTATCATCACCTGTCAGAATAATGTCATCCACATATATAATTAAGATAGCAGTTTTATTAATTGCTGAATGTTTATAGAAAAGTGTATGGTCAACTTGGCTTTGAGTATAACCAAGTCCCTTCACCACCATTCCAAGTCGTTCAAACCAAGCTCTTGGGGATTGTTTCAATCCATAGAGAGATTTCTTTAGTTTGCACACTTTATTCCTCCTTAGTTCAGCCTCAAATCCAAGTGGAAGTTTCATGAACACCTCTTCCTGTAGCTCCTCATTCAGGAAAGCATTTTTTACATCCAATTGATGTAAAGGCCAATTGTAATTCGCAGGAAGAGATAAGAGAATCCGCATAGAGTTGAGTTTAGCAACTGGAGCAAAAGTCTCTCGATAATCTCCTCCATAGGTTTGTGTAAATTCCCTAACTACTAATTTAGCCTTATACCTCTCTATGCTTCCATCAGCATTGCACTTGATGTTGAAAATCCACCTGCAGCCAACCACTTTTGTATTCTGTGGCAGATCTACAATCTCCCAAGTTTTATTCTTCTTGAGTGCATGCCACTCTTCCATCACTGCTAATTTTTAATTGGGATCATCTAGTACTAACTCTATATTCCTAGGTTCAAACAGATTTGTAATTTTAGAAGTAAAAGCTCGATGTTTTTGAGAGAAATTTTGGTAAGAGACATAATTGGAAATAGGATGGTTGGTGCTGGTTTTGAATACCTTTTTGGTGCAGGTTCTGGTTTCTTTCTTAAGGGCTATTGGCAAATTATTATTAGAAGTAGCAATATCAGATTTACGTGGAAGATCCTCAGGTACTACAGTTGGGCCGTCTTCCGGATTTTCAGATTGGGTTGGTACATAGATGATGGGCTGGTCTCTATTCTTCTTGGAATATTTCTGAACATAACATCAAAGCTCTTTTTCTTATTGTGGTATTTCTTTTTCTGTTTGTGTTCCAACTAATTCTGGCACAATTTCAGAATTGATTTCCACATCTTTTTTGGCAATTATTTTAGAGTTTGTTTGATCAGTGAAAGTTGTATCCTCAATATGTAAGATAGGAGTGGGTAAAGGTTCATGTAAAAAATTTTCTTTACTTAGACTCTCCCCCTAAAGAAATTTTTTCTGAAAAAATGTTTCATGTTCCAAAAAAGTAACATCCATGCTTACATGACATTTCTTTGTGTGTAGATTGAAACATTTATAACCCTTTTGACTTGGGGAATAGCCAATAAAAATGCATTTTTCTGCCCTTGGATCAAGTTTACTTCGGGGTGAAGGTGTATGAAAAAATACAGTACAACCAAATACTTTTAAAGGTAAATCAGAATGCAACCTACATGCTGAAAAATTCTTTTCGAAAATATCCAACGGTGTGCAGTAATTTAACACACGCGTAGGCATTGGATTTATGAGATAGGCTGCTGTTAGGACAGCATCTCCCCATAAATACTTTGGAACATTATCCTCAAACATAATGGCACGTGCTACTTCAAGATGTTTATTCTTCCTTTCAGCAATGCCATTTTGTTGGGGTGTATTGGGGCATGTAGATTGATGTTGAATACCTATTTTTTGAAGAATTTCACCAAGATTTTTGTTAAAGAATTCAGTACCATTATCACTTCTTAATATTGAAATTTTTGTGTCAAATTGAGTTTTTACCATTTTTGAAAAATAACGAAAAATTTTAGAAACCTCGGATTTTTCATGCATGAGATAGATCCAACATAGTCGTGTGTGGTCATCGATAAAAGTCACAAACCATTTCTTTCCAAATTGAGTTGTTATTTTCGATGGACCCCATACATCACTATGAATCAACTGAAAAGGTTTAGATGCATGATAAGGTTGAGAGTAATAAGGAACTCTGACTCTTTGCACGAATACAACTTTCACATTAAGTAAGGAAGAATCAATATTCTTAAACAAACTTAGAAACAAATGTTTGAGATATGGAAAATTAGGGTGTCCTAGTCTATTGTGTCAGAGCATTATTTGGTCCTTTATAGGCATAGAACTTATACCACTAAGTCCTTGAGTTACTTTATCTTCCAAAATATCCTCAAAATGATAGAGTCCGTCCATCATCTTAGCATTGCCAATCATCTTTTCCGAGGTCCGGTCCTGAAAAATACCATGAGTGTCAAAGAATGTCACAGCACAATTGGAATCTTTGCAGATTTTACTAATAGAGAGAAGATTACAAGAAAGTTTTGGTACATGTAGGACATTTTTTAGGTTAATGTTTATGGACAATTGTACCTTTTCTAACAATGGATGAAAAACTACCATCAGCAGCTCTAATTTTTCTCATTTTCAAAAGGAGAATAAGTTTTAAATAAAAGAAAGAGGCTGGTCATATGGTCAGATGCACTTGAATCGACAATCCATGGTGCATTCAAGTTTGAAGTGCAGTTAAGGGACATAGGAATACTAAAATTATCTGTTTGAGCTAAAGAACCACTAGGAGTATTAGATACAGAACTGGAATTTAACAGCCTTATGAGTTGATCAACCTATTCCTTACTCAAGGATGATTTTTTAGCCTCATGAGCAGTTGGGGTAGAACGTATTTTGAGACCAGGTTTGCTGCCTTTAAGATGTGCTGGTTTTTCATGAATCTTCCGGCAGGTTTCTCGGGTGTGACGAGGTTTATTGCAGTGGTCACACCAAAGATTGGAAGGATGTTTTTGATTTGATGAACTTTTAAGTGCAGCAGGTGCTACTAAGAGTGCATTAGACTCCAAAGAAGTCTGTTCAGTCTTGCCTTTCCTCATCATCACTACTCTACGAGTTTTCTCTCTTCTAACCTCAGCAAAAACTTCTCCAATTGAGGGTAGGATTGCTCTTTCAATAATTCTGCCACGAACTTCATGTAGCTCCACATTGAGGCCTGCAAGAAATTGAAATATCCTCCATTCTTCCACTGTTTGTTGGTGGTGTTTGGCATCAGCGGCTGAAATCCACTTGTAGTTATTGAAGTGGTTAAGGTCCTGCCACACCCGCTTCAATGTGTGAAAATATTTGGTGACATTGTCACTCCCTTGTTGAATTTCTCTAGCTTTTAGAGTAAGTTCATAAATTTGGGATTTATTCCCAAGATCAGAGTACATTTTCTTGATATTATCCCACAATTCTTTGGCAGTGGTATAGTACATATAGTTACTACTGATATCCTCCTCCATTGAGTTCACCAGCCATGTCATCACCATGGAATTTTCGGTAGTATCCCTCACATTATATTGTGTGTCAGTGACGTTAGGCTGGCTTCGCTCACCGGTGAGATATCCAATCTTTTCTCCTTGACGAATGTACATCTGAACTGATTGAGACCACCTAAGGTAGTTTGACTCATTGAGTCGAAATGTGGTGATCTGAACTGAATGTGAGTAACCACTAACTAGTACCCGTTGCTCAGATTTTAAATTTGATGGAGTAGGAGTGGTGTTCTTTTGTTCATGATTAATGACTGAGGAACTGTCAGCCATATCTATAAATTAGAGGTACAGTGCAGAGATTCTGCTCTGATACCAACTTGAAGTGTCTGAATATTATATATATTCAAATGTACAGGAAATCATCTCTTTATAGAGGAATTACAGAAATAGAAATAACTAGAAAATGAAAAAAATACTAGCCTAAAATAAAGAAAGATTTCTAATCATAAAATTCCTAAAAATAAGTTAAACTAAAACTGAAAAGGATATTATAATTAATTTTATTTATAGAAAAGATTCATGAAATAAATTAGGAATCTGATTTTGATTTTGATTTGATCTAGTCACCAAGATCTATCCCACATCCATCAAAGAAAGACAACTCTCCTAAAAAGACCTTTTGAGGAAGATGAAATTAGCTAGTTATTTGGTGTATGGACAAAGACAAGACATTTGGTTCAGATGGTTTAACTGCAACATTTTTTTACGGCTGCTGGGGTATCTTTAAATATCTTCTCAAGGTGTTTGATGAACTTCATAAGAATGGAAAGATTGGTGTTAACATTACTTCTACTTTCATCACTCTAATTCCTAAGATAGACAAGTTAGTTAGAGTAAAAGATTCCAGAACTATAGCGCTAGTCACTGGTTTGTATAAGATCTTCACAAAGGTCCTTTCAATCCTCGTTTGAAGTTTTGTGGGACAACCATTTCGAAAAGTCAACGTATTTTTGTAGCAGGAAGGTAGATTTTGGATGTAGCTTTGGTTGCTAACGAGGTGGTCTCTGGTATGAAAAAGTGAGCGAGAGTGTTTAGTGTTCAAATTAGATTTTGAGAGTTTATGATAGGGTCAAATGGGGTTTTTGGATAAGGTGTTAAATGATTTTTGGATAAGGAAAAGGATTTGGTTTTAAATGGACAAACTGGATTTTCTACCTTGCTACAATTACTTTCTCAGCTTAGACATGGTTAATGATGAGCCAAAGTCGTGGTTCCATGGTGAGAGGAGTTTGAGGCAAGGTGACTATCTATTTTCCTTATTCAATTTAGCGGTTAACTTCACTTATGCTACACCTGCGGTACATATCCGATCCCAAACTTGGATAAAGAAGGAGGGTTGTGTTAGGCCTTCGCCAACATAAAAACTTAGTCGAATCTTCATGATATGAATCAAAAACATTATTACGTTAAAGTTAGGTTGTTGCCTGTACGAGTGTTAAATGAGTAAGGGTTCCTGTGTTTATGTGAACGGATGAGGATAAATAAACTAGTTCACAAAGAAAAATGTAAAGGTAAAGGTCGGAGCGACAAAGGGTTGAAATTTGGGACATGGAACATAAGCGCTCTAACAAGAAAATCCATGGAGGTGGTGGATACCATGACAAGGAGAAAGATTAACATCATGTACCTACAAAAAACAAAATGGGTCAGCGTGAAGGCAAGAGAGTTCTTCGAGTTCAAACTTTGGTATACTGGAACGGTGAAGAATAGGAATGGGGTAAGTATTATCGCGAATAAGCAGTGGAAGAAGGACGTAGTGGATATCAAGAGGGTGTGTGATTGGAGCATCTCTATCAAACTTGTGGAAGGAGGTATTTTTCATGTGATTAACGTTTAGGCACCGCAAGTGGATTTGGACGAGTAATACAAGATGATGTTTTGGGAGGATCTAGAGGTTTTCTTAGAAAGAGATTTAAATGGCCATGTTGTTGGAAGAGAAGTAACTGGGTATAGAAGTATTCGCAGAAACCATGGTTTCGGGGTGGCCAATATCGAGGGTAAGACTATATTGGACTTTTCCTCAAACTTTGTGACCTTCTCATCGCAAATACATGTTTTAAAAAGAGAGATGAATATCTTATAACCTATAGGAGTAGTATGACAAACTCTCAAATCGACTTGTTGTTGAGGAGAGTCGACCGAAAATTTTGCATTAATTGTAAAATTATTATGGGAGAGAGTTTAACAACACAACATATGATGCTCGTCATGGATTTTTGCATTAAGTAAAAGTTGAGAAAAAGACAGCATACGAAGAACCCAAGGACGAGGTGGTGGCGGATGAAAGGTGAGAAACAAAGAAGCTTTTTAAGATTGGTAGGAAAAGAGGTAAAGTGGGAAGGGAATGAAAGTGGAGAGAAGATGTGGAGGGAGATGGTAGAAGTTATTAGAAGAATAGTAAAAGAAAGTTTTGGTAAAGTTAGAGGGATATGACCAAGAGACAAGAAATCCTGGTGGTGAAATGCGAGTGTACAAGAAAAGATAAAGGCAAAAAGGGAGTGCTCTAAAGAATGGTCTTTGTGCCGCAATGCAAATAATTGGGAAATATATAAGGTGGCTAAGAAAGAGACAAAAGTGGCTGTAAGTGAAGTAAGAACTAGAGCATATGAGGGTCTCTACCAGTATTTAGGCACGAAGGAATGAGGAAAATGTACATATAGAATCGCAAAGAGCCGTGAAAGAAGAACGAGAGACTTGGATCAAGTTAAGTGCATAAAGGATAAAGAAAGGGAGGTTTTGGCTCAAGATGAAAAGATTAGTGAAAGGTAGAAGAACTACTTCTACAAGTTATTTAATAAAGAACAGAAGACTCTTTCGAGCATTGGTTGGCCATGCACGAGGGAAGAAGATTAAAACTTCGACTATTATTAAAGGAATCGAGAATTCGAGGCCAAAAAGGCTCTAACGCGGATGAAAAATGGTAGGTAGTAAGACCGGATAATATTGAGATTGAAGTTTGGAAGGGCTAGGAGAAAAAGGCATTAGTTGGTTAACCAAGCTTTTTAATGAGATTTTAAGGTCAAAGAAGATGCCAGATGAGTGGAGAAAGAGCACATTGGTATCTATCTACAAGAATAAGGGAGATATATAGAGTTGCGAAAATTATAGAAGGATCAAACTCATGAGTCATACCATGAAGTATTGGGAAAGAGTAATAGAACGGAGACTGAGCTAAGAAACACAAGTAACAGAGAATTAATTTGACTTAATGCTAGGCAGATCCACCACTAAAGCTACATACCTGTTAAGAAGGATGATGAAGATGTATCATAGTAATAAAATGGATCTATATATAATATTTATTAATTTGAAAAAAGCGTACGATAGGGCTCCAAGGGAGGTCTTATGGAAGATTTTGGAAAGGAAGAGAGCAACAATCACATATTTGTGCAATTAAAGACATGTATGATGGGGTACAACTAGTGTGAAGACTCAAGGTGGTGTGACAGAAGAATTTCCTATTGGTATAGGATTACATCAGGGATCATTCTTAAGTTTATACCTTTTCACATTAGTCTTAGAAGTACTCACAAAGCATATCTAAGAGCTTGTGCCATGATGCATGTTTTTTGTCGATAATATTGTCTTTATGGGAGAGTCAAAGAAAGACCTAAATAAAAAGTTGGAATTTATTGAGAGAAGCTCTAGAAGTGTATGGTCTGCACATAAGCCGTAGTAAGATAGAATATATAGAATGTAAGTTCGGCCGCGGAAGGAAAAACTCTAATATAGAGGTGAAGATTGGAGAAAATATCGTACGAAGAGTTAAAAGTATATTGGATGCATCATATAAAATAATGGGGAGATTGAACAAGGATCCAAGCAGGTTGGTCAAAATGGTAGAGTGCGTCTGGTTTTATATGTGACAAAAAAATGTCTTTAAAATTTAAAGGTAAATTCTATCGCACTGCTATCACACCGGCTATGCTTTATGGTATAGAGTGTTGGGCGGTCAAAGGGGAGTACGAACATAAGTTAAGTGTGATAGAGATGAAGATGTTGAGATGGATGAGTGGTTGTACGTGATTGGATAGAATAAGGAACGAAGATATAAGAGAGTTAGAGTAGCACCTATTGTAGAAAAGATGGTAGAATCCCGTTTCAGGTGGTTTGAACGTGAGAAGAAGACCGACAAAGCACCCAGTCAAGAGAATGGATGAGATGGAAGATGGATAAGTGGTGAAAGACAGAGGAAGGCCTAAGAAGACCATCCATAAGGTGGTCAAACAAGATCTATATGTAAACGGTCTCTCTGTAGACATGATACATGATAAAGCTAAATGACGTCTTTAAATCCATGTAGCCGACCCTACCTAGTGGGACAAGACTTTGTTGTTGTTGTTGTATTCAATTTAGTGGTTGATGTATATAATTAGTTGATCATTAGAGCAGGGAGGAGAGGGCTTGTTAAGAGTAGGATCCATAGGGAGTGCAATTTCTCATTTTCAGTTTGCCGATGATACCATTGTTTTCTTGGAAAAATGATAAGGAGAGCTTCTCTAATGCACTCTCCATCTTTAAGGTTTTCCAGCTAGCCTCTGGTTTAACAATCGATATGGTTAAAAATGGCTTAGTGGGGATTAATATTGACCCAACTCATCTCTTTGACATAGCATCTTTGGCTGGATGTCAAATTCTAAAATGGCCTCTTTTTTATTTGGGTGTTCCTTTAGGTGGGAGCCTTACTTGAACCTCTTTCTGGGATCCTATTGTGAAGAAGATTTCTAAGTATCAAGTTTGGAAAAGGAGCGTATTTCTTACTAGGAGGAAGGATCACTTCTATTCGGTTCTGCTTATCAAGTATCTCTCTTTATTTCCTATCTTTGTTTCGTATACCAAATGAAGTGCCTAAAACCATTGAGAAAATAATGCGGAACTTCTTTTGGTCTGGTGCAATGGATTTTACATTGGATCATCTGGTGAGTTGGGAGATTTTCTGTCTACCAAATAAACAAGGAGGACTGGGTTTTTGATAATATTGTATTAAAAAGAAAAAATTAGCTTGGCAACAAAATGGCAATGACTTTTTCCTGTAGAACCACATTCTCTTTGGCATAAGGTTATTAGAAACAAGTATGACTTGAACAGAAATTGATGGGATTCAAATCTTGCTTCACATGCTGCTCGTTCTAGCCCTTGGAAATTTATTTCTAGTGGTTATGTTACTTTCATACCTTTGCTTTCTTCAAAGGTAGGGGATGGATCTCGCTTTCTTTTAGGGGAAGATCATTGGCTAGGCGATGCTCCTTTTAACTTGTCTTTTCCATTTTACATAACTTTCCTGTTAGGGATTTGTATTCAATACAGGGTAGTCTTCCTATTCTTGGAATTTTCACTCTTTTAGAGATCTTAGTGATAGAGAGTCCATGGAGTTGGGAAATCTTTTAGGTCTGCTTGAAAATGCCCGTTAGGAAATCATTTATCTTCCTTGTTTCATGAGATTTATTTGAATGTTGGTTCTTTCAGGTGTGCTTTTATTGGATGAGATAATAAGTTCTTTTGGTGCTGAAGGATATCTGGCCATCGAAGATGCTGCAAAACGGTGGTTCACTGAGTCGCAAACAAGAAAAATGTCTGGGACTGCAAGCTGGTGGAGGGTATAGATAAAATTTTGGTTTCCTTTGTTCTTTGAATAATCTATAGTATGTCTGAGAGAGAATATAGTTGTGAAATTTAAATAACCTACAGTATTTAGAATATTCCGAGTCTCAAACAAGAAAAATGTCTGGCATTGCAAGCTGGTGGGGGGTATAGATAAAAAATTGGTTTTCCTGGGTCTTTGAATAATCTATTATGTTTGATAGAGAATATAATTTGTGAAATTGGATTTGTCTTCTGACATTTGTTACTTTAGAATATTGCTAGCTCTGAATTCCTTTTTTATTCTTTGATTTTCAGTCTGCAACTCTTTCCTTGCTTTGAGTTCTATTCATCTCGTTGAAAAGCTTGAAAGATTTATTCTGTTATTCTTAGCCATTTTATGCATGCTCATGGTTATTGAAAAGGCTGAGCCATTTGCAATGTTTATGATATGGCATACTGATTTAGCTTATTTGCGAATCATTTGTAGAGATATTCAGGTTGTTACGTCTCACTTTTGATTATAATTTCTAATTCCTAACCATGGCACAACAATTTTTTTTTTGGCAGTTAAGAGAAGCTACGCTCTTTGCCTTATCATCTCTTTCAGAACAACTGCTTGAGACAGAGGTTTTGGAATTTTGAATTCAATTGTTAATTCTTTTTCCAGCGACGTATTATTTTGCTTTGCAATTTGATTTTTTTTTTTTTTTTTTTTTACATATGTTTCTTTCAGGAGACAGGGTTTGAATCAGCAAGCTTGAAACACCTGATTGAACAGCTTGTCAGTGATGACTCTCAAGCAGGTCGCATCTCGACTGTTCCCGCACCTCTTTAATGCTTCCAATTTGTTTCAGTTACTGCCATGGGTTCAATTATTAATGTCTTATTTGTCCATCATTTCTTGCAGGTCCTCTTGAATACCCTTTCTTGTATGCTCGCATTTTTACTGCAGTTGCTAAATTTTCCCCTGTGGTAACCTATTCTGTCATTATCTCTATCTAGCTCCTCTCTTTCTGTCATATTTCTGATTGTACTTGTCATTTTACAGCTAAGCAGTGGTACACTAGAGCACTTTCTTTACATGGCAATGAAGGCACTTTCAATGGATTTGTGAGCACAGTCAACTTGTGTTAGTTTGTATTTGTCATATACTTTCTTCTAACATTGTGTTTGACAGGCCTCCACCTGTAAAAGTAGGTGCTTGCCGAGCACTTTCCCAGCTCCTCCCTGAAGCAAATAAAGAAACTATTCAACCTCAGTTGTTGGATTTATTTTCATCCCTCACCAATCTTCTTATTCAAGTACTATACAATATAAATCATTTTGCCTTTCATTTTGTATTATTTTTGCTTGCAATAGTTATGTTCATATGATTTCCAGGCATCTGATGAAACCTTGCATATGGTACTTGAAACATTACTTGCAGTAGTTAAGACAGGTTAGTGTATATTGCTTTTTGATATTTCAATAATAAATATCCAGTCCTCCTTCTGGACTGGTTTCTCCTTTTGTACCCGCATCTCTGAGTGCAACGCATATCTGACATCTTTGTGTGTGCTGTTCATCTTGGCGTTTCAATTCATTTATATTTATGCTGATATTTTTACTTATAGCTCATGAATCTCCGGAACTGGTTGAAAGCATTATTTCTCCTGTGATCCTCAATGTTTGGGCATTGCATGTTTCGGATCCTTTTATCAGTATTGATGCCCTTGAAGTTATTGAGGTAATAATTTGTCTTTCCCCCAAATTTTGTTTCTGAAAAATACTCTCTGTTTAGTGTTTAGTTCCTTTGTTGTTTAAATTAATCTTTTTTAACTCACTACCTGGAATTCTAAGAGAGACAAAACCCCCCTTAGCCCTTTTGACTTATATTGAATGCTGCATGATCCAATCCCATATCGATATGGGTTATAGGAATTGGCAACAGCTAAATAATCTATTTGCAATTCCAGTTACAGAAGTATGGATGAGTATCATCCTAAAGCAAGTGACATGTTAACAATATCAACTAACATCTGAAGACTTACCCTCAATTTAGTGCATAAGCATTCGTCAAGCTTAGTATATATATATATAATCCAAGGGCCCTAAAGAGAAATTATTAGGGAGCTTTGCTTTATTCATAGTTTCTTCTGCTGTTTGATTGGTCAGAGAATTGAGAAACTTGTGTGTGTTTTGGAGAAAAAAAAAAAGGGGGGGGGGGGGGGTTGGCATCCAAGAATATGACATTTGCAGCTAAGTGACATTGTAAAATTTTCTCTTACAATCTACTTCATGATGGTTTGAATCCAAGTGGTTGGCAAATACAGTTTCTGACGCTAGTAGTCTTTGGGTATTCAATTTTGCATAATGCTTGATTTTCAATGATTATGCTTGATCAAGATGTTAATAAAATTGAGTCTTCTACTCCTTTGCTTGATTCTGTTCATCTCTGTCTTTTTAGGTAATCATAAATTTCAGTTCAGTTTTGAAATCCAAAGCTACAGCAAAAGGTTGAAGCTTTTGTTTGGACTGCTATTCTTACTCAAATTAAGGCAAATGATGTTCATAGAACTCACAAAACTCAAAACAGAACATATATATATAAACATGTAGTATTAACTATAAGCACATCGGAAAATGATAGAGTAAAATCAGCACAGGAAAGAGAGAACTATGAAAATTAACAAAACAAGGAGTCACTTGAGCACTATAGCTGCTAGGTTTCACTTAGGCCTATTAAAATCCATAACTAACCACGAAAGTAATAAAGCAAATAATAGCAACTCAGCAAGTGAGAGAAAGAATATATTACTCTTAGGTGCTTTGTCTTACATGAGAGGAATACTAGCATCTATTTATAACAACAGTAAATCCTTGATACTACTAAGGAAATAATGATAAATGCAATGCTAATCCTAAGAGATCATATTTGATACTCTTTGATATGACATGATCGTATCCTGATTTCTGACAAGGCCTGACTTACTTCAATCCTATTTCCCCCTTTATATCCAGTACTTCACACACCTTGATTCTATTACCATAGCTAGTGTTTGGTTTACAGAGGAACGGAGACAGACAAACAGGCAGAGACAATAGAGGCAGACACAAAACATTTGTCAATGTTATCTTGTGTTATGTACTCCATATATGGTTTCAGGTAAATAAGTAGAAAGTAAAGTCTTGAAACTAACTCTGTCAGCTTGGCACAGTAGTGATGTATGGCCATTTTCTTAGAGGAAAGAGAGAGAGAGTTGCACCAATATTATCCTTATCAGACAGCCACTTGATAAGTTGTTCGCAGTGGCAGTTTGACAACCAGCTTTGATGCTCTGATAGGGCAATGAGGTGAATAATTTTTTGTCCCTAGGACACACTCTCTGTCCCTGTCTCTCATTTTCTCACTCCAAAAGTCCAAACATTTCAAAGCTTTTGACCGTGTTTCTATGTGCCTGTCCCTCTAAAAAACTCGGACTCCTCTTCCAAATCACTCACTTCTGACATCTCTTACTAATATTCAGGAATAAATGGAGGCCAATAATGCTTGGCTCAGTCCCTTTTGTTCTGATCACATGCACTTCAAAAAATTGTAGGCCTTTTACTGCTGTCGTCAAATGTGTATTACCTGTGGTTTAGATTTTGATTGCTGGCTCATCGAATTTGGGATTGCCTATAGTGAGATCACTTTGGTATATGCATTTGGTGCTTTAAATAACTATGGGTTCGCTTAGTAGATTTATTTAATTTTCTCCTTAGATCTCGTAAAGATGCAAAGATCTTGTGGCTGCGCTTAGATTATGCTGGGAGTTGGAAGAAGGGTACTAAAACATAACTTTTGTTTTTTCCACTTACGACCATTAAAAGATATTTGAATATAAATGTTTTGCTTGATCTGAGATCTGAAATTATTAATCATTTGGTTCGTTATGCTCCATCGATGGTTTAGCTGCTAGATTTCTATCTGCACACTTCATTTTTTTTTCCAGGCAGTCAAGGGTGTTCCTGGATGTATACATCCTTTGGTTTCCAGAATTTTGCCGTATATTGGACCAATTTTGAATAAAGTATGACTACTTAAATTTATTTTTTATTTCTATAGACAGTTATTTCTGATCCACTTTTTTGAACTTTCTGATAGCCCTGATGCACTTCTTAAAATTTTCTGGTAGCCCCAAGAGCAGGCTGATGGGTTGGTAGCTGGCTCCTTAGATCTGCTAACAATGCTGTTGAAGGCAAGTCAACTTGCACTGTAGCCAATTTCTTTTACTTTTGTTAAATTCATTAACTAACTTAGATGTTTAAGCTTGTATTTTGTTTTTCTCTTTTTCTAATGTCAGCTTGTCATAGCTTTGTGCAGAATGCACCCAATGATGTTGTCAAAGCAATATATGATGTCTGTTTTAGTGCCATTATCAGAATAATCCTTCAAAGTGATGACCACAGTGAAATTCAGGTCAACTTTTTCAGATACACATAAATATCCAACAATTTCATTACTGTATTTGAAATTACTTTCAATTGTAACACAGAATTGAATGTTTGCATGTGCAGAATGCTACGGAATGTTTGTCTGCTTTTATATCTGGGGGAAGAGAACAAGTTCTTGTTTGGGGGGATTTTGGATCAACTATGAGAAGTTTACTTGATATAGCTTCAAGGTAGTCATGGTTATTTTACATGTCTTGGTAGATAAAAATCTACAATTAGTGCGCATTGCATTCTGAGGACTAGAATACATTTTCTAGACCCCCACAATTTTTCATGGAGTTCAAGGAAAAATTCACAATCAGATTAATTGACGGAAACTTGTTATAATAATTAAAATTTCTTTGTGCTGTTCAGTTTTCATGTCAAACCTTGCTGCAGGACATGAAAAAAAGCAAATGGGTGACTTCTAGCTCTACATATATTTATTCAGTTATTCCAGTTATGTCGTTATCGATTTTTATTTTATGAAATTATCCCCGTTACATTTTGAGGCTGGAAATAAGTGGAAGCTTCAACTTTTGTGGTGATTGCTGAATGGTTGTAGTAACCAAAACGCAAGACAGCATACATTCTTTCTATTTTTTATTTTTGATTTATTTATTTATTTTTCATGTTGAATCCTCATGATAACTACAAGTTGTAAATTTGTTATTTTCTTTGTTTTTCTGTTTTGTGCATGGTCTATTTGTTTGTCTGTGTGTGTTTACATTTAATGTTTCAGATTTTTCACTCTATTTCTTGTAAATTTGTAACAGGCTACTGGATCCCAATTTGGAAAGCTCGGGATCTCTTTTTGTTGGAAGTTACATTCTTCAACTTATATTGCATTTACCGTCACATATGGCAACACATATACGAGATTTGGTTGCTGCTATTGTTAGACGTATGCAATCTGCCCAAATTTCCAGCTTGAGAAGCTCACTGCTAGTAGTTTTTGCAAGATTGGTAATATATGCAAACTTATATATTAAGTTTGATTAATTCTTTTGTTGGTGTTTACCTGGGAGGGATATCTGGTTAGTAGCATATAGAAGTGGAAACACTAATAGAACTTGAATGCCTTGATTTCTTAGATTCCATCATTTTTAAAAATATCTTTAGTAGATTCCTCTTGTGTATGGCTGCATTAAAATATTAAAATATGGATGGAAAGAAATACAAGCTGTGACAAATTTGACCTAACCTACTTGTGGGTTAAGTTTGAAATTTGTAAGTCTATAATATTTGGTAGCTAATTAAACTCTTTTAGTATTTAGTTAAATATTCAGTTTTAATAATATGCAGGTTCATATGAGTGTTCCTAATGTTGGACAATTTATTGATTTGCTGATCTCTATTCCTGCTGAAGGTCATGATAACTCCTTTGCTTACGTAATGTCAGAATGGACTAAGCAGCAAGGTGAACATCCTTATGCCCTTCATATTGTGAAATCCTTCTGTCGTTGCTTTTTGGAAACAAAAGTAGTTAAGGAAAGTCCTGCGAATTTTCTGGGAATTGTTTTAGGCGTAGAAATAGAAATATAGTATATACGTTGTCTCACTCAGAGTCACCCACTTACCCTTTTTCTGATTACAGCAGCCCGAAAATTGTTTGTTGATGGATAATAGAATTTCATAGAATAGCAAGTTAAAATACACACCATATGCATTGGCACAGACATATCTGAATGTTGGAAATTTTAGTTCTTTTTTCGCGAGAGTCAATTTGGGGGGGGGGGGGGGGGGGGGGGGGTTAATAGAGACTCAAACATTAGAATGATTAACAGCAAATGGTTAACATGCATATAGACAAGATCTAACAAATTTAACTGTATGGCATGTGATGGCAGGTGAGATACAAGGGGCCTATCAAATAAAAATTACTACAACTGCCCTGGCCTTGTTGATAGCCAGTAGGCACAATGAATTGGCAAGAGTACACGTACAAGGCCATCTAATTAAGGTATTACAATATTATATTGATTCAATATATTCGTTTAAACATTCTTTTCGAAGTGGCTGCTGAGTAGTTGAGCTTATTTGCTTTTCAAAGTCTGATGTGGGAATAACGACAAGATCAAAAGCTAAATCAGCTCCAGATCAATGGGTAATGTTGCCACTTCCTACAAAGGTAACCCCATTTTATTATATATAGAACATTAGAACCTTAAATTGCATATGATATTATTTAATCACAAAGGCTACTTGTTGCAGCATGCTGTGTACTGGCAAATGGTAAACCATGTGAACTCATTGCACTGTGTAAGAATCCCCGAACATAGGGACTAGAGGAAGTAGTATGATTGTATTATTCGCACAGATGAGTCTAGGTCTTAGCTCACAATTGAAGAGAAAATAGAACAACATATGCAACGAGCAAGAGAAACAGCACACTATAGCAGCCCTACTCTCACATGCCAACTCCCAAATTTTTCCTCCTCCATCTTTCCTCTATCCTTTATATCCCTCTTTCTCCTAACAGGAAATACAGATGCATTATGCGCACACCCACGTGCTAGCATGGCATTTCCTTTGTTCTCAGTTTCTGCCCAAATTAGTTAGAAATTGAGGATTCACTCAATTTTCCAACTCTCTGGTTCTGCTTAAATCCAAAACTATCCCTGAAGCTTTTGTGCCTATATAGCTGCATCCCTTTGGGGTATTTATCCTTAAAGCTAACACACTGTCAAGTGGTCTCATTTTTGTTGTTTATCATTGCGACACTCATGGCTGTTTCATCCAGAGACATCAACTGCCAATGATTTCATATCAAATCAGTATGGAGAATATTATTGAAGTAAAAAATCATATTCAAAACTTTGTTTTTCATGGACAAAGCACACTTCACTCCATCATATGTATTGATGATTAATTTGTTTTACTTACGTATTTATTTACATATTTAAGTGTTCAAATATCAAATTTATTGAACTTGTATTTAAATACATCAAAAGATTTATGCATTATAATTATATGAAACATCAGTGTATACAAACCCGCAATCCAATTTTTGTCAATCAAAAGCTTTGAAGCTCTCTTAACTAAGTTAATGTTGTAATGGACTCTATCTGATTTTTCTTCCACCAATTTGCAGATAGTAGGTTTGTTGGCAGATGCATTAAGTGAAATACAAGAACAAACTTTGGCCGGAGATGAAGAGGTAAAATTTCCACCTGGATGTGTACTAAGTTTGTCAGTGTATCTTATGATGCATACTAATTAAAACTTTTCATTTCTCATATGAGAAACAAGGAATAGAACTGTTAATTCCGGAAAGCCACTAAAATGAGGCAGTTTAATGCAAATTGCTGTTTGCAATTTATACACTGATTATTGGAACACTGCAGATTTATACTACGAAATTCCTTTGTAGCTTGTAGTCAGGTTGATAAGCACAAATTACTTTTAACTGTTTAGAAACTGAAGGACCGATTGGGAAATCCTATTGCATTATTTCTATAGAGAGATTACTCTTGATAAAGTACTTGATGTCTTATTGCTTACATTAAACCCTAAACTCTGAATCATCTAATGCAAGATTTCTACCTCCATATTTAAAAAGGGCAATGGAAACTTGTTTCTTCATCTCTCTTTATAAATGTTTATTCAGGAAAGCGATTGGGAAGAAGTTCAAGCTGATACCAATGAAAAGGATAGAGAGTTTCTTCAATCAGTCTCTATATCTGCATCCGGAAGACACAATGATGAACATCTTGAAGCAATGGCAAAAGTGTTTAATGAGGTTTGTTGAGCTATGGTTTATGCTACTCTCAAGGTCAATTTTTGGATCATATATTTATTACTATTATATTCTGAACTTCCTTAAAAATTTTAAGGATCAAGAGGACCAATATGAAGATGACCTATTAAGCGTCACCGATCCGCTTAACCAGGTCTGTGCTGGGAGTTTATACGTTTCATTTCAACGTAATGCACAAAAAATTACTTATTGAATTTTCAATAATATTACTTGTTATTGACAGATAAATCTGGCCAATTACCTTGTGGATTTCTTTGTCAACTTTTCTCAGTCAGACAGACAGCTCTTAGATCACATTTGCAAGGTTATCTGCCATTTTGAAATTATTTTCTACTGATTGAACTTTCTTGTATATGGATGAATATAACTTAACCTTTATTTTGTGTTATTTGCTCCACAGAGCTTGAATCAGTCTCAACAAAATGCAATTCAAATGGTACTGCAAACATGAGCACATTTGGGATGAAGTACAATTAGGATAATTCTAAATGATGGTGAGAAATCGAAAAGGCATTTTTCTTTTTCTTTTGTTTTTGGCAAGGTTGGGGAATCTGTTTGGGGTTTCTACGGATGATTTCTTCTTCTGTTCCCCGTTGTCTCCCCCTTGTATCGTTTCATTCAATGTGTTGTATGTTATGGGTTTCAGTTTTGGGATTGACTCCACGTTCATTGTCTAACTTGAAAATTTATGCGTATCAATACGGTAACGTTTGTGTGCAATTTATTAACGAGGGAAATAGAAGAAACAAGTGGTGTATAAGAATGTAGCACGGACATTCACTTTTTTAGACTAAATTGACCAAATTTTATTTTTAGAAAAATGTAAGACTTGCAAATGGTTTATACATTTGAACTAACTTTATTTTGGAAATATTTAAACCGTTATCTAAAAGATGAATGAAAAAAGTTGCAACAAACTACAATCTTTAAATTTTTTTTTTATTTGAGTAGAAATAAAATTGCCAAAAGCTTTCCTTGTAAAAAATCACAATACTAATACGGGTAAAATTATATTGTTTTTGTATTTGTACATGCAAAAACATTATGTTAAGATTTTATTTCGTCTTTTTAAGAACTTATCTCGTATCTATTCATTTTTGCTAAACTGGTATTTTTTGAAAATATTTTTATCATTTTTTTAGATGTTTAGTTGAGACCACAAATGGAAAATAACGTTCAAAGACTCAACAAAACAACCAAAATGAGCCATCAAAATAACAACAAAACAGCATCCAACCTCATAAGAAGCATTCGAACCTCAATAACCGACACACTCAAACTCAACCAGAACAGCACCCCACCTGACCAAACAAAACAAAAACCATAAGACCAAAATAGAAGCAAAAAACACAAACAAATCTTGATTCGTGGGCTGTAAATGGATATTTGCTTGAATCGTCCTGTTCCATTTACACTGGAGAACATTCAGGTTTGGCAGAAAAAAATTTTTTTTTTTTGTCTGATGGATTAGACAGCCTCTAATCCTAGACATTACTTATGTTTTACACATCCACACAACACACTCACACACACTACATGCTCTTATGAGGCAGCAGATTCTACCACTAGCTCAAGTCTTGGCTGCGTCAGAAAAAGATTTAATCAGTTGGGGTTCCAATATCATATGGTCTTTGAACCAATATCACCATCAAAATTATCAATACAAACACAATTAGCACTAAAAACTAGACAACCAATTTTTAACTCCGGACATCTTCCTCCAACCTCCCAAGCCTCTAATCAAAGTTTATCTTCTCTTCATGATTGTCTCTAAAAAATTCTGGTTTTTTAACTGGTTCATCCTATCTAGTATCTACTCACATAAAAAGGCCACACCATCTCTTCTCAATTCTCTGTAATCAAGCGAAGATATAACTTGCTCAAATCCCAGGGAAGAACAATGATAACAACACAGGTAATAATGTTAACTCATATTATAATTGGGACAACAAAAAAATGATTTGTTTGGATTTAAATTTATCTCAGACTGCCTGAGAACCAAACGACAACCACAACCACACTATTTTTGCACCTGCGAATTTTTGCTCCTATTTCACATTCTTGTCCAATACTCACTATATGGTGACTGGATAGAGCTTCCGGCTGCAGTGCTTCTACCACCCATCATTGATATGAAGAAGAAGGAAAATGAGAAGAAAAAGAGGAAGAAGAAGAAGAAGAAGAAAGTAACTTTCACAAGATTTGGGAAGTTAGGGTTAAATAGAAAGAGAGGAATCAAATTGAGTCCAAATTGTAATTTTGCCGGCTAAGCTAGTCGTTGCACACTTTAACGTGACAAAATAATGCCACGTCAGTACTACGATAGTTGAGTCATCACTAAAATTAGGGACTATAACGGTGAAATTGGAATTTCGATAATTAAATTAGATAATTGCATGAATCTGAAAGATCACTATAAAAATTTACTCTTGATTTTACTAAAACATGTTTGGGTCAAGGTAGATCAAAACAAGTTTGATGCACGTACCATCTGATTAATGGATCAATCCGGACTAAAATTTGGGTGATCAGTTTTTTAAAATTAAAAATATATTTGTTTTGTTGATTTTTAGCAAATCGAAGGTGGTTTGATATTTAGTGATTTGGGAGTGAAACCTACTCCTCTTTGTGAGTACTAATTTTTTAAAAGTGCATCAAAAGACCTTTCAATTGAACAAAATAAAAAGAAAATCTGAAAGACAACCAAAGCAATTTCGAAAATAAATTGACTAGAACTGAAATAAATTGCATTGAATTTAAACAAAAACAGTAAAATGGCTTCGATCAAATCAAAGGACTTTTAAACTTGAAAATAAAGTACTGAAATGTAAAATTAAACAAAGAAATTAAATGTTTTCCTTGAAAAGTAAATTTGCAAAAGAATTAAAGATGACAAAAAATATAAATGAAAGTGTAAAAACAATGGAATGAACTCTACAGAAAAGAAATTCGAGGCAAATTCAGAAAGTCTCTGGAATGTGAATATGCTTGAGTGTTTTTCTAAAAAGATTCTAATCTTTATTCATTCAAGTCTTCTCATATTTATAAGTATCTTCAACTAATCAAATTGAAATGTAACTTTCACATTCCTTAGTCTTTTAAACAACTGTCCTCGCTCCTTTTGCCCAGTATAAATAATTGTTGAAAACAACTTTCGACACTTGAATTCTTCGATTCGAACATATCATCTAACATCCTCGACTAGATTCACCGATTAGCTCCTGCTTCATATTCTCTGCCATAAATTTTTTCAATACGAACCTTTACTCTTTAAGATATAAATTTATTAAATCTCGAATTCAGCATTTTTTCAAAATATAATATTTTCCACTAACAATAGTATATCCAAAAAAAACGTAATTAAATGAGAGGGGTGTTGTTAGATGTTATCCGTAAGGTCCATGGTTAAAAGAAACTAAGAAAGTGACCTTACTACACCTACATCTTCCGAAGAAAAGACTATATACTATATAGCAAAGCAAGAGTTTACCTCTATCATCTTGCCATTTTACCTTACACGAGTTGGTGACAAAAATGCGCTAGAACTATTTGTTCATCAAGTCAAACAGACACGCTTCCGTACTTCACACTCAAGTCAAAACAAACATCTAGCCATATAGTTATCATTAATTAGGTCTATTTGACAGTTTTGTAGACGTGAGAGAACCGTCATAGACATGAAAAATCCAAATTTCATCTAAATTGATTTGTTAATGTTACGTTGTCAGTAGTAATTGTATTCATTATTTTTTTTTCTTTTAAAATAATGTTTTAGTCAGTTTTATTCATTACTTACTAAAAATATTTATTCCCTCCGCTATCATTTTCTAAATAACTACAGCAATTATAATTGTTGTAATCATAATAAAAATTATAGTAATTTATGAATGAAATTAGCAAAATAATAAAAAAAGGGAAAAGCATAATAACAGAGGAAAAAAATATTTCTTTTCAGAAAATAATTTTGATAAAAAAATATATCAAAATAAAATATTAAAAACGAAAATAAAATATTTTAAATTATCAATAACTTCTTGATCCATCATGTTCGTTCTTCTTAGAAATTCAAGAGAACATATACATTGGGCATCCGAAGAGGCTACACATCTATTTTATGATTCTATGTAACAAAATCAATTAATTTATTCTCTACGATCAATACGTACAAAAGCGACTTCTTTACAGATAATTACAGGAACAAAATTGCTGCCAAAGAACAGCTAACAATGATAAAAGAATGATGAAATTCTATCACAGATTCAACAGTGTGAAACTGATGCAGCCAATTCCAGAACCAAAAGCATTGATGCACCTTAGCTGATCCATCATCTTCATCCAATTATATTCAGCCATGGCCATTCCTCGGCTTAACTTGACTAAGTTATTTTGGTCCAAAAATCAAGCCTCCGCGTAGCTAGTGCCTTTCACGTATTTGAACTACCCTTGCTAAAGAAATCGGTGCTATAATTTTGATCACCAAATGCCATTCTCCTAAACAATCTTATCTCTTCCGATAGCTGCGCAGAGTTAAAAGCCTCGCTTTCTCCAACTCGCAATCCATTCGTTAGGTCAGAAGCTCCTAAGCTATCAAAAGCTCTAACAACCTATTAAGCAAAATAACTCCTTAGCACTAACGTCTACGTTAAGTACAAAAAACATATTTTACACTTACAGCAATTACCTGTCCCATGCGAGGCCTCTTTGCAGCTGAATGTCGAACGCAAGATGCAGCAACTTCTATCATACAGAAAATTTCACTTTCAACATAATTCTTTTCTAGCCTTGGATCCGTCAAAATCCCCAACTCCCCACTATCAAGTACATGACTCAATAATGGTCGAGCCTGAAAAGGAATATTGCTTCTGTGAGGAAAGGCTGATGAATTGTGAACATTAAAGAATGATTTTAGGTAAGGTTTAGACCCGATAGTCGCATATCTAACTGTTGAACTTTAAATTCTTCTGATGTATGTATGCATAATTTACCGATGCAAGCACACTATAACATGTCTAACCAAAATGTCACATTCTGTAAGTACAAATTTAACATTTATGCGATGTTCAGTGACCTCAATCTTGAAACTTACACTCATCATCTTGTTAAATTATCAAATGCCTCAAAATTTAAAAACATGAAATTCAGTATTTGATCATCAAAAGATTGCAGTCTATTGAGAGATGGAGGCATGGAACGGCAACCACTTTGTATGGATGTGAAGCCACTTAAGTTGAACCTGTCATTCCTAAATTCTAGCATTCTATGCAACATGGGCACTGGAATTCTCAAGAAAGTACAGAAGTTTTTCATAACATTGATTAACTCCGTTTGATCCTTTTAAAAGCATCCTCACTTTCCCATATGACTGATTCAATTTCAACAATGGTGTTAGAATTCCTAACAGAAACAGACCTAGTGTCATTCAAAATTTACTAGGGATGAAATTTTGCAACTGCGGATTCAGTGGAAGGTTGACAAAGTTTTAACCATTTTAAGTGACTGTGATAAAGGATGAAATTTCCAAAAGGATAAAAGCACACATCATGATTGATTATCAAGACTGCAAGGGCCAAGAACGATCAAACCCCTATATTCATATGGGGTTTGATCGTTCTGAGACATGGAGACATGGACATGATGACACATGTCTGCTGTTTGGTTTGGTGAGACATAGATTTTTGAAGGATATAGGAGTACACGGATGGACACAGAGACACCAAATTTGTGTACCTTCAATTTGGTGAGACAAAGATACAACTTGTGAGACACTAATTTTTTACTCTTTTACCCTTATTCAATTTTTAAATTTTCAAAATTTGTCCTCGTATCTCCCCAAACCTTTTTCGAATGAAGGGTAATTCAGTCTTTTTCAAATATTTGTATGTCTTATTCATTAATTTTGCCAAACACAATACATAGACACAAATATTTTATGTCTACGTCCTTAATGTCTGTGTCATTCTGTCTATGTCTCATCCTATACATCAACCAAAACGGAGCCTAAATAGACACTAATGGTATCTCAAACCACATTATAAAAAATTAGATGCAGTTGCAAAAAAGAGCAATATGAACAAGACTGGCATGGATCTTTACCCATTCAACTAAACTCTCATCTCCCAAGGGTTGAGATGTATCTACTGGCTTCCGCCCAGTAATGAGCTCCAAGAGCACAACCCCAAAGGAATATACATCAGACTTCTCAGTCAATTTGCCACTGGATGCATATTCAGGGGCTACGTACCTTTAAGAGAACAAAAAAGAAATTAATGTTTATAGATAGTTAGTCTCAGAGCAATCTAAAATAATATAAGAGACACATTAGATTGGAGGTGTATTAATGAATACCGACCCAAAAGTTCCCATGACTCGTGTGGTTATATGTGTATTTGCATCTAGGGCTAATTTTGCTAGCCCAAAATCTGAAACCTATAGCATTAGAAGTAGTAGTACTAAGATTAGAATACAAAATAGAACCATTGAGATTGAACTTTGAACAAGTAAAACGGTACATACTTTAGCTTCGAAGTTATAATCTAAAAGAATGTTCGATGACTTGATATCCCTGTGAATAACCCGAGGATTACCTGAAAGTGCAAAACAGTTAACAGCATAAATAACAATACAACAAAAGCTATATTGCACTAGATGTGGTCATTTACATGGATGATTTTCTATAATACGGAATTCACACCAGAAAACGATTTCTTGGACTAATTAATCAAAACTTTGCTGGAGAGTACCTGACTTCAACATAACAAGATTTCCTATAAAATCACAACATCCTTGATTATCAATAAAAATTAATGCATGTAGATCTTCTTAGGTATCTTACTATAGAAATGGACATTTATCATTCCGTTCCTTAGTTCGACGATCATGTTTCAAAATTCAGATTAGCAAAAAGAACTTGAGAGAAGCATATTCTATCAACCATCATTAACTAGTAGCCCCGCAAAATTATAATTCAGTATCTTGCTAATCTCAAATATCAAAATCTCCAAGAGAAAAGATGGCCGATATGCATGTATGCACATGTCAAGACCCTAATTAAAACGATAAGGATTGATAATTACAGTCTTCATGGAGATAAGCTATCCCTCGAGCTGCACCAGCTGCAATTTTAACACGGTTTGCCCACTCTAACACCGGCCTACCATCCCCTGCAAATTTCAATTTTAGTTTAGCATAACCAAAGAACATCATGAAACAACAATTTAGCACTCGCAAAAGCTTTACCATGTAGATGAAAATAAAGGGTATTATTGGGGACATAGTCATAGACAAGCAGTCTTCTGGTATCTTGAATACAATATCCAACCAGTGAAACCAGATGACGATGATGTATGCGACTAATAATCTCGACTTCAGCTTTGAATTCTTTCTCTCCCTGACCACCACCAATTTTCAGCTGTTTGACTGCTATCTCTCTCCCATCCGGCAGGTATCCTTTATACACGGAACCAAATCCACCTTCGCCTAAGAGATTTTCAGTTGAGAAACCATTTGTGGCCTTGATTAATTCTTCATACGAAAACCACGACCTTGAGTGGCCTAGTCCACCAGGATCAGATGGTGTATACAAAACATCACTGCCAGAGCCGCTTTGTACAAGAGGAGCTGAAGAATGCGTCTTATAGAATGAGGAATCTGGACAAAAGTCACAACATTTAACTAATTTAATGGCCAATAAATGAGGAAAGTTATTATGTACTATAAATGGTTTATCAAAGCCAACATCATATTCCCCAAAATAATGAAAAGCTTGGTCTTATTAAATTTCAAAAGTAAACAAACCACCAAATAAAAAGAAGACCAAATTATTAAAGAAACCATTAGTGCCCAATGTTTTTAGCTTAGTTTTACCTGAATCAGGAGATGAGGCAGGAGTTGTTGGCATGACGTAACCACCATTGCTCAGCACCTTTTTCTTTTTCCTCTTTATCATGCACCAAATTGCAACTCCAATGATCCCAAACAGCAGAATTCCCGCCACTACACTGATAGCCACTATTGCAGCGGTACCAATTCCATTACCACCTCCAGCTGTAGGACCTGAATTCTCTGTCTGTGATCCGTTTCCAGGTGGAGTAAGAATGGATGCCGGAGGCGGCGCCAACTGATTTGGCGCTGGTGGGGATGATGATGACCTAGGTGGAAAATTTGAAGGAGCCGGTTGAGTGCTAGGTGTTGTGGGAGGAGGAGGAGGAGACGTGGAAGTCGAAGGAGGAGATGAATTTTGGGGAGGAGGGGTTGATGCCGGTGATGGCGATGATCTTGGCGGCGGCACAGATGCGGGACTTGGGGGTGAGGAATTCGCCGGAGGCGGCACGGATGGTTGAGGTGGAGGCGAAGTTTTTGGTGGTGGCGCAGACCGTGGCGGGGGAGGGGAGCCCCGTGGTGGTGCAGACCGTGGCGGGGGAGGGGAGCCTCGTGGTGGCGGCGCGGCTGTTGTTGGAGGAGAAGGAGCAGGGGGTGGTGAATTCTCCGGTGGCGGTGACTGTCGCGGCGGAGATGTGCTCTTAGGAGGGTCTGATGGAGGCGTGGGAGGGGGATTCGATGGTGGTGGAGAGCTTCTCGGTGGGGCCAGTGATGGCGGTGGCGGAGATGGTGGTGGCGATTGGGGAGGGTCTGATTGCGGCGGGGTTGGTGGAGGAGCTCTTGGAGGCGGGTTTCCAGGTGAAGCAGGAGGTGAAGCAGGAGGCGGTGGTTCGGACGGCGTAGGTGACGGTTGCACCGGCGGCGGCGCGGTTGGAGGAGGAGAAGATGGTGTTGTGGTCGTTGGTGGCGGGGACTGAGATGGCGTGGTTGAAGTCGAAGGTAGTGGTGGCGTCGGCGACAGCGGCGGTGGCGAAGCTGAAGTGTCAGGTGCAGGCGAAGCAGGTGGTGATGGTGGTGGTTGTTGTGGCGGTTGAGTGTCGCCAGAAGCTGCCGGTGAAGGCGACGCGGCTGACATCTCTTGCAATCAAATTCAAATCCAATCAAATCAATGAAACAATGGTGTCTGTTCCTTGAACCTCTCTCATGTCACATGTCACATCACATTCACAATTTCACATCACACACAACAACAACAACAAATGAAACTTGAAATTTCAGATTCCAAAGAATATCTTGATACAACTCCTCACAATTTTCTCTTCTTTTTTCTACTGATATAAAAAAAGAGAAAGATCAGTGTTTTATTAGAATGAAAATTTTAGGACGAAGAAACAAAGCTGCGGTCACCAAACTTCACCAACCAAATAACACCAATATTATTAGAGTGGAAAACCAAGGTCACTGAAAAGACCTTGTTAATTGCACACGCTAGATATCAAAAACTAGTGTTCCTGAGCAACAGAACGATCCAATCCACTAATAATATTCATATATCATATGTCTTGTCTGTTTCTTCCCTATCCCAAAATGGATAAAATACGATCACACCAGAACC
This sequence comes from Arachis stenosperma, assembly GCF_014773155.1. NCBI lineage: Eukaryota > Viridiplantae > Streptophyta > Magnoliopsida > Fabales > Fabaceae > Arachis > Arachis stenosperma. Next base: position 134,265,805 of record NC_080381.1, read on the forward strand.
AAGGAAAACACTTGAGATTGAAAACCTCTATATCTGGGTAAAATTTCTAGTGTGTTGAAATTTGGCTGGTACAAGAGTGTTTTTCAGAATCTTCAGTGGTCTTAGGACACAGCACCTATCAATCAACCCCAAAATGAAATTGAAATCTCGAAAATCTCAAAAATACCCTCGGTCCACCTTCCCAGCTTCTCTGAGTTGTAAACCAATGTTGTTGGAAGCGTTTGACGGTTTGAGGGAGGGTGTGTGCAATGTGGTCTTGTTCTGCTGTGTGTTATGTCTGCAAAGGCTTTTGGTGAGGAACACGGTTACACGGATTGTGGGGTCACAAATCCAAAAACCACGTGAAAGCGACACCGAAGAATGCTACCAAAGAATTCTCCAACCTTTTTGTCATACAAGAATTTCATGTGCAATATTAGATAATTATGCAGAAATAAAATTTGAAAATTTCAATCATTTACCATTTTCCTCCGTCCGCGCCAGTCAAACATATAGGGATGAAAATGAGGCGAACTAAAGCTTATGAAAATTGAATTTGTTTTACGATTTGATTTAATAACAGTTGAGTCTATTTTTTAATTTAAGTTCAGTTTGTAAAAAATTTACGATATCAAACTAACTCAAATAATAAAAATATAATTTATAATTTTATATTAATAAATTATAATTTATGTATTTTAAAATATTTAAAATATTAATTTTATATATTATTTATTTATTAATAAATTATAAATTTTTATTTATATTCTACATTAAAATTATATATAAAAAATAAATATAAAATTTTAAATAATTAAAATTATTAATATGTATAAAATTATATATTATTATTTTATATGTATATATATAATATTAAAAATATAAATTAAATGCATATAAGATATGTGTATTAATAATTTTATTTATATATATAAAATTGAATTAGTTGATGAGCTAATGAATTGAGCTTATACAAGTTTAAATTCGACTTATTTAATTTATGAGCTCAATTGCAGGTTTAAGCTCGTCTCACTAGCTCACGAGTTTAAATTATCGAGTTATAGCATTTGTTTTGAGGTATTGAGACGAAAACTGAAAGACTGGAACTTAGTATCATGTTTATTAGTCTAGAGATTGGTACTAAAATTTCAGTCTCTGTCCCCAAAATTTCAGTATTTCAATAAGTAAGGACACAGAAGACTAAAATTTTTGGAGACAGAGACTGAAACTTTAATAACATTTTATACCTAAAATAGTCTCATATCAATTAATTAATTCCAACTTTACCCTTTGTGCAAATTAAATTAGAGTTTTATTTTTATTTCAATCTCTATTTCCCACTTTACACCAAACACAATATTGAGACTTATTTCAATTTCTGTTTCTCAGTCTCTGTCTCTCTTCCAAATACTACCTTAATGAGTTAAATTTAAACCAAGGTTCTAAAAATCGGATCGGACCGGCCAATTTAACTGGCTTAATCGAAAACTGGTCACTAGGCCAATCCGATTGACTCCTAAAATCATCTTGCAAAAAATCGATAAAAACCGATTGAACCGGACAGAAGGACTTCCAACGGGCGACGGTCATCGACGTCGTCTGGGTATCTGAACTATGGTCATATGGGTATCTGAACTCCAAAGCTTCCGTGGTCGACGTCGTCTGCTCATCTGGTAAGCTTTTCTGTCAATGTCGTTGGGCATCTGTTTTGCCGTCGTGACCTAGACGTCTACTCTACTCTCTGTCGCAGTGAGTTGTACTGATTTTTCAACTATTTTTTTATTTTGTTAATGAACTATATAAATTGATGCAGAGTTATTTATTTGGTTAATTATATAGATTGATGCAGAGTTCTGTATGTAATGGCTGCTGTATGTAATTCAATTTTGAATTATTGGGGTAATTAATTATTTGGTTAATTATATGTAATGGCTGCTGTACTGGTTTTTTGAATTTTGGATTTTGAATTTTGATTGTTGAATAAAATTTTGATATAATTTTAGATTTTGTATGATTGTAATTCTAAATTTTGCTGTAATTGCTGTAATGGCAGAAGTTTTATTAATATGTGGAAGTACTGTTTATTATATAGCTACAATTGGGAATAATTTTTTTTTTATTTATTTTCTTAATCAAATTTTGGAAGTCTCTGGTTAGGTTGGAAACGGATAATATTGTTGTTGGCTCATGATAATATTGTTGTTGCATATGGAAGCTGTCACAGCAATGTATTGTTCAATGAGTATAAGATTTAGATGAGTTTATAAATAAGATCAAGGAACAAATATTTGGTTAGTAAATCTTCTGCTATTAAGAAAATTCGGTTGATTGTTATTATATATTGAATTTTTTTATAATTTTATTATGTATTTAACTAGATCGGTTTAACCACAGTTCGATTTCAGTTAAATTATTGAACCATTAAACTAGTCACTCGACCAATTCAATAATAAATCCGATTCTTGCAACTTTAATTTAAACTGACTCATGAATTAGCTTAACTCACTTTTAATCCTAGACTCATGCTCAACCTAGCATTAACAAATTTGTAATGTCAGCAAATTATATATATATATATATATATATATATATATATATATATATATATATATATATTTTGATACAGCGCAAAATAATAATAATAATAATAATAATAATAATAATAATAATAATAATAATAATAAACATTAATTTAAGTAATAAAAAATAAAATATATTATTAAATACAATGATAAATAATTCATTAATTATTAAGATAAATTTTAATAATATTTTAATATATTTATTTGTTTACTTCAAAACATATGTTAACATTATAAAAATTAACAATAACTTTTTAAATATATTATTAATTTTTAACTATGTATTGTCAAAAAGCATTTAATACGTCAAATTGAATAATCCTACAATTAAATGTATAAGATAAATGAGATAGAATCAAATTAATCTTATGACTTAATAGTTTATTATAAATTTATAGATTTAAAATATTAATGGTGTATAATGATGTTTTGAAAAAATAATATATTATATTAATATTTAATTATAAAATTTGGTACAAATATGGAAAATTAAAATAATATTTTATTCTATAAAAAATAACTATTAAATAATATTTAAATTGCTTATGTTACGAAGATTTGAAACGCATATTATTTTTTTTCCCTCAACTCAAACCGTTGTTATTAACAAAACTAAAGCTAAAACTCCAAGATAATTCGGCACAACGTTGACAATTTTAAATTTTTAATACAATCAATCAGACCACGTCAATATACAGATGATGTAAGTTCCAAAATTGATTGATGCATAAAAAATGTTTACGATTTTTTTGTATTTTTAATACAGAGAATTTTGTATATATCAAAATTTTGAAAAATAGATTGTTCATTAAATCATTTTAATTATTAATTTATTAATTTATTGGTCTAATTAAGTTAATTGTAGTTTAATCAAAAAAATTATTTTATAATAAAATAATAAATAAATTATAAATAAATATTTAAAATCATAATTATAGTATAATACAAATTTTAAAATATTTTTTAAATATAAAATACTGCAACAACCAAAATTTAATATAATTTTTTATTTCATTAATTATTAATAATTTATTACTCATTAGTCATTATATCACTTTAAGATAATCACAAAAAACAAAGAAAAAATCATTGAATTAATCAAACCAATAACAAATATTCGATCATCTACTTATCTAGTTAATTGAGTTAATTCAATTCATCTATTTCTTTATTAAAAAAAATGACAAATTTATTTAAGTAAATACCCTTTTCGGTTCCTGTCTTTTTTGAAAATTGACAAGTCGCCACCTAACATTTAAAAAATGACAAATCGGTCACTGTTTATTTCTTCTGTTAGACACATTGACCCTTTCGTTAGACAAATTAGCTCTTGTCTATTTCTTCCGTTAGATACATCGACCCTTGTCTATTGGCCACAAAAGGATTGATGTGTCTAACGGAAGAAATATAGACAGGGGCTGAAAGAAATAGACAGGGGCCAATTTATCATTTTTTAAAAGTTAGGGGGCGACTTGTCAATTTTCAAAAAAGACAGGTACTGGAAAAGATATTTACTCAATTTATTTTTTCTATAACAAAAGACTGATTATAATGAACAAATAAAAGCTCTAACAAACTTTTACAAAATTTTTAACATAATTTTAATAAATATTAACAAGATTTTCAACTGATCACAATTTTAGCAAAAGTTTAACACAATTTTAACAAAGATTAAAAATCTTTTTTCAAAAATTAACAAAAAAATCTAGTAATAAATTAATAATTCAATGATTCAATCAACACCAAGAATACAAAGTATAGAGTACAGAATAGCACTGGAGCATAGGTAATCATTCAATAATTCAAGTTATGGAAGGAAAAGCTCTAAGATGGGTCAATCATCGCTAACAACCAGTTATGCGTCCAATCTTGCAAAAATCAAGCAACAATTCAGCAATCATCAACCATAATTTCAGATCCAAAAACAGCAACAACAAAAATTATATGATTGCAAATTAGTAATTACAACGAAGTAGCACAAATTCGGCAACAACAGAACCAATTGCAACAACTAAAAAACTTCATCCCAAAATTTAAAAATCAGAGATGCAGTATAAGAAGTAATAGAACTGCACATTGAGAGTTTAGATCTAAGAAATTCAATTGAGCAAAATGTGACCTCACTCACTGTGGATCTGTTGTCGCACAGCGGAGCAAAGCAATGACACCAAGATTGGTGCCTTGATAAACGAGGAAGGAGCAGATACTGCGATGAAGGAAGGGACAGTGTGTTGAATGGCAACTTGGATAGAGGTGCAATAAACGGTGGTGGCACAATGAACGAGAGTGGAGCTAGTGGTTCTGCGGGTGTGCTTCATTGCGACCCTATGAACAAGCATGGCGGCACTGTCGTGATGCAAATAAGAGAAAATGGGAGCACTAAGCACTGACCTTCAGCGAGCAGATGAGGACGACATTGACCAGAGGGCAGACGAGGACGACGATGACTAGAGGGCAGACGAAGACTATGGCTACTGTGACGAAGCTGCTCGACGAAGACAATGACAGTGGTGCAGGCTAGGGTTGTCGTTTGAGCCTTTGGAGTTTGGAGGCTAGGGTCGCTTTTTGATTCAAAAAAGGGGTTGGGGGTCACACGATCACTCGAAGCTGAAGAGTGAAGGACGCTTTTCTTTTTTGTTTTCGGTGGAACGTTATGAAACGACGTCATTTTCTTTGAAGCAGCCAGTTCCAGTTCGACATGCCGGTTCAACGACTCACTCCCAGTTTTTGTCTGAACGGTTTATGCCCGTGAGCCAAACCGCTATTGCTACCGATTCACGATCGGACCGGTTTGACCAGCCAGTTCGATCCGGTCTTTAGAGCCATGGTAAATATGAGTGTTCCTCTTATATTTCTTCTTCCAAACCCAAAAATATTTTATTTATTTAATTCTTATAAGTTATTTATTTAACTAATAAACTGTTTATATTAAAAAAATGATTTTTTCTTAGACTGAAACCCTAAACCCCTTAAAAAACTGTAACATAATATACAACTTTTCAACTGTTCCGGACCCGATCCCTAGATTCCCCAGCAAAGTAGCAACAATCCGATTAACCGGGCCCAGGTCACCACCACGACCCAAATTGCCCAGATGACCTCAAATCCCTAATCGACATTTAAATTCAAAGACTTCCATTATCTTATCCAACAAGATAGCGACCGCAAACTATATAAAAGGAGCCAATAGCTCCTTCGGGTACGTTACACATTCCTAACCCCCAGTTATATCTCTCAGATCCATTTTGACTTGAGCATCAGAGTGTCTTTGTAGATACCACCCCCAGCCGCTCTAGATGTTCGATCTCGTCATCCCCAAATTTGGTGATTCCTTGATCCTTCCCTCAACCCGTACCAGCAAAGACTTGTACATTGTCGTTGTCTGTAGGGACTTGTCAAATTTTGGCGGCCTAGGAGAAAAAGTGATCCGGGCAGTTCAATAGCTCTATCAAAGGTTACAAACCTAGAAGGTTGGGTCACTTCCAAAGAACGATACCAGCCGGAACACACAAGCAAAGCGATCTCCAAGAGCATATCAGGATGAGAAGCCAGGAACGAGAGGTCACCCAACTGACACCACAGCAGAGCCAGAATTGTAGTGTATCCCAAAAGCCCCAACGCCAGCACGACAACGATAAAAGGAGATACTGAGGAGATTCCAAACGAAGAAAGAATGAACACATGATATAATAGGAACTACCCCGTTCATCGAAAGAATCCTAAGAGCTAGGTTACCGAAGGATTTTGACAAGCCGACCGACATAAAGTACGACGGGACGAAAGACCCACAAGAACACCTAACGGCCTTCAAGGCCATGATGAACCTAGAAGGAGCTACCGACGTAGTTTGCTACAGGGCCTTTCCGGTAACTCTAGCCAGCCCAGTAATCAAGTGGTTCAACTTCCTCCCAAATGGCTCGATAGCCAATTTCGACGATGTCTCCAGGAAATTCATGGCCCAATTCACCACTACAATCACAAAAGTAAAACACTTAATCAGCTTGCTCGGCGTCACGCAACAATCAGATGAACCCACGAGGAAGTACCTTGACAGGTTTAATGATGAATTCCTAGCAGTTGATGGGCTCACAAACTCCTTGGTCAGCCTGTGCCTAACCAACAGGCTCATGAATGAAGATTTTTGGAAGCATCTCACAACAAAACCGGTCTAGACGATGCATGAAATCCAGAACGTCGCTAGGAAATACATAACAATGAGAAGGTAAGCTAAGTCATGGTGCCAATAAACGAAACCATGGCAACGCGACACCCCAGAGTAACCTACTGCCCTAAAAAACCCCAAAGGAACACTTCAAACTTTCCCCCAATTGGTCGTCTGGAGTGGAGAAGTTCACAAACTACACCCTCTACTAGCCCCAATCACAGAAATCTACCACCAGACAGCAGAGCGGGCATCCTCCCGAAGGCCAGACAAGTGAAAGAACACATAGGTGGTAACAAAAGCCTATACTACCATTATCATAGAGGATATGGACACAAGACTCAAGACTACTTTGACTTTAAAGACACTCTCAAATAAGCCATCCAAAATGACAAGCTCCCCGAGTTCACCAAAATTATTCATGAGCTCAAGAAAGTTGAAAGGGAGAGATCGCCAGAGCAGGAAGGACTAAACCCTGGAATGGTGAGACAGGTGAACTAGGAGAGCCTGGAGACCTACCCAATGATCATAGTAAACATTATCACTAGGAAAGACGCATCTGAAAAGTCAAAATCCTCTTTGATAAAAGATCTTCGGGTGCTAGCCATAAAAGATGAAAAAAACCCTCTTCCCTTCCGATAACAATCAAATTCTCCCCTAATGATTGCCAAAATGGCACTTCAACGTGAGACGCCCCCTTCGTCATCTCCGCCAAGGTCGGGACCGGCTTAGTAAGACATATCATAGTGGACACCTAAGCCGACTCTAGCTTCTTCTTCAGGGGAGCCTTCGACAAGCTCGAACTCTAAAATGAAAACCTACAAAATCATAGCAACGAAGTAACCAGACTCAGAGACAACTTTCTCTGGCTGGATGGTTCCATAGTCCTACCAGTCACCATCAAAACTAGAAGCCAAAAGAAAACCATACTCACCGAGTTCATGGTTTCAAAGGATTCCACGGCCTACAACATCATCTTGGAAAGAAAGACAATCAACGACCTCTCTGTCGCCATATTTACCAAGTTCCTACTCATGAAGTTTCAAGTGGACAACAAAACCATAGGAATGATACACGGTGACCAGGAAGTCACGGTAGAATGTGACAACGCCAGCCTAGCCCTCCGGAAGCGATCTCAGGATGCGACGGGAATCTTCCTTGCTGACCTAGACGCACGTCAAGACGATCAACCCAGACCGGAACCAGAGGAAGACATGGAAAATCTATAGCTAGGGGAAACCAAAGACGAATTCACCTTCATCAACAAGAATCTACCCCTCAACCTAAAAAGCAAACTCATGGAACTCCTGAAACAAAACAGGGACCTTTTTGCATTCACTCCGGGAACTACCCTACATGACCTGGCTGGCCAACGTCGTGTTGGTCAAAAGGCAAATGGTAAACGACGAATGTCCATCAATTTCACAGATTTAAACAAAGCTTGTTCAAAGGACGCCTTTTCCTTGCCAAACATTAACGGACTAGTGGATGCCTTTTCCCATGCACTGACCGAATGAGGAGAAAACAACGTTCGAAACTCTCGAAGGCACATACTACTACACAGTCACGCCCTTCGGGTTAAAGAATGCTGGGCCACCTACCAAAGGCTCGTCACAAAGATTTTTAAAGACTTCTCAGGGACCAAATTGGAGGTCTATATTGACAACATGCTAGTCAAAATAGAAACAGGTGACGAGCTCATTGATGACCTCAATCTCATATCAGGCTCTCTGAAGAAGCACCGAATACGCCTCAATTTGACGAAATGCGCATCCGAGATGGAGGTCGAGAAGTTTCTAGGCTTCATGATCACACAAAAAGGAGTAGAGACAAACCCGAAATAGTGCAGAGCCATCCTCGAGATGAGCAACCCCAGAAGCCTCAAGGATGTCCAAAGGCTAACTGGGCAACTTACCACCCTATCACACTTCATCAGAGCCTCAACCTAGAAGGTCATCCCCTTCTTCAAACTCATGAAAAAGGGTATAAGCTTCAAAGGGGAACCCGAATACAAAGAGGCTTTCCAATACTTTAAAAGAGTGTTAGAAGAACCTCCCATACTCTCAAAACCCAGAATGGGACAAAAACTATACCTCTACTTATCCACAACAGAGGAAGCGTTGGCGGTGGTGCTAATCCAGGAAGATGACCAAAAAACACAAAGTCCTGTATCCTTCATAAGTAAGGTTCTCCAAAGCGCTGAGATGCGCTACTCCAGACTTGAGAAGCTCACCTATACATTACTCACAACATCCCGATGACATCAACAGTACTTCCAAAGCCACCTTTGGCGGAGACCGACACTCTGGAACCCACTTCAGCTTTTGGCAAAGAATGCAATCGAGAGGTGGGCATGGAGGTTCCCCTGTCACACCATCCTTAGGCCATTGAAAGTGGCGATTTTTGTACCCCCTTGTTCATCTATGAATGCATCGAGGACGGTGCAATCTTTAAGTGTGAGGAGGTCGATGACCGACTTCCGTGGGTAACAAGTCCTTTTTCCAACACCTAAACTATAATTTTCTTTGTTAGTTAGCATAATTTGCTTTTTTTAGATAGTTGTTACATGATAGATTACATGATAGTTAGAGTTTGTACATATTATACCCATCTTTATGCTAGGACTACTTGGTTGAAGTGATGATTTCTTTTTCGAGAAACTGTTTTAGGGCATTCCACCAATTTGAATAAAATTTTTTTGTTGAACTTGCTTGAAGGAATTAATTTTGAAACATGGTTTTAGAAGTAGAACATACAAGCCTAGTGAGATTTTGAGCCTATTTGATTAGTTGCATCTTATCAACCAATATTTTGTTTTGGTGTGTGTTGTTCTCTCTAAGATTGTGATCTTTGTCTTGCTTGATTCTATATGTCCATTGTTCAATGTATGCATGCATTTATGTGATTGAGGCTTTTGTTTCACTAAAGCTTACATACCTAAATGGCCTTACCCTTTCATCATCCTTTGCAAACCAATGTTGAGCCTATTTAACCCTATTTGTTCTTTATTTTAGCACATCACTAACTCTAAGCAGAAAATAATGAATGTCTTTAATTTGAATCCTTGATTAGCTTAGACTAGTGAGAGTATGCATAATTTAAGTGTGGGGAAATTAGGTTTAAGAACGTTTGGTTTGAGAATTGGGTATTTATACTATATGTGAAAATGTGAAAAAAATCTTTTGGCGAATATTCATGCATTCAATACTTTAATTATATGCATTAATTTCTTGTGTATATATATATGGGGTATTACTCCTGCAAGAGTTTGATATAGAAACCAGAGACAGAAAAGGGTCAAAAAATCAAGTGGCTGACCACTTGTCTCGGATTGAACCAGTAGAAGGGACATCTCCTTCCTCTATTGAGGTGTCTGAAACCTTCCCAGATGAGCAATTCGTTGCTATTCGGATGACACCTTGGTTTGCAGATATTGCAAATTACAGGGCTATAAGATTCATCCCCAAGGAATACAGTAGGCAGCAAGCCCGAAAGCTCATTCATGATACTAGATACTACTTGTGGGATGAACCATATCTCTTTAAGAGATGCTCGGATGGGATAATCCGCCGTTGTGTATCTAAAGAAGAGGCACGGAAAATCCTATGGCACTGTCATGGCTCTGATTATGGAGGACACTTTGGAGGAGAGCGCACAACTACTAAAGTCCTCCAAAGTGGTTTCTACTGGCCCACACTCTTTAAGGATTCCCAAGAGTTTGTCCGTTGGTGTGACAGTTGCCAAAGGGCTGGCAACCTCCCTCATGGTCACGACATGCCTCAGCAAGGAATCCTAAAGATTGAGCTATTTGACGTATGGGGTATAGACTTCATGGGTCCTTTCCCTCCTCCAGACTTAAACACCTACATCCGTGTAGCCATAGATTATGTGTCTAAATGGCTGGAGGCTATTGCATCACCCCACAAATGACACTAGAGTAGTAATGAAGTTCCTTTAAAAGAACATCTTCAGCAGGTTTGGTGTCCCTTGGACACTGATCAGTGTTGGAGGAACTCATTTCTGCAATAAACAGCTTGACTCTGTGCTGAGCCGATATGGAGTTCGCCATAAAGTGGCCACCCTATATCATCCATAGACAAATGAAAAAGCTGAAGTCTCAAATAGAGAACTAAAGAGAATCCTGGAAAGAACGGTGAATACTTCTAGAAGGATTGGGTAAGAAAGCTTGATGATGCTCTCTGGGCATACAGAACAACTTTCAAAACCCCCTATAGGAACATCACCATATCAATTGGTGGATGGGAAGGCATGCCACCTGCCAGTGGAGCTGGAACACAAGGCTTACTAGGCAACCAAACTCCTGAACCTTGATGCAAGAGCAGCAGGAGAGAAACGTTTGCTCCAGCTAAATGAGTTTGATGAATTCTGACTTGCTGCATTTGAGAATACAAAGATTTATAAAAAAAGGGCCAAGAAGTGGCATGACAGAAAGATTTCTTCCAGAGTCTTTGAACTTGGACAGAAAGTTCTGCTCTTCAATTCTAGACTAAAGTTCTTCCCTGAAAAACTTAAGTCACATTGGACAGGACTATTCCTGATCACTAATGTATCACCCTATGGTCATATAGAACTCTAGTGCAATTACTCTGATAAACGATTTACTATTAATGGCCACAGAGTGAAACATTACTTGGGTAATGAGATTGAGCAAGACAAATCTACCCTATTGCTGACATGAGTGCAGTACCGTCAAGCTAGTGACGTTAAAGAAGCGCTTGTTGGGAGGCAACCCAATCATAATTAGAGTTATTTCTTGTTTATTAAAGTTTATTTGAATCATATCAATTTAATTTTCATAATTATTTTCTTAAGTTTGTGATCAAGTGCAGTAGTCAAAACAGAAGCAGAAGCAGTCAGAGCAGAAAACAGAATATCCTGAGAGAAACCCCTTGATGGCGTTGAAACGCCAGACAAGAGGGAAAGAGGGACGTTGGACGCCCCCAAGAGGTAGCAAGACTGACATTCAATGCCAGCTAGGAGGTACTAGTTGGGCATTGAACGCCTCCAAGGTGCAGCAATCCTAGCGTTGAACGCCAGCCAGGGGGCACTGGCTAGGCGTTCAATGCCCTGAAAGGAGGAAGCAAGGCTGGCGTTGAACGCTAGCCAGGAGGCACTGGCTGGACGTTCAACACCCATAAGGATCATCAGCATGGCATTGAATGCCAGAATCAAAGCATTCTGGGCATTGAAACACCCAAAACAGGATAGGAAAGTTGTTGACTTTTTTAAAGCTTATCTTTTCCAATTTTTATCTTTTTTAATCATCTTTTCTAAATAAGATTCTTTTAACCATCATCTTTTAATTTCAAATTCCCTTCAAATCTAAGATCTTTTCAAATCAATTTCATATCTTTTTCAATTCCTTTTCAAATCTATTATTTAACTTTAAAATCTTTTTCATACCTTCTATCTTATCTTTTTATCTTTTTCATATCTTTTGATTTTTAAAACTTATCTTTTTCTATCTTTTACTAAAGTGTGAATCATATCTTATTTATCTTTTATCTAATTGACTTTCGAATTCCCACCTTCCCCATCCCTATTTATACCATTCGGCCACCCTTATATTCCTTGCATTCAAATTTTTCCTTTTCTCTTCATCTTCTTTCTTCTCTTTTGCTCGAGGACGAGCAAACCTTTTAAGTTTGGTGTGGAAAGAGTCTTTTCTTCTCACTCTATTCGAATTCCATGGCTCCAAAAAGTGAAAATCCCACTTCAAAAAGCAAGAAAGAAGACAACCAAATAGTTGTTTTCAAACCTTTCAAATTCTACACAAAGCAGCATGAAGAAAATTATTACAAAATAATGTGCAAGAGGACAATGATCCCGGAAGCCAAATTCAAATTAAAAGAAGATGAGTACCTGGGATCCAAGAGAAAATTCGAAAGAGAGGCTGGGAGATCCTGGCTGATCTCAAGATCAATGTTGGAATAACAATAATCCATGAATTCTATGTAAATCTGTGGATGACAGATAAGCAAAAGAAAGATGGACAAGGATTCCATACTTTTTGCACCATGGTGCAAGGGAAGACTCTCTATTTTCATCTTGATAAGGTGAGAGAGATGTTCAAGTTACCTCCCCAAAGAATGATCCGAAATCCTTTAATAGGAGGGTGGTGGCTAATCCAAAGTTGGATCAGATTCTAGAAGACATATGTCTGCCTGGAACTAAGTGGATCAACAACACAAAAGGTAACCCAAACCAACTGAGAAGAGTAGATCTCAACCAGTTGCTATGGGTTGGTTCTATACTCCCTACTAGCAACCGTTCTGAAGTTACCATTAGAAGGGCTGTGATGATTCACTGCATCATGATGGGGAATGAGGTGGAAGTCCACCAACTGATTCCCTTTGTGATGTACAAGGTTGCAAACAGGATGTCAACTCAAGTCAGATTGGCCTATCCAAACCTTATCTTTCGCTTGTGTAAAGAGGCTGGAGTCATGATTAACAAAGACTTATTTAACCCAGCAGAAAGCCCAATCACCAAGCAAGTGATGGAAAGCGCCCAAGTACCAGTTGATCAACCCAAAAGGAAGGCGCCTGAGCCTCTTCAGGTGCAAGAGATCCCTCCAATTGAATATTGGACCCAGCTGGAAGCATCTGTTACACAATTGCAAACCACCTTGGATCAGTTAAGAGAGGAGCAAAAAGACCAAACTAGCATGCTTTGCAAACTGGTCAAGGAACAAGAAAAGCAGGGGCGTGAGCTAGAAGATCTGAAACGTCAGAAATTATCCCCTGAAGAGCCTAACGCCTCCCATAATTAAGGTGGTTGAGTTCCACCTCTCTATTTTTGTGGCTATTCTAATTCCTGTTTCTTATGTTTAGATTTAGATGATCACTAGTAGTCTTTAAGTTTTTATGTTTATTTAAAATTCTGTCTTTTAATTTAAGAAGTGTTAGAGTATTATTGGGATTTAAGTTGTTATTTTCCAATTAGCTATAAAATGTTCCTTTTATCATCTCATTGAACTTGAATAAAATTTTAATTTTTTTAGAAGCAGTAATGATACATAAATTTCGAATTTTATATTAAGAATAGTTCAATTATTTATTGTGGTGGCATTGCTTTTGTTTTATGAATGCATAAACAAACAGTGCATATTTGATATTGGAGTAAGGAATATTGGCTCTTGAAAGAATGATGATGAAAGTGAAGTGTTATTGGTAATCTAAAAAATCCAAAAAATTGATTCTTGAAACAAGAAAAAGTAGCAAAGAGAAAGAGAAAGAAAAATATCAAAAAAGAGAGAGAGAGAGAGAGAGAGAGAGAGAGCAAGCAAAAAAAGAAAGAAAGAGAAAAAGCCAATAGCTCTTAAAACTAAAAGGCAATAGCAAAAAGCCAATAGCTCTTTAAACCAAAAGACAAGAGCAAGGATCTAAGACTTTGAGCATCAATGGTTAAGAGGGCCTAAAAGAAACAAAATATTGGCCTAAACAGTTCAAATGAACTGCTTCCCTAACTATATGCTTGTGGTGTGAAGGTATCAAGTGAAAAGCTTGAGACTGAGCAGTTAAAGTCGTGGTCCAAAGCAAGGAGTGTGCTTAAGAACTCTAGACACCACTGGCTGGGTATTCTAGCAAAGCTGAATCACAATCCTAAGGGGTTCACCCAGTTAACGTGTCTGTAGCATTTATATATCCGGTGGTAATACTAGAAAACAAAGTGCTTAGGGTCATGGCCAAGACTCTAAAGAAGCTGTGTTCAAGAATAAAAAAGAACTGAACTAGGAGAATCAATAATATCATCTGGACTCTGAGTTCCTAAGGATGCCAATCATTCTGAGCTTCAATGGAAAGTGAGATGCCAAAACTATTCAGAAGCAAAAAGCTACTAGTCCCGCTTATCTAATTGAAACTGAGCTTCATTGAGAATTCTGATATTTATTGTATCCTTCTTTTCTTTTCAATCCTACTTTGTTTTTGGTTGCTTGTGGACAAGCAACAGTTTAAGTGTGGTGTTTTGATGAGCAGATATTTTATATGCTTTTTGGCATCATTTTCATATAGTTTTCATTATATTTTGTTTAAGTTTTATTAAGTTTTCATAGGTTTTAGTGCAAAATTCATATTTTTGGATTCTACTTTGAGTTTGTGTGTTTTATGGTGATTTCAGGTATTTTCTTTCTGAAATTGAGGAGCTTGAACAAAAGTCTGATTCAGAGACAGAGAAAGGACTGCAGATGCTATCAGGATCTGACCTCCATGCACTCGAAAGAGCTTTTCTGGAGCTACAGAAGTCCAAATGACGCGCTCTTAATGGCTATGGAAAGCTGACATCCAGGGCTTTTGAGGAATATATAATAGTCCATACTTTGCTTTGGAAATGAAGGCCCAAAACTAGCGTTCAACGCCAGCCACTAGTCCCATTCCTGGCGTCTAACGCCCACAGGGGAATAGCTGGCGTCCAACGCCCAAAAGGGAGCCCAAGGGTGGCGTTCAACGCCCCTAAGGGGTATTAGCTCGTGGGAGACACTCAAGCTCAGCCCAAACACTCACCAAGTGGGCCCCAAAAGTGGATTTTTGCACTACAAGACTAGTTTATCTTATTTCTATATTTCTTAGGTATCAGATTAGTATATATAGGAGGAGATCACCCTTGTTTAGGATCTTCTTCCTCCCCTATTATTTTCGAACACTATTATGTACAGTATGAGTCACTAACCTTCTAAGGTTAAGGTTAGAAGCTCTGCTGAGTTTCATGGATCAATAATATTACCGTTCTAGTTCAATATGTCTGATTCTATTCTCTTATACATTCTCGTTCTTCATCTCATGAATTGAGGGTAATCCGTGACAATCATCCTTGTTCTACATGGGTTCCGCACAAGTCCTGACCCGGATAGCATTCAACCAAAGCTAGAGATTGCATTGCGAATTCCAATAGAGTACCTGGGCAACTTTGGATACGTGACATATAATCCCATTGACCGTGGGTAAGTAAGGTCTCTGTGGCGTTAAGTCTAGAGTCAGAGAAGCATCACTTTCTGATCCGGAAGATCTGCCTTGTCTGTGGCACCTTGAGTAGGATCATGAAGGGGAGTGGATTGCTTAGAGCTTCATCTTCTGCTACAATGAGAAACCTAGAGGTGGCTTAACATCTCAATGTGGTGGATTGTTGCAGTAGAGGAGGTTAACTTGATGAGAGGACATGAGTTAATCACTTATGGCTGCCATTGAAGGAATCAGAAGGTTATTGAAGTAGACAATAAGAAAAGTTAATCCGGAAAGGCAAAGCATCTCCGAAGCCTCAACCGTTCTCATACCATTGAATTCTCATCTATCAAGTAACATTCTATTTATCTACTTTATATGTTTTTTCGTGACAAACTATAATTTCTATCCGCCTAACTAAGATCTGCAAGGTATCCACTGCTGGCTCAAACCAACAATCTCCGTGGGATCGACCCTCACTCATCTGAGGTATTACTTGGACGATCCGGTATACTTGCCGGTCTATCTGTGCGAATTCTGCAAAGCCAGTTTCGTGCACCAACACTCATATCCTCAGCAAATTCCTGAATCTGTTAAGAGCTTTCTTTTTTGTAGGGTTCTTTCCATGTCTTTTAATTTTTTTTTAAATTTCTTATAATCTTTATTTTTCTTGCAAATTTATCTTTCCAGCAAGTTTATTTAATCTTCTTTTAAGATTCGGCATTTTGTATTTGATTAGCATTTTGTATTTGATTTCAAAAGTCTTTTGATCTTATTGAAAATAATTTATTACTTTATTTAAATTCAATGTTATTCATTTTAATTTCAGACATTTTACTATCAAATTTATTTGCTTTTCTTTTCAAATTTTCTTTTGTTATATAATCAATTTAAAAGAATCTTTGATGTACTTTCGAAAATTAGTACTCATAAAGAGAAGTAGATTTCACTTTCAGAAATTAGATGTTGATCTACTTCGATTTGCTAAAAATCGGTAAAACAGGAACATTTTCTGATTTGTGGAGTTTTACTATTTGCTGGGTTTCTTCTGTGTCATTTTTTTTCTGATTTTGAAGATATGGGATTTGGTGGGGGAAAGACAAAAGCGTTCCGTGGGAAACCTGCAAACTACAGCAACTTGGTAGTGTGACCTTCAATGCCACATTTTCTGGATCGCCAGAAGCAGAAAGGCTTCACAAGTTTTATTCTGACAAGCATCATGGTAGGGCGGAGTTCCAACAAATTGATGATGAGGGAACACAAGGTATACCCGAAAGTGAGGAGAATGTTTTGTACGATTATCTAGGCAATGCTGGAGATTTCGATAAGCTTGACTTTGAAAGTAAAAAACACTCTGTCGTGATGAGCAAGAAGGAGATCCAAGCCACTGTTGATAACACTCTCAAAGCTTCATGATCGAGAATTTGCGATCATGGATCCTCTTTCTTTAGGAGTTCGGAAGATGGATCCTGTCAAAGTTTCCACTTTTGGATTTTGCACGGTGAACACTCAACACTCAACTCTCTACATCATTGTTTAACTAGTTTACTTCTTTTAGTTATTCTGGTTTGCAAATTTACACTTCAGTTCCTCGTAAGGTTTCAAGTTAGTCTCTAGAAAATTAAATGTATATGCTTCGGTAATTCAAAGATTTTTATTTTTATACTTTAGTTTCTTGAAACTTAAACATATACATTTTAACTTTTCAAAAAAAAAATATTTTCAAGAAGTGATTTTTTTTAAGGTGTATATCTTTAATCTTTTACTAACTGAAGTGATAAAATAGAAGCCTTTTAGAAGTTAAAGTGTCGTATGGCTCTTTAGTTCGTTTTTCTTTTTCTCCTTGGATTGGGTTATTGACTTACTGAGGTGACTATGTTTACTTATGTGGAGACCATAGAAGTGTATAAGTCAATAAAATTCATCAGTGTCCCTCTTTTATAACTTTAGTTCTTGGATTGAATGTTGTTATGATACTTTTTCCATGTTAATATATTTGTCAACTATTAGAAATCATTAAAATTTTAATTTTCTATTTCTCATGTCAACATATCTTTAATTAATCTTTCCAGTAATACATTTAATTTAATAGTTTGATAATGGAATGACGAACGAACATTACACGTAATTAATTATTTTGGGCTATTTCATTTTCAATTATTTATACAATATGCTACATCATTAAGGTTTATTTATTATTTTTTAATAATTTTAATTTAAAAAAATTTATTATTCATTTTTGTGAAAAAAAGAAAGTTCAATTTTTGAGAATAAATTTCTTTAGAAAATATGTATTAATTGATACCTATAGAAAACAAATGGAAAAAAATGGTTTAGTATTATCTAAAATCAACCGAGGCCATGAAGAGACATCAGTATCAACATCAAATCCACTACAAATGACAAGGGAAAATAATTATATAAATAAACATTTTTTTTCAAAATGTATTAACACATATAATTATACAAATAACATATATTTGTGTGTAAAAAGATGACAAGGGAATGAAATAGAGAAATAATCACCTTTACTCAAATCGTGTTTGATGATGATTTAAGAGGGGCAATAAAATAAGGTAGAGACATTGTGCATTTGTGCCCCTATCCCTATCTCCCCAGTCCCCACTCAAAATTGGCAAAGATCCCTATATCTGATAAATTTTCAATAATGAAATCCTCAAGCTTATTCTGTTTTTGCAAAATTTACTAGAGTTTCCAAATTTCATGTAACTATGCAACATGAATTATATTTTTAAAAGGACGCGATAAATAAGCTCACATACAAGTTTTCTAATCATTTAATTATCTCAACATTATGAGTAATTTATTTTTATCATAAAAAACCCATATAGTAATGGTCTAACAATCAAAGACTAAAGCTTATAACAAGATGTTATACAAACCAAACACGGAGGAAACATAAATTGAACTTTCTGGTGCTACCAAAGCATTAAAACAGAAACATGCGGTTAAAGTCACCAATCTGATACATCAAATCAAACAAACTAATTATTTTCATTCAGGTTCTAAATTTCCGTTGGTGATATGCAAACTCATAAGGTAGCAAGCATAAAAGCAAAGAAAAAGGTACAAGTTGAGGAAGGTTTGAGGTTTGTGCCACAAAACAGCCACTTCCTCCATCAGAACCTGCCAAATCATTCTTTCTTTCCTATCCCATGTGACATGTTATAGATCCCTCGTCCCTGAAAAAAAGCAACGGATCTCAGGAAACGAGAGAAGACTTGCTGAACATGTTCAATTCAGGGAGAGTCAATAGAGATCATGTGAAGTTTTTCATTAAAATAACCAACTTACGATCATGTACAATGAAGTTGCTGCCAAAGCAATTGGTATTGCAACAGATGTAATCTTATCATATGGTCCCTTCAAGTACGTATGTTTATGGATATTCTGGAAATACTTTTGCTTCTCAACAAGCTTCTCTCGTGGTCTGAAAGGTGGTTCTGACATCCTGTGTAACATAATGAACAACAATCTCAAATGAGTTTCTTAAAAGGGGGATTTTGTGAAGAATATTGGGCTCTATAAACAAATGAGATTGCAATGCCCCCAAAGAGAAATACTTGAAGCCAAATCAGGCATGAAACACAAGCAAAAAAATATAATACAGATTAAAAGCCATAATACAATGAACACAACTATTGAACTATCCACATAACCTACACATAACTTCTATCCACTAAAGTGGCTACTTTCAACAATACTTGGGGAGAAGCTAGAAATACCGGGAAAATGGTTGTTTCACTTTAACGGTGCTGTTATTTCTCAATTCATTCAATTAAATGAACATATTGTATACATAACTGCACGCCCAATCAAATTCTAGCAATTCAAACTTGTGATGGTTCTGTAGTAAAATTGCATCCCTCGAGTAAAAAAAGTAGGAACAGCACAATTGCACAAACCACCCTGAACCATACTGCAGACAACTACAGCTATCTTCAATGAACCATAGTCCGAATACAATGATGTTTTTTTCTAGTACCTTGTTAGGGCATTACATTCTATCAAATAATCCAACTAATCCTAACAAAAATCATACACTATCGTTTATGTTTAAACAATAATTTGAACAATATTCGATCCAATGTCACAAAACCTAATCAATTTTTCTTTTTGAGTTAAAAAAACGCAGTTAGCGTAGCATGAGTAAGAAAGGGACTTGCAGAAAACACGGAGCGTACAAAGTAAAAAAATGGACAAGAAATGAATAACTGTATTAAGCAATAGAGAGAAGAATTAGAAGAAAAAGAAACTCACTCTGCACGAAGGAAACGGGTCTTCGAAAATGTAGGAGCTGAAAGAAACGGAGATGAACACGCCCTTCTGTTCCTGAATCTCTGAAACAATCTAGCGTCCTCGATTGACCAAGATAGCCGCACATCACAAAATTACGTTACTGCCCTTTCCTCTTTTCGGGTTAACAAACTGGACCAGGCCCACCCGGCCCAATACTAATTACTTCACGACGATGGAGTTCGCGGGAAACGGTGTCGTTACGCCTTCACAGATTCATTCTCCCCTTGTGCTTGTACAGATGAAAAACAGAGAGGTTGGAAGGTGGAAACCGAAAACGAAAAAGCTTTACCACGCTCACTCACCAACCTTTTCACGTTTTGACGTTATGATTATTAGCGTGTCTCTGATTGTCCGTTGATATCTCTTTTCTCTCACCAACCCCGAATCTTCAACTACAATTCACAGGTAAAGATACTTCCCTTGTTGAGATCATATGAAACAACAATTTCTTGAGTTCTGCATTTCCTCTTCATCTATTATTAGTAATTTCCCCGTTTATTTGAATTCTTCGTTTCTTTGTTCAGCTGAAGATAGTTATGATTAGAATTCAGAATTCAGAAAACTGTGTTAAATTATGATGTTACTGTTTGTTCTTATATTATATTATATTATATACTTAGCATAGATGGTAGTATTTACTATTTAGCACCATGATATCACAGTTGCATTCATATAGTCACAGTTTGATTACTAATAATATTAATATTTTTTTATTTATGCTGCTCATCTTCTGTTTGATATTTTGATTCTTAAGAGAGGATCAACAAAACAGGTCAGAGTCATGGCTGCTTCAGAAGCTGTTCTGCAAGTTGTGTGTGGTTCAAGTTCTTATGATTTTCATAATGTGAGGTCCAATAAATCCAAGGGATTTAACACAAGGAAAAGAAGTTCAGTGCATGTCCAAGCACAAATTAGTTCAAGACCATTCCGTGCTTCTAAGGGGAAGCGTGTGTTTCATGGTACTAATAAATTGGAATCTCTTGTTTGTAACTGTAAAAGGGTTGAAAGTGTCAATGGAGATACAAATAACAACCACGAAGGTGCCCCATCTAAGTTGGATAAAATACAGAATTCAGGTTCTCTTGATGAGTTTGTGACTGATAGTACACGACGTGGAGAAGCGATGGGATTAGATGTTGCGGTAAAACATAATAATGGAGGTTTTACATCTAAGGACAAGTTGCATATCGATGGACTTAGTAGAGATTCATTGAACAAGGTCAGCGAGAATTCGATAGAGGATGAAGCATGGGATTTACTGAGGAGCTCTATTGTTTATTACTGTAATAATCCCATTGGAACAATTGCTGCTAATGATCCTAGCAGTACTGTTATATTGAACTATGATCAGGTCTTTATCCGTGACTTTGTTCCTTCTGGGATAGCTTTCCTCTTGAAAGGAGAGTATGATATAGTGCGGAATTTTATTCTTCATACCCTTCAGTTACAGGTAATTTCTTGAAATTTTACTTGATGGTTTATTCATCTTTACAAGTTATGCTTGTTGGTAGGGTAATAACTAATCAGGTTTTGGCAGAGTTGGGAGAAAACCATCGATTGTCATAGTCCTGGGCAAGGTTTGATGCCTGCTAGTTTCAAGGTGCGGACGATTCTCCTAGATGGAGATGATGCTGCAACTGAAGATGTCTTGGATCCTGATTTTGGTGAAGCTGCAATTGGACGTGTTGCACCAGTTGATTCTGGTGGCAATTCTTACTGCCCTATGACTCTTAATTATTAGTTCATACATGATACTTCTTCTTTTTCTCCCTTTTTTAAAACTTTAATTTTCCAGATGCTGCATTAAGTAGTAACACTATAGTATTCTTTTGTCAGGATTATGGTGGATTATATTGTTGCGAGCATATGGAAAATGCACTGGAGACCTATCCGTGCAAGAGAGAGTTGATGTGCAAACTGGAATTAAGATGATTTTAAAGCTGTGCCTGGCTGATGGTTTTGATATGTTTCCTACTTTGCTGGTTACCGATGGTTCATGTATGATTGATCGTCGGATGGGAATACATGGTCACCCTTTGGAGATACAAGTTAGTTGCTCCTATTTTCGCTTCTAAAATAGCCATCTTCTTATGAGGACATGGACCCTAGCCAATGAATGCTAATTTGAAACTCCATGCATGTTTTTGTTCCAACAGGCATTGTTTTATTCAGCACTACTTTGTGCACGTGAGATGCTTACTCCAGAAGATGGATCAGCTGATCTTATTCGAGCCCTTAACAATCGTCTAGTTGCATTATCATTTCATATAAGGGAGTATTACTGGATTGATATGAGAAAAGTCAATGAAATCTACAGATACAAGACAGAGGAATACTCCTATGATGCTGTTAACAAATTCAATATATATCCAGAGCAAATTCCTCCATGGTTGGTTGAATTTATGCCAAGCAAAGGAGGCTATTTGATTGGTAACCTGCAACCGGCTCACATGGACTTCCGTTTCTTCTCCCTTGGAAACTTGTGGTCCATTGTCAGTAGTCTGGCCACTGCAGAACAATCACATGCAATTTTAGACCTTATTGAAGCAAAATGGGCAGAGTTAGTAGCTGAGATGCCATTCAAGATATGTTACCCTGCTCTCGACGGGCAGGAATGGCGGATTATTACCGGAAGCGATCCCAAGAACACGTATGCCACTTGACATTATGCTGTCCGATGTTATTCATTTTAGTTTCAATTATTTGCATTCACCTTTTATTTCTCTTGCAGTCCTTGGTCCTACCACAATGGAGGGTCATGGCCAACTTTGCTCTGGCAGGTTAGTCCCTGATCCTGCCTCTTCTTTCTCTTAACAGATACTATCTATGCTACTTTCATCTGCCAACCAATGGGCCTCTTCTATCCGTTGGTTGTCCAAAAGTTTTAGCTAAATTGTTTAAGGCAAATGAGAGGCAATTTGAACAAAAAAGATATATTTCCTTTTTCCATTTGGTCGAAGTTCTGACTTTTTTTCAGAAAATTTCCACACCTACATTACAGTTCTTAATAGAAGTGGCATGCACAAATTGTCGATTGATGATTATCACAAAAGGTTTTTTTTTTTAAATCTTTTTTGCAGCTTACTGTTGCATGCATTAAGATGAATAGAGCAGATATTGCTTCAAAGGCCGTCCAAGTTGCTGAGAGGCGAATATCGAAAGACAAGTGGCCTGAGTATTATGACACCAAACGAGCTAGATTTATTGGGAAGCAAGCACGGCTTTTTCAGACTTGGTCTATTGCTGGATACCTTGTGGCGAAACAACTACTTGCCAACCCGGATGCCGCGAAGTTCCTCACTAATGAAGAGGATTCAGAGCTGATAAATGCCCTTTCTTGTATGATCAGCGCAAACCCAAGAAGAAGGAAACGTGGTAGGAAGAAGCAGAGCTTCATAGTTTGAGTTGATAGCGAGAAATTTTGATTGAGTTTAGATTTGATTTGGATAGTGATATATGTTTTGTAACATACTGTTGTATTAAAGTAATATTAATTACCAAGATATTATTCCTGTAGATAATTGTGTGAAATAATAGTGATTTCAGTTCAGACTTGAGCCAAATGTCTTCCTTTCTCTCCATTTTTCTAGGGTCTGGTTTCCTTTCCTTACTTGAGATTTTGTTCACCCTGGGACCCCAATCAACTTTGAAATCATCGCATGTGTCATAATAATATGGGGTTAACTATACTGTTGTGAACTTTATATGATTATATCATTATGCATCTTAATTCCTAAATTTTAAAATGTGTGAATTTTTTCAAAATTTTTCAAATGTGTAAAGTGATTACAGATTAGCAATGTTGGCAGTTGGAAATTTTTTCATCAATTCCTACTTAGTAATGGTTGTCTTCAGAAATATTTGTGAAGATAAATGCATGTTTTATGGAGAGCAGTCCCGTCTTACGTATTGCTCATGTTTTTCCAAAATTGTATACGTATATATATATAGTTAGCATTGAAATGTCATGTTATGACATCTAAAATTCTATAGTAATTAATTGAGTTAATATTCAAAATGGCCTCTGAAATTTGACCTTCGATGCAATTTAGCCCTTAAATTTTCAATTGACTCAAATTGTACCCTAAAATTTTGACCCATGCCTCAATTTGGTCCTTCCGACAGTTTTTCGTCACTGAAAAGCTGACTTGGCAATTTTAAATGACATGTGGCATTGTAATAATTAGATGACATGGCCAAATTTTTTAAAATATCAATTTAATCCCTCACAATTTGAACATAAACCTAACAATTTGATAAAAAAATTATAAAATAAAATAATAAATTACATAAATATCCTCATCTTCTTCCTCTCACATCTTCTTCCTCTTCTTACATCTTCTTCCAATATCCACCATCCAACAATCACCATTGTTATCATCACACTAAACACTGCACCACCAAAATATATTATAACCGATTATTAGATCTTAATGGTTTTTATAGAAAAAATATGAAATAATTTTGTAAAATGTCATTAATATCCTTTTTCTTTATCATCTTTTTTAAAAAAGAACCTCGAGTTCTTCCACCAACCTTTTCAAGTGTGGCCATTGACATTCATGAAGGTTGAGGCGCTATGAATCTTTTTGACAGGGAATTGTTCTCCATATGACCCTTCATGGCATTTTATCACCTATATATATAACTAAGCATTGTAATTTGAGATTGCAAATTTTGGGTCTTTTTTTTCTTAGATTTCAATTTTTAAATTTGTCAAATAGGCATCGACCAAAAATTTTACATCCATATTTATAAGTCTCTCAAGACTTATTATCCTAGGTGTTAATAGGTGTTAATAGAGATTTGGTGGTTTGAGATTAAAAAGTTAAATATGTGAAAAAAAAGAGTCAAATGAAAGAACGAAAATAGAAAAAATAGCAGTTGTAATAGAAAAAATAAAATATAAGAACTAACATTCTTAACCTTTTGTTGTGTATTATGTGAGATTATGTTATTTGCAATAAGAGCCAGGGAAGGAACAAATGAAATTGAATCAAGCGTAGTGATGTACAGAAACGGGAGTGAGAGAGAGAAAGAAGAAAAAAAAAGGTAAAATTAAAATTTTAAAATAAAATTATTATTTAAAATATTTAAATATAAATATAATTATTATATAATTAATAAAATGGTTGAATCTTAACCATTAGTTCAAATTTTCAATGGTTATGATTCAAAAAGAATTTTGGACCACCAAAAATCAAAATATACTTTATCCATTTAAGAAAACTCCTACTATGTTAAATACAAAAATTATTTATCACTAATAAAAATAAAAGTTTATCTATGTTGTGTCTTACGGAGACATGTTAAGTTTATAAATTAATAAATTTTTTATTAAAAATATGAAAATTTTAAAATTTTTAATGTATTTATTTTATATTTATTAAATAAAAATATTTAAAAAATTTTAATAATAATAAACTTATCATGTGTACTTAGTACACACATTAACTACTACGATTTGGGGGAATTGGGGCTGTGCTAGGTTTTATGTTCAAATTGTTAGGGGTTAAATTGATACTTTGAAAATTTTGGCCATGTCATCTAACCGTTGTAGTGCCACGTGTCATTTAAAATTGCTAAATCAGCTTTTCGGTGATAAAAAATGTCGAAAGGACCAAATTGAGGCACGGGTCAAAATTTCAGGATACAACTTGAGTCAATTGAAAATTTAAGGGCTAAATTAAGTCGAAAGACAAATTTTAGAAGTCATTTTGAGTATTAACTCGTAATTAATTTGTACTAAATTTGTTTAACTAACATTAATTTTTAATTTTTATAAAAATCTGCGGAGATCCGCAGAGACTCCAATCTCCGACAAATATGGAATTTCCGTTATTCGTCGTGGAAATGAGACGGAGATGGAAACAGATTATGGAGGTGGGGGGCGGGACGAGAGGCATGTCCCCTTTTTATGGGGATCTGGTGCCATCCCTACTCATGATAGCTATCATAGCTTTTGAGGTTTTATCCTATAAAATGAAAGGTGAGGTATGTACTCTATAGTGGTATGGAAAAGAATGGCTAAGGGTGGAAATCAAGCAAGGTACGGAAATTCACTGGAGTGTTACTGGGAGGATATAAATGAGATTTGAACACCAAAAATATCTTTTTGTCGGGGCTCATGGCCAAACAAACAGACCCAGTTAGATAGAACCCACCCAGACCACACCCAATAGGCCTATAATTATTAGGGGTTTATTATAGTGTCTAAAAAATATTACCTTATTATTAAAATAGGTAAAATAATTAATTTTAAATTTAAAAATATAAAAATTAAAAGATTTTAAATATTTTAAAGTTATTATAAAAAGTTATTTAGACAAAAATTAAACACCAAACAAAAAGTACCATAAAATTGGCCTAATTAGTATTGTGTTATAGGACCTTGACTTAGATTAAAAAAAAAGATAAAATAATATTAATTGACCTAAAAAAAAATCGTAAAGTCCATAAATTTTGACGGTAATTTATTATTTTTTTATCCCAAATACTAAATAAGTGACATCAATAAGTGAAAATAAGGTAATAAATTTACAATTCTTGAGTGGAAAGAAGGAAAAAAAGCTAGAAGAACAAATTTATTTGAATATAGTAAAAATAAAAAAAATTGTTAAATAGATGTTTGAGATAAAATATTTTTAAAATGAAGTAATTTATATTGAGACATAAACTTTGAATAACTTTTTATCAATTATATATTAATATCAGAGTTTAGGTTTTAGATTTTACTTGTATAACATTTTTCTATTGTCATATAAAAATTTAAAATTTATAATTTAAAATTTAGTTCGAATTTATCATACCCCCAATTATTTGGATTTAGTTCCAATTTTGATTAAAATTATTCCTTCGGTAGTGACAATTGAAAGTTTTTTTTTCTAATGAACTAAAATTAAATTATTAAAAATTAAATAATATAACATGAATTGAGAATAAAATTATCTTAGATTTATTTGTTTAAAACAACTTTTTTTAAAAAAAATATTTTTTTTTTCTAAAAAACATTTTTTTTGTCTAACATTTTTTTATTATCAAATGACATGAATTTAATTTAAATAATTCGCATTAATTTTGTAGCCCTTGATAAGTTGGAGAAATAAAATCATTAGACCGTAGATAATCAAAATGATATTCGAATTTTTCATTACAAGAATTAAAATTGTAAAGTATAATTATTTATTGTTTTAATTTTTGTTTATTTTAAAAATAAAAAAAGAACAAAAATAGGATAATAAATAATCTTTTTATTTTAAAAATTGTAATGTATGATTTTTGTTTTCTCTTTTTGTTTTTATAATTTCTAGAATAAACAAAAAAATATGCAAGTAAAACCTAAAACCTAAAGCCCAATATTAATATATAATTGATAAAAAATTATTCAAAATTTGTATCTCAATATAAATTATTTTATTTTAAAAAAATTTCACCTCAAACATTTATTTAACATTTTTTTATCGTTTACTTGAATAATTTTATTCTTTGGTTTTCTTTTCTTCTTTCGACTCATGAATTGTAAACTTGTTTTCTTTTTTTTTTCAGGGACTAATACTACTTATTTAGTATTTAGGGTAACAAATAACTCACCATCAAAATCCATTGATTCTACGAATTTTTTTGACATATTGATGTGTCTTATTCAATGTTTTTGCCTAAGTCCAAGGTCTGTAGCACCGGCCTAATGTAAGAATTTATATAAACAACTCGTGAAAAATGACTTCAAGGCCAGATGAAAAAATGAGCTGTAGAAGTAACTTAATAAAGACCGACTACTCAAAGTCGTAACTATGAAGGAAAACTCATAACTTAACAAAGTTCTTAAGATCCAAAATCAGGAAAACTATATTCAACCTCAAAAGGACCTAGCTTCATTCATTTAAAATACAAAAGATTTCTTTAAACGTAAGAAAGTAACTTGAATACTACTTTATATAGATTGTGGAGAAAGCAAACTATATTAAGTGTCATAAGACCCACAAGCCAGGTCCTTCCAAATATCCAAAACAAGACTAAAGAAAATTCAAGAAGTCTTGCCAAGAAGCGGATTGAGATCCTCACCTGTCTGGGCATCTTTACTCTTGACAGGATGGGTTGGAGGATGCACAAAAACCGGGACGGCTAGGATAGGACGAGGAGGTGAAGAAGGAGTCTTAGCATTTTCGACCTCGACCTGGACCTCGGGAGACTGAGGAGGTCAGCTGCCTTGGGACTTCGGGTTGAGAGGAGGCCCCTCATCCTCATCAGGGGCCAACACGATCTTCCCGTCAACGACGATGTTGTCTTGGCCGAGCAAGGAAAGGTCTAGGACGGGGGCAAGGACTCAGACTTGAGCCTTTAAATTTTCAAACATCTCGTCCATTCCTGCGACCACATTTTCCTGAAGGGCGGCATGTTCCTCCCGGGCATTTTTTAACTCCTCCCGAAGGTTGATCAACTCTCCATAGGTCTGAGTATAACTCCCCTCGGCCCTCTTTTTTACCCCCTCAGCCATTAATGCTGCAGCCTCAGCCTTTATCGCCTGAGAACGGGCTTTCTCCAAGTAAGACTTTAGTCTGGCTTTCTTCTATTCTAACTCTTCCTTCAAACCCTTCAGCCTTTCCACTTCAGCTTCGACAGAGTCCAGAAAGGCTTGGGTGGCACGTACATGAGTCTTTTTTAGCTCTTTAGCCAGAGCAGTGCCCACTCCCACCATACGGATACAATTACGGGCCATATGGTTGAGGTGATTTTGAATAGCCACATCATCCATGGCTATCTGGCGATGGGGCAAAATATTCCTCTCGCTCCAAGCAAACCCGTCAAAATCCTTATCATTGATACTCGACTCCACAACAATTTTCTGTTTTTTGGGAGGAGGCCCTGAAGGTGACGAGCAAGACAGGGTACCTGAGCTTTCCAAAGTCGGGTCGAAGAGAATCAGGCAAATAGAAGGATTAGGGATGGGCTTCTTCTAGGAAGCAGGACCAGAATCCGTTTTTTGTGGGGAAGGACAGGAGGAGGTGCCACCGGTTTCTTGACCTTGGAGACTTCGAACCACAATGGTGTTCTTAGTCTGACGCAGATACTTCATAGAAAAAGTCTTGGAAGCCATGGTCTCTGAAAAAATACAAAATACATTAAAATAACAAAAATACAAACTGAAAAGTCGTAAAAGCTAAGAGATCAGGAAACTACCTAACTTGGACCGGAGTTGACCGGGGTTCCCTAAGAACCTTTTTATGTCCAAGTGAGGAGCTCAGCCCCAGCACTCTTGCAACACGTTCACAAAATACTTTTCAACTTCTTCTAGGCTATCTAAGCTATATTTGACTATTACAAGTAGGGGTGTCAAACGGGTCTAAACCCGCCAGGTCAGCTGGCGTAACCCGCCAAAAAAGGCAAACCGGATTTAAAAATTGGGACCGCCAAATAGCAAAAGCCCGCCTAACCCGCACCGCTTAAACCGCGGGTTTTGGCGGGTTTCGGACGGGGCGGGACGGGCTTCCCCGCCGGGCTTAGTGTATTTTTAGTGACAGGGTATTTTTACAATTTTTTGGCAAAACCTAATTTCTCCCAACCTAACTTACAAGAGTATGAAGATAAAAATTGAGTGGTTTAGATTATGTTTATGTTACTTTGGAGACAATACTTATAATTATGTTTTAAATTATGTTTATTTTGTTTTGGAGAGAATATTTATACTTATGTTTTGGATGAAAACTTGGTTTATAATTAAGTTTATTAGATATTTATAATTACAAAAATTTTAATATTTATGAATATAAAATCTAATTTTTTATTCCTTTAGAAATTATAAATTTATTATTATGATTGTGAAATTATATATATATTATTTAGTAGTTAATAGTAAAAAAAAAAGAGGAACTTTGGCGGGCTTAGCCCACTAACCCGCCAGCCCGCAGTTAGACGGGGTGGGGTGGAATTCTAGGACCACCTCACTAGGCGGGGCGGGTGGGGGTGGGGCGAGGCGGGCTTCCCCGCGTGCCACCCCTAACTACAGGTTCTTTTTGCCAATATAGGAGAAAGGAAAGCTCGTCATTCCCATCCAAAAAGAAAGGTCGGGCACCCTCCACGGCTCGAATTTTAAAGAAATGATTTTTAAAGTCATGAAAGGATTTATCAAAAATGGAAAAAACTTCCCTACCTTGGATGGTGCAGAAGGAAAACCAAGAAGCCTTCCCTTTCAACGTCCCGAGTTTGATCAAAACAAACAGATAAAAGAAAAGCTTACTAGAAGGTCAGACCTCAAGCTCCCGACATAGAAGCTGAAAAATTTTTAAGAAAGCTCAGGAGTTTGGATGAAACTGGAAAGGGGCAACATTACAAGCCCAAAGGATATTCGTCTCGAAGTCGGTAAAAGGGAGAGAAATGCCTAATTTGGTGAAAAACAACCATAGGCATAAAAGAATGGGCATTCTGACTTGTCGAAAGGAGGAAAACAAATTCTCTCTTTGGGATCAGGTACTATTAACTCGTAATTCCTCTCATCTTCCTTGTTATCACATATTTTATGATGCCTACAGAATACATCCTTATCAACTACGGGGACACAAAAAAAGAACGGTAGTATCTACCCAAGTAAAAAAGCTAAGAGGAATCTTAGTCGACATATTCAAAACTACAGCACGTGACATATAAGCTATACCTATATATGCAAAATAAAGAAATCGTTACTCCAATAACTCAGACGTCGTCCAAAAGAAATCGGTCAAAAACAAGTAAAACCAACAAGAGCCATTTTCAGAAATTTTTCTACAACTAAACACCAAAACAATGTCCCTCCTATGCTATCAGTAACAACATAGCAGCAATACCATTGGGAACAATACGACAACAAACAACAAAACAGTTACAGTAACAATAGTTCCACAAAAACTTAGAAAAGTCCCAGATAACCGACGGCGATTCAATCAACAAAAAGCCGTTGCAGTCTAATCAACAAAAGTGGTTACAAAAGAAGTTTTCAAACTATGAAGTTTTTAGACTAAATGACAATAATCAACAAAAAGTCTCAAAGAAAACAAGTAAGACTACCGCCGAAATTCAAGAAGCAACACCCAAAGAAGCACATTGATAGCATTTCTATTCGAAAGCCATTCAAAACAGCCACGCCACAAATAGAACACAAAGCTACTGATAACATAAATAGAAGCACTAACCTCGATGAAAATTCAAAGAAGGAGGAGCACCTCAAAGCCGCAAATCACAAACCTTCCTCTCCATAAAGCAAAATCTTTAAAAGATCCAAGATGAAGAAATCTTGGAATCGAGAGCAACTAGAAGGCAAGAACAGAAGAAGAAAGATTTTTTGCAAAGAGAGAAGAAAATGAAAAAGCTTTCGACAGTTGGGAAAGGGGAAGAAGAAGAGCCAAAAATGCTTTTATAGGAGACAATGGACATAATGACTCTAAACTCCTCTTTAAAACATGCAGGATCCCAAGAAAAACTGCTGCGCAACGTTCGCCCCTCATTTAATGAGGCAACATTCAAATTTTCAAAACACATCGAGTATCCAACCTGTGGAAAGGCGGGGTACCTGACGTCTAAGCAGAAGCCACGAATTGCTTGATCTCGACCTACATAAAGTTCAGGACTCAAGCAGGAATATTATTCATACCCTAATCCAGCAACTAAGGCCAGACCCAATAAGGATTGACAGACCAATCCTGGAAAGAGATCTTCATCCATACCCGATCTCTTTGAAGAGGTCGGACACCGCAAGGGAGTCCAGCTCCACTTGTCCAAGCAAGTAACTGTCTCCGCGAATCTCTCCTACAATCTTTATTTTCCCTAAAAAAGATAGTTTCCAACAAACTCCCAAGATAAAGGGAATAGTTATCCATCAATAAAGATGGAACTTTTTCAAAAAAAGTGGTCATCAACTCTATTATAAATACACTGGCATCCTTCAAATATAATCTACATTCTAATCTACTAAAAATCTGCCTAAAACCTTTACTAACTTAAGCATCAGAGCCTCTTGCAGATACCATCCTCCTCCTCTACAAGGAACTCAGACAAGCAACATCTCGACATCAATAAGTTGGACGCTGCCATACAAAAGAATCTGGACCTCATGTTCAGATCCAAATCAACGTTTCAGGTAACTCTCAGAACAAAAATATTAAACCAAAGAAAAAATAATAAAAACCACAACGTTTGGAAGGTTAAATAAATAGTTAATTAATATATTAATATTTAGTTTTAATGTCCCAACAACATAAACGTGGAAACGCAAAAACAAGTTATTAATTAATTTACTTTGACCTCATGGTAACACTCAAAATCTGAAAAGCACATCTATTTTAAGTTTTAACTAGCAATTATCTAGACACCATTTGAAAGCAAGTGAATGTGAATTGGGGAGATGAAAAATGAATGTGAATTGGGAAGATGAAAAAATGACAAGACAATCAGACGCTTTCTTTTACACTCTAAACATGCAATTTACTAAAGTTTCCATTTGAAAAATAACTTTTTTAAAATTACAATATTTTTTATAGACTCTGTTAAAAATAATTCTTAATAAATACAAACAATAATAACTATAATAGATAAAATAATTGTCTAGTGTTTTCTCACATATCAAACTATGGTAATTTTGAACGATGTCAATTTGAAAATAAAATAAAATCTATACCGGTTAAAAGCTAAACTAATTAAAGCCTAAAATCACACATTTCTGAAATCCTATCAGAAGGAAATGACATCTTTCATCTTTGCTACAAACCTAACAAATATGTAGCATAGAGTTCTAAGTTGATCACATTAGATATAACGTGACTATTTTCCCTAGAAATTAGAGGGAGCACAGGTAGAATGAAAATGGTGTTTGCTATGGTGCCTAAAAGATATTGTTTAATTGCTAAAATAAGTTAAATGATTAATTTTAAATTTAAAAGTATAAAAGTTAAAAAATTTTAAATATTTTAAAATTACTATAAAAGGTAATTTAGGCAAAAATTAGACACCAAACAAAAGGCACCATAGAATTGGCCAATGAAAATATTGACTATTGAGGGCACCAAAATACATACATCGTTAAATTTACGACAACAAATAATCAGAATACCATATTTCTAAACGATTTGGATGGATGCATATAACAAGGTGCCCCCCTGATGCAGGTTCAACCTTCACCTAGGAACCAAATTTCTGTTGTTGGACTCATCCTCATTTTCTGCTATCTATGCCCTGCTTTAAGGACTCCAACCTTTTCCTGCATCAAATCCATACGTAACAAAATAAAAGTGAACAAGTAAAACCAAGCAAGCATACAATTGAAAAGTAACAAGAAGCAACATGAACTAATAATGATGACACTGATGTCTTAGTGATAAACTTATCGAATAATCTTATTGGCTATTAGCTCCGCAAATTTAGCAATGGCAAAGGCAGAGGCCACCAGATTAAATACTCATGTAATCAGATTGATTAGAAATAATTTGAAGATATGAAGCAGTTGAAATTAAAACTTGTTTGGAAAAGGAATCTTCTAAAATGAGTTTTTCTATAAAGTTGAGAAACAAAAGTGTAATTGTAAACCATAATCTAAAATGAGTTTTTCTATAAATTCAATAACCAAGTCATAATCTTAATCAAATAACTTAAATGCCAAACAAACTATACTTGACAAAACGACAATAATGGATGACAAACATTACTTGGTATCAGTTAGGCGGCCATGTAAACTCCATCTTTGTCGAAAACCTTCCATGCCTTCAGCTCCAGTAGCAAGAATGAGGTGCCTATGCATGAAATACATGAATATAAGAAACCGATACATTGTGAATTTCTACATTGTATTCATAAAAACATGCATCCAATATTTAGTTTGAATGCTCAATGACAGAGAAAGAAAGATAAACACAGCCTATTAAAATGCAACCCACAGACACTAATGACTGTAGCTTTAATACAACTATATAGAGCATAATTTATGCAAATGCATGAAACCAAGGTCCTTAGATTGGTGACTACTCTTTAATGTACCTATCCAATGACGTAACTTCTTTCTCAAGCTGGGTAACTCTCTCCTTGGCTTCTTCAAAAGGCATTGATGAACCCAATTTCCGCTCACTTTCTTGAAGACGATTCCTAATCTCCATGTCCTACATTTTTTTACCCAACGAGGAAAAAGAAAGAAGATACGTTAACAATTAAATGCACTTCCCAGAACTCCATCCACAATAATAACAATATGAGTTGAGTGTAAGATGGAAAAGAAGGATGGAAGAACAAAGAATAATATATCTGTAATATATGACAATCATCTCACCCTTCTTTCAGCACATTGTTTATAAAGAGCAAGCTCATCCTGGCAGAATGGTTCAATGTCATTGATTTGCAAGCCTAACAAGTTTCAAATAAAGCTTACCAAATATCCAGAAAAGACAACATTGTAACAGGCATCTAATACTAAAACCTTAGGGACAAACAACACAAACCATGAGGATTTATCAGTTGCTTGGAACTTATTTAATTTTAAGATCATTGCCTCTCCAGTTTCTTCAGACCCAATAGATATAAATAATTAAGGCAATATTGCTACGCATTTTAACTCCACTTTAGTCACATAAAATCGCAAGCTGATGGTCCTAAGTTATACATACTTTATAATTCTTATTAATTACCACTGCATTCATTGCCTAAATCCTTTATCTTCCAGTCTAAAGTTACAACAAATGAAGTGAAACACAAAAAGCTTATAGATATTTAATCAAGCATGTAACATGTAAAGAAGAAAGCTTACATAAAAACAGGTTCTTAAGGATTCCATCACACAAATCAACACCGCGGAGAACATGGGATGCAATTTCAGGTGGCACAACAGGTGACGGTGGACCCATCATCAGGTCATCGCCCACCAGAATCGTTTCTTCCATAGTTGGCTGTGAATCAACTGAAACACACATATACATGTTTATCATGAAACTCGCTCGCTATAATACACGAAAATTTGAAACTCCCCACGTTTATATGAAGCTAAATCGAAAATTAACGGAACACTATGAACTACTTCCAAGCTCAACCGAGTTGAATCGAAAGAAAATTTGAACACAGAAGAAATAATGAAGTGAGTGAGATGAGATGGAATACCATCCATGGTGGCTGTATGGTGTTGGAAAATGCGAATTCTATGGAGCTCAGAGTTGGTGAGTCGTCGGCAAGGTTCTGAAAACTGGACCAGTCATTGAACCGCTTTAATTACTGATTCACTGATCCAACCGGTTCAACTGTAGTTCAATTGGAATAACCGTTTTATAATAAAATAATAAATAAAATATAAATAAACACACTAAAACATAATTATAATCTAATATAAACTTTAAAATATCATCCAAATTTAAAGCATTATATCAACTAGTCTTATGATCTTAGTAAATCTGCAACAAATCAAATTGTCTCAACAATAAAGCCAGATACAAGAAAGTAGCAAACATTAAAGACCATACGCTATGATGGAACTACATTCTTCTAGTCAACACAGAGGCTAAAGAAAACTTATATCAAGAAACTTCTAGAAACGAATCCCAATTATATATTGTAGTTAAAATCATGTAGGAACTGAATGTACAGAAATAAGAGTTTCCAACTTCAGAGGCTAATTCATGAGCTGTTAGCATACATTGAAACAAGATAAGTAAAGAAAAAGGAAAGTAAAGAAAAAAGAATTTCAAATGTGACTTCTTTGATAACAAATAACTCTAAACTAAATTAAATCGAAGGCCCTGGACAAAACCTAGTAAGAATTTGCAAGCTATAATCGGAACAGAACTTAACTTCTATTAATCAAAATCTTTAAAAGTATCCTACCGTGTATGTCCCAAACAAAGAGGAAGAAGAAGAAGAAGAATAAGCACACCAATGCTACAAAATTCATCATCATAGCTTCTGATTAGATTCAATAAGCAATGCATTTAATAAGATGCAAAAGGAAACTGCAAACAATATACTGCCCATTGCCCAAACAGTGCAAGATTTAAAAAAAAAAAAAAAAAAAAAGCTGTTGACGGCTATTGCTATCATAATTTTAGCACTCATAAAAAAAAAGCTGCTTGAATAGATGGGGTTTACTGCGAGCAAGATTAAATTAGGTTAACAAAGGAGATTAAATTATACCAAAAAACAAGCAAGATTAAATTGGTCCACTTAAATTCTGCTTCAAATCATTCAGGAAAATGAATACCCTAAACCATACTGATCCAAGCAAGCAAAGATGAGGAACCTCTCTGAATCTGAAGTCTGAACAACAATTAAAAAAAATAAGAGAGAAAATAGCCATTACCGAATGAACAGCGAACAGAGTATGAATCTCAATAAACTACGCAAGAAGACAGAGAAAACAGGTATAAGAAAGAAATTAAAAACAAAAATAAAATCAAGAAAACATAGATTACCTTCGGTCTGAGAAGTGAGTAGAGTATGAGGGAGATTGAGCAAGAACGCCGGCGGACAACCACGGACGATGGGCGACGAACAGACGAACTGGAGCTGGCGATACGACACGAAGAGGTTGGCGAATGAACAGAGGCGTTGGAGAATACAGCAGAGGGGACGATGGAGGACGACCACACGATGGTGGGACGATGGCGGTGAGAAGAGCGGCGGCGGCGGCGGCGGTGAATGGTAGGGTTGTCTCCTCTTTTCTTTCTCAAAATGAGGGAAGAGCAATGTGCTCAAATGATGGTTCGTGTGAGACTGCGAGTGCGAGGCTTCAATTTTTTTTTTTTATAAGCCAAAACGACACTGTTTGAGGCAGGTGATTGAGAACCGGCCGGTATCCAATCGATACAGCGGTTTCAAAACGGTTTTATGTCTAGCGATTTCTCAAGTCAATCCGAACGGTAGAGAAACACGGTTCAAGGTCCGGTCGGTCCAATTTTCAGAACCAAGGTCGTCGGAGATCAGTGGTGCAATGTCGTCGGAGATGGGGCTGTTACCGTCGCGTGGAGGAGCAGGAGAAATGAATGACAAGTGTACAAGAGATGGCTGCTACGTTTGGGATTGGGCCTTGGTAGGCCCTAATGTGGGCCTCGATAAGAGGCTATATTTTTTTGTTTGAAGGATTTAAAAATTATAAAAATAAGAGAACCAAAAAAAGAAAAATAGAAAAATAGAAAAAAATACTTAGCACCAACCAAGTTTTTTTTTACCCAATTCGATTCTAATATTTCATTAGATATATTTTAAAAATTTAAATCAAACTTTAAATTAATTTAAAATAAATTAGCATAAAATGAGTCAACTTGACATATAATTAGTATATATAATTTTGTGAAAATTTACACAAAAAATTAATAAAATATGGCCATGTTAAATTTAATAAATATTATATATTTGTCAATACACAGTGTTGAGAATTTAATTAATATATTGTCCTAACTAAGACTAGATTAAAAATATATGTGGTGGTCGCTCTGTTAAATCAGGATTTCTTTTATTAAGAAAACGACAATCAAACGCAAATGTGATAATGCACCAAAATGACTCTGCATTTTGTTAAGAGAAAATGTATTTGTGTGTGTAAAATATTTATATATATAATATCAAACGCAAATGTGATAATGCACTAAAGTAACTACGCATTTTGTTAATATATATACATTTTTTGTTTTTTATTATATTTTTTGTTTTGGTAGACTAAAAATTAATTTATCGTGGATCTAAACTTTTTTTAAGAGTTTATTACTCACTAATGAATTGTTGCATACATATAGCGAAATTCGAATTCACGACACATATTTAAGCAGACCAATAAGCCTCGACAAATCAAGTTAGTTAGAGTTATGTTATACTCAATTAAACATTAGACTAACTTATCACTCTGTTTCGGCCCAGCCCAATACGGGCCGGGGGTCCATGTTGCGAGTTACAGACCCAATGGGTCCTCGACCTATACATGCAAAGTGACCCGTGCAACCATCTTATCTCTCAACGAAGACCTGGACAGCTAGTAAAAGCTTCCAGGCGGACGGACCCAAGTTAGAGGGTCCACTCAAGTATAAGGTATAAATGGGGAGTGACCTACCCCTCACTAAAGTACGTTATGCTTACCCTAATTAGCCGCCTCATTATACAGACACTTACTTTGGCATCGGAGTGTCCTTGCAGGATGCCCCACCCACCGACCAACCGACGATCGTGGTAGCACCGTTCCTCATTAACTCGCGTTCAGGTCCAGATACCTTCCCATTCCTATTGGTTGCTCTTGACATAACCTACACCTGACCCGGAATCTTGGCGAGCAACTGAACATTGGCGCCGTCTATGGGGAACCTAACGTGACCACGGAGCTTATCCCTCGTACTAAGGAGGTATGAGCAGAGGGAGGAGCAAGGTAAGCTCGGGGACCTCTCAGAAAAGTCGAAGATCCCGTCACACCAAGGCAACTCCCACGGTCAATCCCCTGAAAAGCGCTTGTTCGGCGTACTAGCAATGACAACTCTCGAATCATGCAAGAGCTTAGACACAGGGTACAGAACTTGGAGAGGGAACTGGCGGTGAGGGATCGCTACCACCCTGATAAGCAGCAACAAAGCCCTAAAAGGGATGACAGGTATGACCGAACCAACGCTCATTCCCTCACTTACACCCTCTACAGGTCGGAAGCCCATGGGGACCGAAGGAGAGATCAAGGGAAGAAACGGCGAGATCCCATTATAATGGGAGCCACTCCTTTCTATCTGTTCGTCCTCAAGGTCCGGCTACCGAAGAACTTTGACAAGCCAACGAACATGAGGTATGACGAACCAAGGACCCGCAAGAGCGCCTAACAACCTTTGAGGCCAGGATGAATTTGGAAGAAGTGGGAGACGCTGTTAGATGCTGAGCGTTTCCCGTAACCTTGGTCGGGTTGGCGATTTGCTGGTTCAACTCCCTCCCACAGGGGTTCATTACGGCCTTTCTAAACATCACACAAAGGTTCTTGGCACAATTCACCACATGGATCCCTAAGGCCAAGCACCCGATTAACTTGCTAGGAGTGACCCAACGGGCTGACAAACCGACGAGGAAATTTCTTGACCGGTCTAATGACGAATGTCTGGAGATTGATAGCCTGACAGACTCAGTAGGAAGTCTGTGTCTGACCAATAGTCTGCTGAACAAGGATTTCAGAAAATACCTCACCACTAAACCCATCTGGACGATGCAGGAGATTTAGAATATTGCGAGGGAATACATCAATGATGAGGAGGTCAGTCAAGTGGTGGCCGCCAATAAGCAGCAACCACCCAACTAGCCAGCTCATCAGACCGATTACTTGGAAAGGCCAAAAAAGGCACCAAAAGAATGGACATATGGGAAACCGTTTAAATTGTTTTCCCGTGTAGGTAAGTTCACCAACTACACCCCCTTTAACTGCACCCATCGTTGAGGTCTACCAATAGATCGCGGAGAAGGGTATACTAGCCAAGTCAAGGCAACTAAAGGACAAGACAAGAGAAACAAAAGACTTTACTGTGATTACCAAAAAAAATTTAGCCACACGACACAAGATTGTTT
Organism: Arachis stenosperma; assembly: GCF_014773155.1. Lineage (NCBI taxonomy): Eukaryota > Viridiplantae > Streptophyta > Magnoliopsida > Fabales > Fabaceae > Arachis > Arachis stenosperma. Next base: position 134,305,317 of record NC_080381.1, read on the forward strand.
TAATTTAGAAGACGCACTAGAACAAGCTATCCGGGAGGGAAAGCTAGCAAAGTTCTCATAGTTCATTCGTGAACTATGGAGAAGAGAGAGCGAGTGACCCAAGGAAGATCAGAGTTGAACTGTGAAGTCGAGGCAAGGACTCCCTGAGAACACGGACACTGCTCTAATGGTGGTGATAAATGTAGTGGTTGGAAGAGATGGACCACCTAAGTCAAAGTTAGCGGCAAAGAAGGATGCCAAAGTATTAACCATGTCTTTGGGAAGCTCCAAGGTCCACTCTGGGAAACTTCCTGAGATATCCTTTGGCCTAGGAGACCATTGGTGCCATGACCTTCCTGAGGACCCGTCAATGATAATCACGGCAAGGATTAGGATAGACCTGGTCAAACGGATCTTAGTGGACATAGGATCTGACTCGAACATCATGTTCCGAAATGTGTTCGACACCTTGGGGCTCAAGGAGAGTGACCTTTAGGGTCATTGTCATTGGGTGGTAGGATTGGGAGACAATTACATCAAGCCTGACAGATTTGCCACACTCCCAATTTGCATGGGTTCCTGGGAGAGCCAGAAGTCGGCAATGGAGGACTTTGTGGTCTTGAGGGATTCCACAAGGTACAACGTCATCCTGGGCAGGAAAACTATTAGCGAACTATCATCCATCATTTGCACGAAGCTCCTCACGATGAAATTTGTGGCAGACAACGGATCCGTGGGGTTGATCTGGGGTGACTTGAAAACGGCAGTTGCCTGTGACAATGCCAGCCTAACACCAGAAAGAAATCAAAGGAGGTAACTGGGGTGTTCTTGGCGGATTTAAATGCCAGGGTCAACGAGAAACTGAGGCCAGAACCGTAGGGAGACTTGGAGAAATTCCGGGTAGGGGATACGGAGTACAACTTTACATTTATAAATGGAAACCTCCCCCATGAATTGAAGGAACCTCTCATGGCAGCCATCAGGGCAAACAGAGACCATTTTGCCTAGACTCCAGCTGACATGCCAGGGATAGACGTTAACTTTATGTCACATTGCTTGATCGTGAAGCCAGAAGTCCAACCAGTTGCACAGTGAAGAAGGAAAATGCCATCGGAGTGAGTCGATGAAGTAGCCAGGCAGACGGCTAATTTTTTGGACTCCGGTTTCATCAGGGAACTTGACTACTCAACTTGGCTTTCGAATGTGGTGCTTGTAAAGAAGGCGAATGGGAAGTGGAGGATGTGTGTTGATTACTCAGATCTCAACAAGGCCTGTCCCAAGGACTCATTCTCCTTTCCCAATATTGATGCCCTAGTAGACGTGGCAGCGGGATACAGATTTTTGAGCTTCATGGATACATACTCGGGATACAACTAGATCCTAATGCACTGACCTGACAAAGATAAAATAATATTTATAACACCAGCGAGGACTTACTGTTATAAGGTCATGCCATTTGGGTTGAAGAACACAGGGGTGACATACCAAATAATGATGAACAAAGTTCTTCAAGGATCATATCAATAAGTCGGTAAAAGTATATGTGGATGACATATTGGTGAAGATAGCCAAACCGGGTAGCCAACCTCTATGTCATCTTTGATTCACTAAGAAGGCACAATATAAGGCTGAACCCCCTGAAGTGTGCGTTTGCCTTGGAGGTAGGGAAGTTCCTTGGTTTCATGATCACGCAAAGGGGGGTAGAGGCCAACCCAGAAAGTGTGAAGCCGTTTTCCGCATAACGAGTCCTTGTTGTGAAAAGGATGTGCAGAAACTAGCAAGGAGGTTGACGGCTTTGTCACATTTTCTTGATGCATTGGCGGCAAAAGAACTACCCTTTTTCAACCAAATGAAGAAGGGGATGGCCTTCGAATGGACCCCAATATATGAAGAAACTTTTCATCACTTCAAGAGAATTTTGTCAGAACACCCAGTCGTCGGTAAACCCGGAGAAGGGGAGACCTTGTACTTATACCTGGCAGTCACAGAAGAAGCCATGGCGGCCGCCTTGGTTCGGGAGGAGGACAAGCTGTAACAGCCAGTGTACTTTATAAGCAAGGTGCTCCATGGGGTAGAGCTAAGATACACCAGGTTAGAAAAACTACCTTACGCCTTGTTAATCTCCTCTCAGAGATTAAGGCAATATTTTAAAGGACACCCGATCACCTTGAGAACTAACTAGGTGATCAGATAAATTCTACAGAAACCTAACCTGGTGGGGTGAATAATGGCTTGGGCAATAGAATTGTCTCAGTATGACATTCGGTTTGAACCCCAACATGCGATCAAATCTCAAGCGATAGTTGATTTCTTGGTTGAAGTGACCGGAGATGTTCGCAGGGAACCAGACTCCAAGTTGACGGAGCTTCCAACCAATCATTCGGAGGAACTGGGATCATTTTAGAGAGCTCAGAAGGAATAACCTACAACAACTAAACAAAGCCATGATAGGCGGCTTAACCTTAGCCAAGGAGGTCGGAGTAGCAAAACTTGAAGTCAACAACGACTCCCAAGTCGTGACCTTACAAGTAAACGGGACCTACCAAGCCAGGAAACTACTGTTGCAAAGGTATTTAGAGGGAACAAAGCAGTTATGCATGGAGTTTGAGGAGGTAGTGGTCCAGCATGTGCCCAGGGAGAAAAATGCTAGGGCGGACTTTTTGTCAAAATGGTGGAGCACCAAACTTGGAATGGGAAACCGATCTCTAATCCAAGGCTTGGTGAAGGAGCCATTAGTGACACTCTATTTGACCCAAGGTTAGGAACCCTTCTCTTGGATCAAGCCGATCTAATATTTTCTCGAAGAAGGACTACTCCCGAGAGATGAAAAAGAAGCTAAAGCAATAAGAAGTGAGGATGTTAAGTACACAGAAATATAGGGACAAATGTACAAGAGAGGGCTTAATCAATCCCTACTGAAGTGCTTACGACTCGACCAGACAGAGTATGTCCTAAGCGATATCCATGAAGGATGTTGCGGCCATCACATTGGGGGAAAAGTTTTAGCTCAGAAGCTCGTTGGAGCCAGATACTATTGGCCTTCTATGATGACAGATGCTCGCAAGTTCATGAAGAAGTGCAAGAAATGCCAAGAAAATGTGAATTTTCATAAAGCACCAGCAGAAGAGCTAAGCTCCATCCTAGCCTCCCGACCCTTATCCCAATGGGGCGTCAACCTCTTGGGTCCGTTCTCAGTGGTCCAAGGATAGGTCATGTACCTCATTGTAGCCATTGACAACTACATTAAGTGGGTAGAGGCTGAACCATTGGCCAGTATATCATCTGCAAACTGCCAAAAAATTTTTTGGTAACAAGTGATCGCTAGGTTTGGGATCCCGAAGATCATTGAGTCAGATAATAGGACATAGTTTTCTGACCAAAAATTTGGGGAGTTCCTAGAAGGATGAGGAATCAAACAGAAGTTTTCCTTCGTGGAACACCCCCAGAGCAATGGACAAGTAGAGGGGGCAAACAAAGTTATCCTCAGTGGATGAAAGAAGCGCCTGGATCAGAGAAAGGACTCCTAGACAGACAAACTAGCCTCTGCTTTGTAGTCTTGCAGGACAACACTGCAATCCTTGACCCATCTCCAATACTCCATCTCCCTTTCCTTTTCAAAAACTCCTTCCCTTCCAAAATGTTTTTCTATGCCCATAAAGCGTTCTTCTGCTTTCTAGCCTCCCAAAAATCACAATCTGAAAACTAGATAGCTTTCAAAATTTGTGTCCAGATAGCATCTTGGTTTTGAGCTAATCTTCATGCTTGTTTCACCAAATGGGCCAAATTTTGACTTTCCAAATCTTTGAATCCTAATCCACCATTCTCCTTACTTACTGAAATATCTTGCCAACTCTTCCAATATATTCCCTTCTCTTTTCCAAATTCCGCCCACCAAAACTTTGCTACTTTTGCTTGGAATAGCTTGAATTACTGCCTTTATCAACACTTCTTTCCCTACTTAGTTTAATAGCTTCTCTTTCCATCCTTCGACCTTGCCTTGTATCTTTTCCTCAATTCATTCAAGAGCTTTGCTTTTTGACCTTTCCCAACTGGCTAGAAACCCTAAATTAATCCACTGTCGCGACGCCTCTATATATCTATTTAACATTTGAATAATTTGGTAGATTTCTTCTCTTACCTTTGTAAACATAATACAGTCATCTGCGAATAACAAATGAGTTAACTTAGGGGTTGTTGGTGCAATTCTCATTCCCAAAATGATATTATCATTCTACGCTTTTTCCATGAGAATCGTAAACATTTCAGCAGCTATAATAAAAATATATGGGGACAAAGGGTCTCCCTGTCTCAGTCCTTATTGTGGTTTCAATTTGTTTGATAACTTTCTATTAACCATGAACGTATAACTCACACTTTTAACACATCCCATCAATAATTGTACCCATTTGTCTTTAAAACCAAAGGCCCTTAACACTTCTTCCAGAAAGTTTAACTCTAATCTATCATAGGCCTTATTCATATCCAGCTTGATTGCCAATTCATGTGCACCCTCCCTTCCTTTTTTTATTCAATCTATGAAAAGCTTGTTGCACAATAATAATGTTATCTTGAATTAGCATACCTCTGACAAATGCACTTTGAATTGAGGAAACCACTTTTTCTAGCACTTTTTGCAGCCTCAAAATCAATACTCTTGAAATACTGGTCTCAATTGATTCAAGTTCTCCGGATGCTTTGTTTTTGAATTAGAATTTTAGTTGTTTCACTTATTTCTTGTGGCATGATTCCATCCTCAAAAAACCCTCTTCACAATTGCACATACCTCCTCTTTGATTATATTCCGATTTTGCTAATAGAAAAGACCATTTAGTCCATCTGGACCAGGCGCTTTTAAGCCTCCCATGCTGAACACGACTTTCCTAACCTCTTCTTCCTTAATGTTACTGCATAGTTCCTCATTCGTCTCATCAGTGATCCTTTTTGGAATTTTCTGCATGCAATCTGTTATACTTCTTCCTCCTTCTGTAATGAATAATTTGGAGAAGTGCTCTTCTATATGTCTCATAATGTTACTTTCTCCTTGAATCATCTTTTCGAAGCATCTCTTAGTCTCTCGATTCTATTCATATCCCTCCTTCGAATTGTTGTCGCATGAAAGAAAGACGTGTTTTTATCCCTCCCACTTTAACCACTTTAGCATTGATTTTTGTCCTGAAAACTTCTCTTCTTGCTTCTATAATTGGCCAATTTTTTTTTCTTAATTAATTTCAATTGCTATTGTTGTCCTTCCCGTAACCTCCTTCTTTGTAACTCTTTTAACTTTTTCTTCAAATTGGCAATATCCTTGTCTGCTCTTCTTCGTACTCCACTTTTGCAACTCCTTCCTGAAGTTATTGCTTTTCTTGATGAACTTCTCCCATTCACCACTTACATGTTTCTTAGTCCTCCAAATGTTTTCTACCACATTATCAAAATCTTGATGATCCACCCAACAAGTTTCGAATTTGAAATTGTAACTACTTCCTTTAGGCTCACATTCTAGCACTATTGGGAAATTATCTGAGCTGATTATCGGGCGGGAGATGAGCTTAGCATTTTGAAAATTTTCTCTCCATTTTCAAGTTACTAACATTCTGTCAAGCCTCTCCCTTACTATTATTCCTCTCCTCGGATTGCTAAACTATATATATTTACTCCCTTTCAGCTCAATATCTATTAAGTTGTGCTTGTCGATAAAACTCCTAAATTCCTCTATTTCAATTTTATGCTTAGGTTGTAGTCCTTCTTTTTCATCTTGAGATATAATATCATTAAATTCCCTGATATATAACTTCGATTCTCCTATGTTTAAGTTCATATTTGAGAGCTCCATCCATAATTTTTCCCTGTTTTTAAAAGTAGGATTACCATATACAAATGTTACAATCCATTCCTTTCCATTTCTGTCCTGCATAATCGCTCTATATAATTATCACACCAGCTATAAATATTAATATTAATATTAGTATTTCAAAATAAACAGAGACCACCGCACAATCTCTGGGGTTTAACACAAAAGGAGTATCCAAAATGAAATCTTCTTTTTATCTTATTAAATTTGTCTAGCTTAGTTTTAGTTTCCATAAGAAAAATAACATCAGGTCTTTATCATTATACATAGGCCCAAAAGTTTTGAAATTGTCGAGGCAGCTGCTAAACCTCGACAAATTCCAACTTAAAATACTTATGGTTGAGGTTGGGACATGTTAAGGCCCGCCTCCTCAGCCATGTTATTCTCAACAGCCTGTGATTCAATGTTTTTTTTCACAAAGTTATCCTTACTTTGTTCTGCTCATTCTGAGTTTTCAGCCTCTTTGACGCTTGATCCCCTTCATTTGTGCGATTCCCTTCTCTGTCTTCATTGGAGATTAAGAGCACTCCCTTGCTTTCCCTCTTCCTCTTTAGGTGTAACCCTTTTTTCATGTTTAGCGCCAGCTCAATTTCCCAACCTGTTGTTTCTTCCTTCTCAGCAACCTTTTTTTCCTCTTCTCCATCATCATCATCATTAGCCAGCTCTACATAGTACAGCTCTCCTTCGTCATTGTTGTGCACCAATTTTTCTTTACTTACAACTCACTTTTTCTTCTGTTCTCCTTGGTCTCTATACCTCCAATGCTAGCTCATTGTTTCTATGAGTTTGGGGATCTCAATTTTCATGTTGTTACTCCTCCTTGACTCCTTTTTGTTATTTATTTCCAGGGCTGCTGTTCTCTTTTAAGATCCTAATTTCATCCTCTCTGTTATATTTTCATATAGGCTTTGAGTGTTTTTCCATTGGTGTAATGCTCTGATATCTTTGTATTAGACTCTTGTATTTTAAAATTTGGCTCCCCATTTTGCCTGTGTCTCCCATTGTACATTCCTTCTTTTATTGGGCTTTCTGATTATTTTGATTCTCACACATTCTATTCACATTCTCTTGAGCACTTGCACTAAGCCATTCTCTTATTTGCTATTTTTTGGGCTTCTAATGTGTTGTTAAGGCCCAGTTCTTGTTGGACACTGATACCCCGTTTACACTTCCTCTTATCATTTGTTCCATACTCTAAGACTGATACCCTAATTTTTCAGTCACCCTTGAATTTTGTGCTTCCTTGCTCTCCTCTTTTCCCTGATTTTTGAGGATATTGTCTCCTTTGTCATCCTCTCTCAAATTTTGCAGCTCCTCGTTTCTTCCAACTCCCATGATTTTCCCACTTTCTTCTTTAGTCAAAACTTTTTCTTTTTCTTTCCAACCTACTCCATTCTCTTCCCTTCCCTGTCGATCCTCACTCCCCCTATCCTCCTGTTGTTTTCCATGTAGCTCCATCTCCTCCTGACTACTTTCTTTTGAAGTTCTCCAACCAGATTGCCCAATACTTTTGGCCCGTGAAACCGCTAGTCCCTTATTGTACCATGGTTTTTACAGGTCACACACCGCCACTGCCATTTCCTCCTTATAATCCTTACTCCTATGCCCCAGTCTGCCATAGTTTAGACAAAAGTAGTCTTGGAGCCGTTCATATCTGATATAAATCCAGACTTTGGGCAGCTCCTCCCTTTCTAACCAAAACCCAGTAGGTAGTGGTTCAGCTATGTCAAGAGCTACTCTGACTCTCAAAAATGTTCTCAATAAAGTATTGTTCCTCTTTGGATCTTCTAGTTCACTGACCATACCTATCATATTTTCTATTCTTTTTGCTATTTTTTTCCGTTAGCTCTAGGGGGTAATCCAAGTATTTGTACCCAAAACTCCATAAAATCAAGTTTAACTTCAAATATAAACTCACCTCCTAACCACTCCTGCAAGTTCAAAATTTGCCCCTTTATGTACCAGCAGGGGCCCTATTGAAGATCTGTTTGCCTCTCCTGATGTTCTCGAAACTAAACAACAGGATGTTTCTTCTTACCTTTAAAATAACGAGTCCTTTTGGATTTCCCTATATGCCAATGATGGCATTCTTGCAAGCCTTCAGGTTCATCTCTTTGTTGCATATAAATTTGCCCACCAAGTTCAAGCATTCTTCCTTGTAGTGTTGATTTGTTTGTTTTTGGATTTTTATGGAGATACCTTCAATGGACTGCAAGCCGAACATTTTTTCTTTTAACTATCTTTTTCTTTTGTGCTTTCCTCAAACCAGGACAATGCTTTCCCTTTCTAAGTCTACTTATGGAGTATACTCTGGTGTATCTGTAAGAATCGGAATAACCGTTTTAATAAAATAATAATTTTTGACTGCCTAGAATAGGCTCAAAAATATAGAAATGATATTTTGAAAATAAAAAAATTAAAATTTGAATTTAATAGATTTTTCTGAGTAAAAAAATGTATATTTTGTGAAAAAATTTTGTAAAAATGTCTACCGGTGCTTAAACTGCTATTACCGGCTCTAATCTATCTGGTATCGCGAATTTTGGAAAATAAAATTTTAAAAATTGAATTTATTGTTTTGAAAGGACAAAAATAATTTAAAATAAAAAATTGGACACTAATCTTAAAAGTTTTGCCCCAAAGTGGGCCAAACGGACCTGAAACGCTAACGGGTTGGACTAGGCCCAAACCGGGTCCAAGCCCAACATATATATGTATGTTTAATGAGCTTTCAGCTCATTTTCCATAAAAGAGAGAGAGGGACCACTGTGAGTGAAGAGAAGGGAGAAAAAAGGGGTGTCACTATTCATTGTCACCTTCCGGGAGCCATAACTTGAGATATAGTGCTCCGATTGACGAGCTGTTAGTGGCCACGTGAAGCTTTCGCTGAGCCCGTCATTTCTAACTGAGGTTTGTAGGTAGGAACTCAAAACTCGTGCTCCAATTTTTTTCCCAAACATTTTTGTATTTTTACGTTTGGTTGTTGAGTAGATTTTGTAATTTTGTCTGTTTAGGGGTGATCTAGCGTTGTAATATTATTGGATTTTGCCCCTAATCTCGTTGGGTAAGGTAAGATCTCACTAAATTCTTATGTTTAGTTATTTTTGTGAACCTTAGGTTTGATGTTGGTATATTAAATGATGTTAGATTGAGTTTTGGTGTTTGTTGGAGTTGGTTTGAGGCTTTTGGATCGAGTTTGGTGGCTTTATTTTCATGTTTGGTGCATATTGGGAATAGACCAACATATGATTTTGATTTTCTCTATGTAATATGTAATATTTCTAGACACTTAGGCTAGTAGACCTTAGGATAGGATTGGATTGATTGTTGATAATTGTTAAAATGAGGTTGTTGTTCATAAATGGTGTTGATTCTTGAGTTAATGTTGCATGATGATGAATTATTGATGTTGAGCTATGATTGGTGGTGGATGACTATTATGATGATGATGGGTGGTAAATGATGAATTGATGTATGAGGAATTATTGATGTGTGATGTTGTTGCATATTGTTTGAGAGATAAATTGTATAAGATGTTTTTAACTTCCAAAACTCTTTTGTTTTTCAATTTGACTAGTCGGCCTAAACTGCGCAAGCTGTGACTAGTCTTATTTTTTTTAATATCATACTTATATATATATGGAGCTATCTACAAGGTTTTATATGTATTATATCTTGTTTTGTTCGTACCTATGCATTTAGTATCGTGTGTGAACGTTTTGCGTATTGTAATTCTACTTTATACAATTTTGAGCTTTATTCCTTCATCAAACTTCTAGCTATATAAATTCTTGGATATATATTACATATTATAAGCTTTAGAACTCTCATGTCACTTTGTTATCCTTCGCTTTACGGGTAGAGGTAACGGGGTATTACATTTATGGTATCAGTGCGGTTCGTCCTTGTGAGCCTGAATGATGGACCGATTGTGCTTCGTTGCACACTCTAGGTCATTTTTCTTTCATGCTATTTGGGTTATCTGCTTGATATGCATAGCATGGTTGTTTGTGAGCGCCTTTGGGGATAATTGAAGCACTATGCTTGAGATATTTAGACTGATCACCTTGATATCGATTGTTTGGTGTAGACATGATCCCAAATGGCAACTTACAGACGAGGTCAATCATGTTAACGAAGAGATAGTGAGAATGATTAACCTAGCCAATTCGTTACGAGCTCAACATATTCCGAAAAACCAGTTTGTGGAGTTTGCGACATATCAATTTATGGGTGAGGGTCAACATTGGTGGCAAAGAAAGTGCCGACTGATGCAGCTACAAAATGAAGACAAATATTTTTGCGGTTTTTAATAAGGATTTTCAATTTCTAACCGGTATGGCCGTGAATTGTGTTGAAAAAGTTTTAAAGCGTAGAATAATTTTGAAATTTGGTTTGGAACTTTTGGTTTAAATGATTTAGTTTTGAAACTAAGTCGAAACTCTTGGTTTAAATGATATGATTTATAGAAAAAATGAGTTCTATGATTTTGTTGTTTTGTGAATTTGGTTTGTAATTTAACTTCTCAAAAAGGATTCAAATTGAAAAGTTATAATTTAAGGATTTTAATGAATTTAAGGAAAGTCATGATTTAAAGTAATTGATTCAAGAATAAATAATTTTTTAGTCTTTTGAAAAAGTTTTGACATTAAAAAGGTTTAGATTGAGCTTGTTTTAAAAGCTTTACAAAATGTTACAAAAGAGGTATTTGGTTTAAAGGGAAGTTTCTGTTTGAGGTAGTAGAGTAAGTCAAATTCTTAGTGACGAATAATCAGAGTGACACAGCGGAAGGCGAGAGGGAACATCGACACGGTAAAACTATCGTGGACGAGAGGCTTTGACGACTTGTTTAGGTTGACAACGTGGGTAGTAGAACGCTTCGTGGAGGAAATATCACGCGATTCAAATTTCGAGAACAAAATTTCTAATTATGAGGGGAGAATGTAAGAACCGGAATAACCGCTTTAATAAAATAATAATTTTTAACTGTCTGGAATAGACTCAAAATATAGAAATGATATTTTGAAAACAAAAAGGTGAAATTCGAATTTAATAGATTTTTTTGAATGGGAAAATGTATCTTTTGCAAAAAAATTTCGTAAAAATGCGTACTAGTGCTTAAACAGGTAGTACCAGTTCTAGTATGTCCAGTATCGCGTATTTTGGAAAATAAGATTTTGAAAATTGAATTTATTGTTTGAAAGGATAAAAATAATTTAGAATAAAAAACCGGACACTAATCTTAAAGGTTTTGACCCAAAGTGGATCAAACGGACCTGAAACGCTAACGGGTTGGACCAGTCCCAAACCAAACCCAAGGTCCAACATATATATTTATGTTTAATGAGCTTTCAGCTCATTTTCCATAAAAGCGAGAGAGGGACCACGGTGAGTGAAGAGAAGGGAAAAGAAAAGGGGTGTCACTATTTATTGTCACCTTTCGGGAGTCATAACTTGAGATATGGTACTCCGATTGACGAGTCATTTGTGACTACGTGAAGGTCTTGTCGAGCCCGTCATTTCTAACTAAGGCTTGTAGGTAGGAACTCAAAACTCGTGCTCCAGTTCCTGGCCTAACATTTTCGCATTTTTACGTTTGATTTTTTTAGTAGATTTTGTGATTTTGTTTGTTTATGGGTGATCTAGCATTGGAATATTGTTGGATTTTGTCCCTATTCTTGTTGGGTAAGGTAATGTCTCACTAAACTATTGTGTTTAGTTATTTTTATGGACCCTAGGTTTGATGTTGGTATGTTTTATGATGTTAGATTGAGTTTTGGTGTTTGTTGGAGTTGGTTTGAGGCTTTTGGATCGAGTTTGGTGGCATCGTTTTGGTATTTGGTGTATATTGAGAATTGGCCAATGTATAGTTTCAGTTTTCTCTATGTAATATGTAATATTTATGGACACTTAGGATAGTGAACCTTAAGATAGTATTAGATTGATTGTTGATAATTGTTGAAATGAGATTGTTGTTCATGAATGGTGTTGATTCTTGAGTTAATGTTGCATGATGATGAATTATTGATGTTGAGCTATGATTGGTGGTGGATGATTATTATGATGATGATGGGTGGTAAGTGATGAATTGATGTATGAGGAATTATTGATGTGTGATGTTGTTGCATATTGTTTGAGAGATAAATTGTATAAACTGTTTTTAACTTTCAAAACTCTTTTGTATTTCAGTTTGACTAGTCGGTCTAAATTCTGCAGGCTGTGACTAGTCCTTTTATATATATATATATATATATATATATATATCTTGTTTATTTTTATTATTACCTTATGTATCCTGGAGCTATCTACAAGGTTTTATATGTATTATGTCTTGTTCTGTTCGTACTATACGTTTAGTATCGTGTGTGAACGTTTCGCGTATTGTAATTCTGCTTTATGCGACTTTGAGCTTTATTCCTTCATCAGATTTCTAGTTATATAAATTCTTAGATATATATTATATATTATAAGCTTTAGAATTGTCATGTCACTTTGTTATCCTTCGTTTTACGACTAGAGGTAAGGCTTAGGTAATAGGGTGTTACAGTATCCGCTTGTTTTAAGTGATTTGTGGCTCCCTTTTGGACAAGAAAACTCTGGTTCAGAGACCTCGCAAGCTCAGAGGACTCCCATGTAGTAGGAGAATTCCAAATGCCTTTTACTATACAGTTGTAGTGAGAGTTTTTTCATGTACACGACATGAGAGACTGTACGTAGGAATGTGCTAGCTGTCCATGTTAGAGAAGGCTTCCTTGGTGGGCGTTCAAAGTCTCTTCTAAAGACCCTATAGCCGCAAGACATACATAATGGCCCAAGTTACATCTTTGTGGACGTATTTTTTGTGAATTGAAATGTAGGAGTTGTAGGAATAATTAGGATCTGAATTACAATGATAAAGATGACAGTCGAGTATGGTGATAGATGCCAATGAGATTGAGATTGATATTGAGAATTACCACAGCCTTCTCATATGTGGTTCTCTTCAAGTTCGAAAAGGGGTCTGTTACTCTTTCAAATAGGATTCCTCTAAGAAAATGTGATAGAGCACTATTCCTTCAATCATTTATATATTCTATAGACTTCTGGGAAGTTTTGATGATATCCCTTGTAAGATGTATGACTATAAAACTGTTCAGGTTAGCTACGGAATATGTGGATCTTGTAGTTAATTGACACTTGAGCTCATGGCTAATAAGACACACATTGAAAAAACGCATTTGTGTGTATTATTTGGGTGTGTTTTATTGGTTATGACTACTTAACTATATGCCTACGTGTTTGCCATAATGCGAACTAATTGTAAAGTGTGGATTGAAAATTGTATGTCTTGCTTATGTAATATTGGTAGAAAGGAGGTAAGGAGGAGTTGTCGAACTTTAGAAAAACCACTAGGCAGCGTTCTCGTGCTTCTATACATCCTAAACGATTAGACAAACCCATAGCAACGATCAATAGCGCTGTTACACGTCGTTAGTTAGATTCTTATCAAATCAATTCATGATTACCTCATATAGGATGGTCAGCCTTCTAGCGGAGATATATAGCATTTATGCACCCATACCAAACCAAGAACAATCAACTGCACTATTGGTGAGGAGTTTGATGATAATAGCTGTTAATCTCTCAAAAATAAGATAGTGAAAATTTGGATCTGATGTTTAAACATAAGCAGAAAGAATTAAAGCGCAACCTGGCCGTAGTTCAACGCGAGTCATAGCAAACTCAGTGCAAATCCTGCCCAACAACCTTCTGGCGTTCGTTTCAAAATGATCACCAACTACCAAACACTCATAATTGAATCCTTTTTTTTTTTTTGGTTTCCATCACTTATACATCCATTGATATCCGACTAATCCTGCTTGAAAAACTGTTACTGTCCTCTAACTATATCTTGACTCCACAACACATTAATATCGCGGATTAATAATTAATTGGCATTGTAAAATATTTAAATCGAAATACGACCATGTATGATCTGAATATTTCTTTATCTAAAGGTTTCTAACTAATACGCCGGAAATTTCTTTTATCATTGAATTGCGGTGCCAAACTATATCGCTTAAAAAGGAATACCTATATTATTTTTTTTTTTTGGTGACTGGAAAGGAAAAAAAAAACAACCAAGGAAAAACAAACAAGAAACTGCTTAAGAAAGGAAAAGGAAATACCTATTTAAATTAACTTCATAGAAAACAAATAAAACCAAACAGTTGCAACTGCAATGCTTAGAAGACAAAGTACAACTGCAAAAAAAATGCCTAAATACTTGGTAAGAATTTACACCATAATGTCTTCAAAAGAAAAGAATGAAACAGAAGCTGAGACTAAATGAGTCACTAACAAAAGATTCTTTTTTAAAAAGGAACGAAGGTAAACTTATATGGGACAAATGATAGATATTATCCCTAATTTATGTCAAAACTCCAGGACTACGTTATGAATGAAGTCATGCTTAAAGGTTGTCAAGTATACTTAGCCATTGTGTCAATCTCACCAACCATAATCAGCCACTTGCTTATATCATCAACTCAGCCTCTTTTTTGACAAAGATTTTCTTCTTGAAATGATCTCAGCTGCCCAATTTTTCCCTATTTCAGTCTGAAACTTTCCTGAAGGCCAAACATGTGCAGAGGCTAAGGAAAAGTTTAAACAAAGAAGTTCCATTTCATTACTAGAGAATGTTTATTTAACTCTACCTGCAGTTGAAATGAAAAATTCATCCAAAACCTTTCCATGTTCTGCCAAAAAAATATAGAAGAATTTTAGCATTAAACAGCACATCATGACTATTCAGTAAGTAAGGTCAAACTAGATTTAAGGAAACATTATCAGCTCATCAAGAAGAAAATCAGTTGTTTAAAAATTCCAAAATTAAGGTTTTAAAACGGTTTCTATTCAATATAGGAGAAAATGGATCTATCCATAACTTACCCGTTTCATATTCCAGTGCTTGTAGAATCATTTCAACCTGATCAGAATTCAGAGAAGCAAGGGAAAGCAATTATAAAGAAACCACAAGATCTCAATTGACAGTTCCAACTCCAGACATGCATGTTGTGATAACATAAAGGGAAAACACACTATATGTTGCATAAACTTTCTCCTACATAAATTTGAACAACAAACACTTGAATCCCTTGAATTTTTTAATATTGATATATGATATTGTTATTAATAACTTGAAATTGATCATGGGTGGATCATGGTTATCTTGATAATCATTGATGCCAAAGTTTCACCATGATTAAACAGAGTACACCGCCTTGTTAAGTACCTAAGTAAAACGGGGAACTAGGCCTCAAAAGCTAACTATTAATGGGGAAAGACTACTCTCCTTAAATCCAACATTAACATCCAACGCTACTCAATGTGGGACTTTGAACATCTCATAATACCTGAGTCCCTAAAAATACATCAGCAGTAGGCAGTTGGCTATCAGCTACCAGTATCCAGTATTCATCCCAATCTAGCCTCTAAGTAGCCCTTCTGTGCTGCCAACAACCAGGTTCTGATACCAACGTTAAGCACCTCAAGAAAATGGGAGAAACACCTTAAAAGCTATCTTTTAAGGGTGAAGAATCACTCTTCTTAAATACAACATCAAGCATAATACAACATCAAGCATTTGATGCTACTCGATAGAGGACTTTGGGCACCCCATAATACCCAAGTTCCCCTAACAACCTTTATCACCAGTGTATGTGTTCAAAGTATTTAACACATTCGTCATTATTCATTTTCCTTAATCACTCAAGTTGCAAGAGGATTTATAACAGAACTGAAACAAGTAAATGAAACCATTAATCTGGACCATAAAGTTGTACAAGAAAATTTTATGTAGGTGTAACCGTGTAAGAAAATCCAAGAGGTGAAAATTTTTAAAAAAATACATTTTTCTTGGATAAAATTGAATGCAGTACAGGCTAATTAAGACACAATAAATGTAGATCTCATGCTTAGTGGACTTAGAAGGCTACATTTAGTTTACTTGCTTTATTCAGAATTAGACTGCAAAAAATTTTCAATCAATTTTTTAAGTTTTAAATATAATGCTTCTAGGGATTAGACATCTTTGATGGTCTATACAAATACGCATGACTAAAGCATTAGCAGGATCTTTCATTATACATGACTTTTCCTCTCAAACGGGTTTAGAGACAGGAAAGTTTCACTTTAAATATTTTTTTAATTTGTTATGAAGATCCCTGATCCTCCCATTTTCTTCTAACATTCTTTTCTCCATCTTGTTTGATTCATGTCATGAAGATTCGACAAAGTTTTATGTTTTGTTAACTGTTGAAGGCTTTACACAATCCTTCTCTTTTATCTGGGCTTGGGATTGACTATATAATATAGGCAAAGTTTGATCCATGTAGCCAACACCACCTAGTGGGATAAGACATTGTTATTGTTGTTTTTATATGTGTGTGTGTGTGTGCGCGCGCGCACGTGGTGTGTTTCTCAGAAAATATATCTGAGTTATAGTGGCACTGAATGTCACTACTAAGCAGCAATATAGTAACTAGAAGTTGTGATTATCTATAGAGAAATTAATTGAAAAAGTGTTCCAGCAATTTTGTACTGATAAAGCTAAAGTGTAATCATGCCTTTGGCTTTGAACTTCAGATCTAGCACAGTAGATAAGCTAATTATAATTAATAAAATGAGTGAAAGCAGTGATTTCCTTTTCTTTTTTATGAGAAATCTTTAGTAGGATGCCTCTACTCTAATTTATTTTTTTGAGAAATCTTTAGTAGGATACCTCTACTCTATTCCTAAACACTATTTTTAGAATCAGGAAGCTAGCTATTTGTGTTTCTAGACATAGATCTGACTGGGGTTATTGATTCTAGAGAGTCTATCACTTGTGCTATATAGTTGAAAATATTTTCCAAACACCTACAAGCAATGTTCTAAAAGCCGAACCGAAATTCGAACTAGTGAAGCTAAAGGTTTAAAGGTTCAACTCCTATATAATAAAATAATATATCAATGTATAAAATATATATTTTTTAGAAAAAAAATCCTTTTATGTATTATTATTTTGAACCGGTTAACTGCCAAAAACCGAGTTAGTTCAACCAGTTTACCAATTTCTTTTACTGGTTTTTTCAGTTTTTGACCAATTCACGTGCAACCAGTTTTTACCCCAAACTGGACCAGTCTAGTGGCAAGTTCCCGGTAAACCAGGTCAAACTGGCCAGTTCGAACTGGTTCTCAAAACTATGTCGACAAGCTGCTGGGTTGAGACACATCAATGATTATATATCTAAGAAGTCTCCTCGCACAAGAAACATTCTCGGGCTTGATGCATGGATAATGCACATGTCCATCTTATCTTGTGACTGAAATCCTTAATTTGAAAGAACTGGGACAACATGGATCGAATTCTCACCTTTTTTGTCATAAATTTCTGATACCATATCAGGAAACAATCTCTCCCAAAAGCTAAAGCTGATGGGTAGAGGTACTTGTATAGTTTTACTATATCCAAAGGCTACAACAAAACCATTTTACTAGGTTATATTGACTATATGGGCCAAAAGCACCATTGCACCCTCTCATAGATCATGTCAATTTTGTACACTCCATTTATGCTTAAATTATGTTAACTAAAATCTCAACATATTAAACTCGTGCTTTCCCACATTTCCTCACAAAAGAATTTACTAGTAATGTAACTCATAAAAGTCAGTGCTGATCTTTGCATGATTCCCCATATGTTGAAATCGATGTTCACAAAACTATGTGCATTTAAAGTTATTGTATTTAAGTGCATTTCCAAGGATCTATGTGGCGAGAAGGCTTTTCTGTATAAGATAGCATATGTGTACCTTGTCAAAATCTTTTACAAGATTAGCCTCTTTAGAGGAATTGTTTTCATACTCTTCCCAAAGTTCTTTGATCTCCTCAGCTGCAAATTAAGAAAGGTGCCATCAAAGTAAAACTTTGTTTCATGATTTGGAAAGTTTAGTGTAAATCTACAAGAAAATATAATTTGCAATTACCCCTCATCCCTCCACCAAGAAGTTCACACATCTCACTCAAAGCTGCCTTCTCCCTTTTGCTCTTTTCAGCCTTGGGCACCCCATCAGATGGTGTTATATCTCCTACAATAGCTATTGAATGCAAAAATGAATTTAGATTACAAAGCAATATCTCCAAGTAGACTAGACTTAAGCCCTTTTCCTTTTATCTTTCTTTATAGAAGATACTTATGGATAAAGAATGTGCTCATTGCCACTTACAAAAGCAATAAAGTCACAAATCAGATGAGTCAAATATTCCAATATTTTTTTACGGACTTTTGCTTGCCAAGTACAAATTAGCTTTTGCATATATTTATTCAAAACATTCCAGTTGGGAGTTTCATCTTGCTTATTCTTTGATTCATATAGTCAATATGTATGACTAATTAACAATTTATCAAGCGACATTCACTAACATGTCTTTGATACACTGATTATTATTAAGCTGGAGAAGTGAATCTTATAAAGGACAAAACTAACTAAGATCAAACATGCTTTGTGTCAGAACTTTCTGGTCACATGAAAGAACCATCAACACATCTTCTAAAAGTTGTGCTGCAGTGGAATTTTCAATTGTTGCAGCTTAGAAGGACAAGCAATAAGTCCGTCGCAAGTCATTTGAAAATGATTTTGCAAATTTTTTATTCTATCCAAAACAATAGCAAATCAACCTGTGTAAAACTTTCTATCAATACTTATTATCAAACAGCAAAAATTATTCTATCAGAAGGCATTAGAGAGATACCTTCCGCAATATCATGCACAAGTGCTATCTTGATACATCTGCACAACACAAAGAATGCATAGAGAAAATCAGGCGGACATAACCCAAAAGCAAGTCCAGAAATATGAATAACATGAACAGAGGCAAGAAAGCTAAGTAAATTACTACAATGATGATGAATACTGAGACAAAGAAGTCTCAGTAAAAAAATCGATGAGGTGGATATAAATACACTGACTCATACTATTAGATACCTACAATTTAGAGAGTAAAACAGTGAGATATATATCTGATCACATTTTCTGAAGCAGCAAGCAGTTTTCTTATTAGTGAAATTATGCTAATTAGTGGACCATCTAATTTTTTTAAGTTGATATTTATAAGATGCACCTGATCTAAAGTAACTTTCTCGCCCAACAAAACTTTTGAATGTGTGCCACAGCAAGTGTTATGATATATAATTCAAGCCAAGCAACCTCAAAATAGTAGGATCATCGTACTTCCATTAATCATGGAATCTAAAGATGTATGTATTACCCCCAAAAACAGGATAGCAGCTTACCATAACAAATGAACAGAATGAACCCAAACAGAAAAGAAAACAAATTTGAATAATAGCAAAATTCAATTTGAAACCTTTCTCTATTCAATCCAGGTACATCAGCAGCAATCAGTGCCATCAAAGCCATTCGATACATATGGTCAGCAATCGATTCAGCACTCTTTATCCCATGATTAATCCATCCTTTCCTCTTTGTGGTCTATGAGGAACATATGCATGGCAAGAAATTACTACATTATTAGTGAATCACTGTTGTAGAACCACAGTTTACATCTTCAAAATATTTTTATATACCTAAGGTAGCATCATCTCCAAATGACTAGTTTCATTTGCAGAGTAAGAAAATTTACAAAAGCACTCAATAAAATTTATCTGCTGCTCCTTTGCATTAAAGTAAATAAAACAGTGAGATATATATCTGATCACATTTTCTGAAAAATGGTTCTATAGCCCACCAGAATCATAAAGATAGCCAATTTCAACCTATGTAATAACATATCTAGCATCCAACCCAAAATATATTACTGAATTACAATTACAATATCTTATCTTCTATATCTATACATATACAAAATTTACTGGTAAAATATATTCCCATGTATGGGATTCCCACAAAACCCGAGTCTACGGTAACACAATTAATTATCAATTGAATAAAATTATAAAAAAGAAAGGGTCAAATTGGGATTTTTTAGGATCATATGTTTTCTCCACACTGCTTCACTTTATTCTAAGAAATTATGATTTTCAAAGACAGAGAGATGATGACAGAACAAAATAAACCGATTAAACCATAAAGTAAGGGGAAAAGGAAAAAAGAGAAAACTGCGATTTCTTACATGAAGGGTTTGAGTGATGAACTCTTTCCTTCCATTACCTTAAGGCGATGGCAGAGGGTGAGAAAATCGATCACGGAAGAAGCGGAGGAAGAGGATAACCCGACGGAGGTAACTGAGTTATCTAAGCTGACCCGCCTCTTGGGTCCACCAACAGGACCATCCCTATCGGGTGCCTGGGCCCGAACCGATAAGAGCCTAAGGCTCGGAGCGCTGAGGCGCGGAGCGTCGCCGAAAAAGCCGGGCTTTGAATTGGGCGCTCCGAGAACGGAAGGAGACGAAGAAGAAGAAGGCAAAGAGGAGAATGGCATGCAGCAACAAGATGCTGAATTAATCGCCATTTGTTCTTTTCTTTTTCCTATAAAAAAAATGCGAAATTGGAGGCACTCTTCTTTTTCCGCTTAAAAATTAAGTTTTGATGAGAGAGAGAGAGAGAGAGAGAGAGAGAGAGAGAGAGAGGGGGGGGGGGGGGGGGGAGAGAGTGTGTATTGGGAGTATTGTCAGCGTTTTGATTGGTCCGTCGTGGTTGGTGGTTGCCACTTTCCGTTTGGTTTTCCGACTAGGTTTCGGAATTGTGTCTGGGTTGGATAGTAGGTCGGATCACACTCGCATGGAAATTAATTTTCTCAATTTTTTTTAACATCTAAAAAAATAAAGTATAATTTTTTATCTTTAATTTTATAAGTTCACGTAATTATTTTATGAGTCAGTGCGAATTAATTCAAATTAATTTCTAAGCTAATAACGATAATAATTAATAATTATTCAATTAGTTTTTATCTAACAATAATAATTTTGTTTACATTATATCATCTTTTAGTTAGTTGTTAGGATTTTTATTTTAAATTTAAATCAAAGTCAATTAGGTTTCAGAAAATTTTAGGTATGAGTCAATTATAAAAGTACGAATTAGAGATGCATAGCACACCTCTCTTGCTTAGTATAATTAATTACTCCATTTAAACTTTTTCTATCTTTTAACAACGACGGTCCATGTTTACAAAATTGTTAAAATCAATTCTACGACTGATAATTTATGTATACATATATGAGTGATAAGGTTATGGATACTATTGAATAACAGTGGTAATATAATGTTGTTTTCTTTTTAAATCTAAGGATACACTATTTTTTTTTAATAATATAAGATAATTGATGTATCATCTTTAATGATCACAGGAACATACATCTAATTCAAATTTACTAACCAAAGAATTAGAAACAATGTGCATAGCTGAAAAGAGAAGACATCTGAGACAAAGAAAATCATTGTTGAAAGAATTGACTATAAATCTTGCAAGAATTTTTGAAGAAGTTGAGGATATTACTAAAAACACGACTCTAGTAAATAATTATGTGCAAATTGAATACCCAACTATATTTGATGTTACTGAAAATATAGATAATTTAAGAAGCAGTAATATCAACACTTTATTATTTACTATTGTTATGCTTTTTGTAGACAAAAAATTATCGATTAGTTACAAATTTTTAAAATTCTGACAAAAATATGGTTATATATTATATTTTTTGTATTTGAACATTAATTTATTGTAATTCTTATTATTTGATTGCTGTACATATAAAACTTAAACCTTGATCTTGGTACAATAAAATCATATTATATAATCTCATCTTTTTAATCTATAGATTGCAGTCATTGATAATTTTTTGTAGATATTATTTTTATACTTCATATGGTGAAGGAAATGTATATTTTTATATAAAGTATTTGTTACAGATATAACTGAAACAGAATTTACTAGTTTGGTGATTATTAGATGTAATAGATATTGGTGATCCAGAATTTTTTTGTTGGCATTATAATGCTATAATGTGGTATGAGGAGAGATCAGAGAATTCCAAAACAGGATCCAATATTGAGTTCTCAATATGTTGTATGCGAGGAAAAATACAACTGCTATTTTTGCAACATCCACTTCAACTCTTACAAAATTTAATATTTGGAGCAGACCAAAAAATACAAGAAAGAAGCGTCGAGTATGCAACCTTTATCAATGGTGAAAGTCTATTTCAACAATCTTGGTTAATTACTTTTTCATGATTAGAGTACAAAGATCGACCTACTATCGAAACAACCAAGATAAGGTGACAAGTGATATATACAAAGAGATTCAAATGATACCCAAATCCTTCATTGGTGGCATGAGATACATGTTTAATAATTGTCAAAATGCTATGACAATTTGTAAGAAATATAGATATCTATACCTCTTCATCACAATGATATGTAACTCAAGTTAGCAAGAGATTTGCAGAGTTAATAATCCAAAAAACTTAAAGGTTGAAGATCAACCAGATATATCGTGTATTAGGACAGTTAATGGTACATGTGATGTTTACTATATGAGAATTTTGTTAACTATTCAGAGAGGTTGCATAACATATGAGTCTATTAGAACAGTTAATGGGATTACATATTCTAACTTCTAAGATGCTTGTTATTTCATGGGACTACTGTGTAACGATAGAAAATTCATTACACCTACTAATGAGGTAGTTGAACTTTCATTTGGTCATCAATTAAGAAAACTATTTATGATGCTACTGATATCTAATAGCTTTAGCAAACCAGATCGTGTTTAGAATCCAATTTGGACATTATTTTCTAACGGGACACTATATGAGAGGAGAAAAGCATTGAAAAATCAAGGTATTTCACTATGTCTTTTTTTTATATCAAGATTGTATTCTCTTATTACTTTTATTTTTATTAATAATATTAATAAATTTTATTTTGAAATTACTTATTAAATATTCATAAAATCATCGTGTGCTTTTGCTAGGACATGACTGATGACGAATTAAAAAACATTTGCCTTATTGAGATTGAAAAGATACTCAATAGCAATGCAAGATCTTTAAGAGACTATCAATCAATGCCATATTCTGAGATGTCTGATATTTGCTTTTTTTCAGAATAAGCTAATAAAAGAGGAGTTAGCATATGACACAAATGAGTTGACTCATACAAACTTATATACGGAACAAAAGATGACTCATGAGTAAATGTTAGTATTCGATGAGATACACAATGCTGTTATTGCAGACTCTAGTGGTTTTTACTTCGTTTATGGGCATGGTAGGTGTGATAAGACATTTATTTGGAATGAACTTTCTTCTGCTATTTGGTCTAGAAGAAATATTATTTTAAATTTTGAATCCAGTATAATTGCATCGTTACTCCTACCCGGTGGTAGAACGGCTCATTCTAAATTTTCAATACCCATTACAATCACTGATGAATCTACTTGCAACATCAAGCATGACAGTTTGAAGGCTGAGTTGCTAATCCAAAATAGCTTAATAATTTGGAATGAAGTTCCAATTCTCAATAAAATGTGCTTTAAAGCACTTGGCCGAACGCTCAGGGATCTTATGTCAGTTACTGATCAACATAAGACACATCAACCATTTGGTGGTAAGGTTGTGGTTCTAGGAGGTGATTTCAGACAGATACTTTTGATGATTTCGAAAGAGAGTAGACACGATATATTGTCATCATCTATTAACTCATCCCATCTGTGGTTGTTCTGTAAGGTTCTTAAGTTGCATACGAACATGAGGCTTCTAATGTCTTCTTCGGGTCAACAAAATGGTGAAATGAAGAGATTTGCTAATTAGATTCTTGATATTGGAAATAGAAATATTGGTTCTGTTGTTGGTGATGAGTCAGAAGTTGAAATTCCAGGTAATCTACTAATTATAATTACTGATGACCCTCTCTCTCATTTGATAGACTTTGCATATCCAAATTTGTTGCAAAATATGCAGATTACATGTATTTTTAGAGTAGGACAATTCTTGCACCCACGCTCGAGAGTGTCGATAAGGTAAACGATTTCATCTTGACAATCTTTTCAAAAATGGAAAAGGAGTATTTAAGTTCTGACACAACATGTTAAGCTGATGAGAATGAAGATGTACAATAAGAGTGGTTCACATCAGAGTTCCTAAATGACATCAAATGTTCGGGATTACACAACCACAAGTTTACTTTGAAGTCAGGAGTCGCTGTAATGCTACTACGAAATATAGACGAGACTTCAAGTTTATGCAACGAGACAAGACTAATAATTAACGAACTTGACAACAAGGTAATTAAAGCGACGATCCTGACCGGTAGAAATATTGGCGAGAAAGTGTATATTTCAAGAATGAACTTGATCCCTTCAGATTTAAGATTGTCATTTAAGTTCCAACAGTGACAATTTCCATTAACAGTGTACTTTACAATGACCATCAACAAGAGTCAGGGTCAATCATTATCACATGTAGCGCTTTACTTGCCAAAATCAGTGTTCACTCATGGACAACTTTACATTGCTTTGTCAAGAGTTAAAAATCATAGTGGCCTCAAGGTTCTAATTCTAGACAATGACGGCAATCCAAAGTCATCAACAACAAATGTCGTGTTCAAAATTTTTTTTAATAATATTTAGGTAAAAAAATAGTATTTTCATTTTAATAACATGTTATGATTACACTTTTGTACAAATATTTACTGTAGATATAACTAATTTATCTAGAACTCTACTTTCATACTTGAAATGAAATATGTAACAGGAAGCACAACATCATATGTGAGGTTAGTAAAATACTAAGTTGTCGATAAATTTTCATTAGCCTTTTGATATAAAGTTTAGCGTAAAATTGATATGTTACTATTATAGTTATATATGTTCTTATTTTTTCAGGTCTCTTTCCTTATGGTTCAAGAATATTATAGAATTCAAATTGTTATATTTGCATTTTACTTTGAATAAAGATAAAACAACATATTCAGTACGTTTATTATATAATGACGATGATAGTATTATATTAAACTCGAAAAATTTACGATTATAAAATATTATTTTCGATTAAACATGTCAAATTAAAATGTAAATCTGTGCATTGCATGGGTTTAATACTAGTATAGTTATACAAATGGGGAGTTCATATGCTGACGTAGTGCTCATACGTTGAGTTTGGGAATTTATTTGCTTAGGTTGTTTTACTTAGGTTGTTATTTTTTAAATTTTAGGTTGTTTTGCTTAGGTAGTTATTTTTTTAATTTTAAGTTATTTGTTTAGGTTGTTATATTTTAAATTTTAAGTTATTTACAAATTACTCTTTTAAATCATAAATTATTATTTACTTAAGTTGTTATTTTTTAATTTTAAATTATTTGCTCATAAATTAAAATTTTTGAAAAAATTAATTTAAATTTATTAAACTAAATAAAGATGTTATTTAATTATTTAAATTTTGCTAAGATAAATTTTATTTATAAATTAAGTAACAATTTTTGTCGCATAAGGTCTCTACTATGTTTAATACGTCTCAGGTATAGTTAAGAAGGCACCTTTTTTAAAAATCTGTTGATTCTTTTTATTTGAATGTTATGTTTAAAACTTTGAATATTTATATTTCTTAGGATTTATATTTTAAATATATTTATATATTTATTTTATTTGCAAATCTAATTCAAATTTAAATTAAAACCAATCAAATATAGAGAATTCTAGTTGTGGTTAACTATAAAAGTATAAGTTATGAGACATGTATAGCACAACAATTCAAAGTACATTAATTTCTTTCTCTACATATATCCAAAATTTAAAACTTTTCTAATTTTTTCAATGGCTAGTATTCACAAAATTACAGAAATCAATCCTACAGTTGACAATTTGTGTGTATGTATACGAGTGATAAGGTTATAGACACTACCAAGCTACAAAATTCTCCATTACTATACTCAATTGAGATGGTTTGACTCGATGAAGACGTGAGTTTCCTACCAATTTCTTAAATAATATTAAATTTATATTATTCATATTTTAAATTTGTTTGTTTATCCCCATTTAATTGTTCTTTGATTTTTGTTTATCAATTCTAGAGAGGAAAAATACATGTCTCAGTTAAGAAGACTCTTGTGTCTCGATTTGTTAATTTGCTAAGAGATAGAATATCTTATCAAATAAGATATTTTGGTGTTGGACTCAATGTGGGTAACTTTAAGATTACACATTATGAGTATGTGGTTAATTTAAAATAACGTATCGATGTGTACATACTTTCAGAATCATCAAGTATCCTATGATATGAATTTAATTTTGTGAGTTTTGACACTCTCAATGCTCCTGGGTTCGATTATACATATTTGGTTGGTAAGTTTATTGTTTTAGAAAAAGTATAATTCATGGATAAAATTATTTATTTTATTGATAATTTTGGTGTATTTTTTTCTTAACAAACTTCTTGACAACAAATTTTTTTTATTTTATTTTAATCCATTCTAAATGTTATTGGATATTTTGCTGGAATTGAGAGTGAGAGTACTCTTGAAAAGGAAGGCAAGTCTACCAAGTACAATGTTATTGAATTAGAGATCGATGATATGTACACTACAACATTTTTAGGTTGAGGCAACATTTAAAAAGTGTTGCCTAAAGGCTGACAAAAGGTTGCTTTTGATCTATGGCAACACTTTTGGACCTAAGGCAACGTTTTTAGGGGGCGTTGCAGATGCAGCCGTTGCCTTAGATCAAGGCAACACTTTTTTGCTTCAAAAGCAATGCTTTTGAGGGCAACACCTGGTAAGTGTTGCCTTTGGTTGAAAAAAAAAATAACACTTCAAAGGTGTGTTTGAGACAACACTTTTGCAGTATTGTCTCTTCTCTAAAAAGTGTTGCCTATTTTCAATAAAATGCAACTCTTTTATGTATTGCTTATAAGTTGGAATTTGCAAACCTTTGAAGTGTTGCCTATTAGTTTTGAATATGCAACCCTTTAAAGCATTGCCTTTTCTTTTGGATATGCAACCTATACAAGTATTGTTTTTTCTTTTAGATATGCAACTTATACAAGTGTTGTCTAATATTCAAAATATACAACTAATAAAAGGGTGCCTTTTTGACAAAAATAAAAGTTACTTTTGTAATAAAAATACAAAAAATAAAATTTTTTGTTCATACATATATAATTATTTTAATTAATAAATAAATTTGTGCACAATAGAAAAAATTTATAAAAGAGAAAAAATAACTAATAATAAAATTATAATTAAAATAGATATTAAAAGGTTCAGTTAGTATTTCAAATACATATTCATCAATAATTCTCAACAAAACAATAAAATTCTTTTCTAACAATAATTGTCATAACAAAATAGTAATTAATATTTGTCAAAAAATGTTAATCTGCTTGCATATTTTATATTCATGCTTGACTTGTCCCATATGCTAAATCTGAGAATAATATACAACAAAAAATAAGTAACTTATCATTAAAACTGAAAAATTATAATAATAGAAATTTCTTGATAATATTAAATATTATAGATATAAAAACAATAAATAAATCTAAAAAACCCCTTCTAATGTGGCCAAGGTATAGAACGATAGGATTTCATTACAACAAGAGATATATTCAAAGACACAATCAATACAAAAAATGGAAACTTAGTTAATGTCATGAGGCCACATTCCAAAATTTAATCAATTTATATATGTTCCTGACAACATAGAAATGTCATGAAAGCAAATGAATAGATAGATTGAATGGGTATGGATCTTCTCATGAAAGCTATCTCAACGAGGGTTAAGATTTTAGGTGGAAGCTACAAATTCAAATGCAAATACAATTTCTTATCCTAGTGACAGTCATTCCTTTGATCCAGACCTCCACTCAGTGTTTGAACTTGCCACTGAGTCAAATTTGTGTGAGATTGAATCAATTCTTTTTGGCCCCAGGTGAGGTTAACTTCCTTTATTGTAATGTTGCATATTCATTGCTTTAGAAGGTGGAGACAGACAAACAGAATGCACACAAAGTATATCCAAATCCAAAGCTACACCTATATATGTATTGTTAAAAGTTCTACCTGGTCATCATTTTGGAACACGAGTAGATGAGGAAGGACTATCGTTGCCATTCGGACATTGCATACTATTTATATCATGTGTTGATTCTTTGGCTCGTAATAAAGGCAGTGCTTCATTAATATTTGTGCCAAGAGAACTCTGTTGTAAGAGAAGCTTCACAAGATTCTCCAAACTTTGGACTCTGTCTTTTGTCTCATGAAGTTTAGTTTTCATTGAACTTATAGTCTCTGCATGTTGTTGCTTAATTTTAGCAACCTCCCGTTCTTTCTATAGAGATATTTTTGTGATTGTCCTCCTATAACATCGAACTCTTCCTGGTTATTCTTTGCCAAATACTGCATTAAATGCTTTCTTAGGAGTGTCTCCGGCCTCTTGGTGGACCTTAAGTTTATCCTATTAAAAAAACATAACGAATTCACTAACATCTAACAAACACATCCTAAAAGTCTTCTCAATAATGATTTTATTAAATTTAAATTCATCTCAGAGTAGAGTTAAACGCCTTAAATTTTAGCTCAAGCATTTTGGTTTTACCTTCAAACAGAGGATTCTTTTTTCTAGCATTTAAATAAATAAACTTTTTTATCTTTTTGGATTTTTTAGGCTGTGTAAACTCTCCAGTATTCAGATATCCGTCATTAAAGCATGTTCCAAGTTTAGTTATTGACTATGTAGTATTTTTTCGATCCTTTCTGGGAAATCTATGTTATTCACTATATATATATATACACACACAAAGTTTCTCGTTGCACCTTACTATGATTACATTTTCTATTTATCAGAAGTGGAAAAGGAAAAGCCACTTAATAAGTAAGAATTTCATATAAGGGAAAGAATCTAATTCCCTAAAGAGACTTCAAAGGCCTAAATTGGAGGTATATATAAATATTTGGAAAAAGTAAAAGCAAAATAAATCAAATAATTCTCGGCATCCAAGCAACAAATTTAAGGCAGTTTTACTTCAACTTATTATGACTTACAATAACAACTTGTGTTCTTAAATCAAGCTCTTTTCCTTTTAGTCTAGTTCGAGTTGCAACAAACACATCAACTTGTGATGGGTCTTCTTTGTTCTCATTCATTTCACGCTACAAGTAAGGAGGAAGAGTATTAAAAATGGCCAAAAATAATATTTTTCTACTTTTAAGATGGTCATTATACAACAAGAAAAAACTTATAAAAAATCAAAATTATTACCATTTCATTACGCACTCTTACAAAACTGATAGGTCTCATTCGATGTTAATGTTGTTGCTTTTTACAATTTTCAAAATTTACACGAGATAGAGCCTATACCTAACAAAATTAAAGGGAGTTATATGTAATAAACCAAAAGCATAAAAAAGACAAAAAAAAAATAGAATTATTTATTCTACAACTAACCTTAACAGAAGGAATACTCCAATATGTAATTAACTTTCAAAATTAGACTTCTGGAATATTTGAAGGGCGATTTTTCAGCATATCTTCAATGTTGTTATATATCTCAAAATGCTTTTTCTTGATTCTTGTTTTATAACCTTTTCAAGCTTCTCGAACACCAGTCATTATCCACTCTTTTCCCTCTTTTGGAAGAATGAACTTTGACTACGAAAAAGTACAAAACAAAAAATTGTAAATGACAATTCAAGATAAAAGTATAAAACACGTCTCTAACTTCCATTAAAAATTTTAATAAAAAAATTAAAAAAATTCAAGGATATTGATTTCATGATATTGTAAGGCTATTAAATAAAAATGTTAGTATAATATTTAAATTTTTGTCAATAGGACTAATTCTCCTCTTTAAATTTCTTAAATCTTATATTCAACTTATAGTATGTGATAATTTGAAAATTTTGCAACATAAAATAACAGCTATATATTTTCACAAAACTACAGCTAAGTCATACGAAATTGAAAATTTTCATATCATAAAAAATAGATGAGAAATAAAACGCTTATCTTAATATATTTCCATATGCATTTTTTTACTTTGAGGGGCACAACTTTTCTATTAGTGTACATCAATGTTATAAAATCACTATTCCTTCCTATTGTTCCAATAAAGTAAGTTAAGTCCTTCACTCTTCTTGAAGTTGGTCCCACTGCTTGTCTTCCATAAAAAGTCACCTCTTCTCTTTCTTCCCAACTTCTTGCATAGATTTTAGCATACCTTATTTTTTCTTGTGTCCTTCTAGTCTTTGGAGTATGTATAAATATGTGCAATTTAACCATTTAAATCAATTATATAGCTATACATGCTAATGAATAAGTAAAATGATAATTATGTATAAAGTACAACATCTTCAACATTGTTAGTTTCCATAAGGTGATTGTCATCACCATGAAGAACTGCATCTTCATATTCACCAACATAATCCTCATCATCCGAGAAATCACCATCATCATCATCATCATCTCCAACTTCATTAGCATTTGTTCCACTATATTCTTCCTTTCCTTCCACATGAATCCCATTTGTCTCCAAAAATATATCAAGTGTCATGGCTTGACAACTTGATTTTATATTTATCTTTTTAAGATTTTGTTGCTTTTCTTGAATAGATATTTTATTTTCAACACTTGGTTCAAAATCGTCATCTTCTCTTTCCAAATGAATACCATGTGTCTCCAAAAATTTATCCATACCCATAGTTGCACGCTTTTTAAGATTTTTTGGTTCTTCTTCACTAGCTCTAATTTTTTGGTTCGACTTACTTTTCATTCTTTTGGAAATTGGAACTTCTTTTTGAGTGCTTTGCTTAGAAGGCATAGGAGTCACTCACTTTTGTCTATGACCACCAGCCACCATGGGAGAGATAAAATGCTGCTTTTTATAAATTTCTGCTGTATTTTTTTGCATGAATTACTTGTTGCTTTGATACTGTTTTACTAGTCTTCGCCGCTTTGGAGTAGTTCTTGTTTCCATTGTATTCCTGAAATAAAACAAAATAAACATATTCTATTAGAACCTTAAAAATAAAAAGGAAATAAAATTAATCAGTTATGCTATAGTTGTTGTTTTTTGTTGTATGTCAATAAAAAAAGAAGACTACTATTTAATAAAAATAAACAAGAGGGCATGCCATAAGACACATATATAAAAAAGTGATACATCTTTTATTCCACTTCCCTACTATTTAGTGTAATGAAGGAAAAATGTATAAATCATTCAAAGTCGTCTTCGAAATTATCTTCTGATTCTGTATTATATTCTTGTGAAAGAAGAACTCCTTTTAAAGTATCTATAACAACTTCGTGCAAGTCACCCTTAATCAAATCAATTTCACCATTATCATTGGGTATAGAAGGACCCATTGACTGGTCAGATGGCTCTTTTTCATAAATAGCTTGGGATCAACATCAGTTTCGTCATCTATGTTAAATAAATCCCTTAGAATTGACTTCATAACATAATGTTTATTTTGATCAAATGGATCTTGCACATAGAAGCATTGGTGTACTTGACATGCCAACACAAAAGGCTCTTCTTGATAGCAATTTTTGTTGAATTAAACATATGAAGAGCCATAGCCATCCTCTATAGTCTCATACCAGTCACATCTAAACAATACAACATTAAAATTGTTAAAGTAGACTAACTCAATTATATCATTTATCCTACCATAGTAGGAAACTTTTGCACGAATTAGATTTGGATCCTTTGCACTTGCAAAGCTCGTAGTCAACGCAACTAAAGTTACACCACTATTTTACGTCATGTGTCTTGCGTCACGTTGCCTAGTATGAAATCTATACCCATTGATAAAATACCCCGAATATCTTTTTGCAATCTTGTTGGGCCCTCTAGAAAGCTCCTTAATCCAATCTGGAACATTCCGACACATGGCACGTACTTTAAACCATGAGGAAAAGGTCTTACTATGGTTCTTAGCTTTCACCCAACTTGTTCCTTATTGATCAGCCTCATGCTCTCTAAATCCAAAATTAGAATTTTCGTAAGTAAAACCTAGAGATAATACCACACTTCATAATTAAAAAAATTAAAAGAAATACCTAGAGTAAGTAGGATATACCTAACATAGTCTTCAATTTTTTCACAGTTCAATAATATATAACTATGGGCTTAATTTTGAGACTTGTCGTCAAGAGAAAAAACCTCACCCTTCGTTGCTCCCAATGGACAACCTTTCTTAGGAAACAAATTTGAAAATGAATGTAGAATTTCCACTTCAAAGTCATTAGCATCATTATTCCGGGGTATTCTATTCAATTTTGTTTGAACACCATCATGTAAATAACGTGAGCAAAATGTCAAACACTCATCAACCAAGTAAGCTTCCACAATAGATCCTTCAGGACGACTTCAGTATCGAACATATGATTTCAAAGTACACATGTATCTTTCGGGAGGATACATCCACGAAATTGAACTGGGCCACTTAGTCTCACTTTATTAGCCAAATGAATAGACAAATGCATCATTATGTCAGAAAATGAAGGAGAAAAAATTTTCTCCAATTGGCATAGTGTTATCACAATCTCTGCTTCCAATTGATTTATCTCTTCTAATGTAATAATCTTTTGACACAATTGACGAAAAAAGAGTCAAGCCGAATTAAAGGGATTGCGACCAAATTTGGAAGTATACTTTTGATGGGAATTTGCAGCAAATAATGAAGCATAAAATGGGCATTATGAATCTTGTAACCAGATACT
Source organism: Arachis stenosperma (assembly GCF_014773155.1). Taxonomy (NCBI): domain Eukaryota; kingdom Viridiplantae; phylum Streptophyta; class Magnoliopsida; order Fabales; family Fabaceae; genus Arachis; species Arachis stenosperma. Next base: position 134,337,849 of record NC_080381.1, read on the forward strand.
TTTCTTTCTGCAAGGTTCACGCACCGAGAAATATTTGAGGCATGACCATCAGGTAGCTTTGCTTTCTTCAAGACATCACAAAAAATTGATTGCTCAGCTTTAGTCATGGAGAAACATGCTTTTGCAAACTTCACTTTTCTATGACCTCTTGTTTCTTTTGGATAAAGATTCTTACGAATGCCCATTTCTTGCAAGTCATATCGAGCATTTAAGTGGTCTTTTGTCTTGCCAGATATATCTAAGAGAGTTCTAAGAATACTGTCAACTATATTCTTTTCTATATGCATTACATCAAGATTGTGTCTTGATGTGTTATACTTCCAATAAGGTAAATAAAAAAAGATTGACCTTTTTCTCCACGGGCCTTCATTCACCTTTTCTTTTGTCTTCCCAAAGGAATTCTCCATAGATTCTAAGTGACTTATAAGCTTCCATGCCCTCTAGCAACGGTGAAACTTTTCGATGTTCTTCTTTCCCATTAAATGACCTCTTATTAGCTCTCCATGGATGTTTCTCGGGCAAAAAAATACGATGACCCATATAACACATTTTTCGACTATGTGTAAGATAACTAGAATAAGTCCCATAGTTACAAGAAGGGCAAGCTAGTTTTTTCTTTGTGCTCCACCTGGATAACATCGCATATGCAGAAAAATCACTAATTGTCCATAAGAGAGCTGCATGCATTTGAAAAGTTTTATTTATTATGGCATTGTATGTTTCTACCCCAAGTTCCTATAACTCCTTCAATTCCTCGATCAATGGTTGCAGGTACATGTCAATATAATTTCCTGGTGATTTTGGTCCCGGGATCAACAGAGAAAGCATAAAATATTCTTGTTTTATGCACATCCATGGTGGCAAGTTATAAGTCATTAAAATAACTGGTCATGTGCTATGAGATATACTCATGGTTTGAAACGGATTGAATCCATCACTCGACAAACCAAGTCTCAAGTTACGAGGTTCCTTGGCGAATTCTGAATATCAGTTATCAAAATATTTTCATGATTGACCATTGGCAGGATGCTTTAGCTTTCCATCATTTTTACGCTCTTCCTGATACCAACTCATATTCTTAGCGGCCTTTGAGCACATGAATAGCCTTTGAAGCCTAAGAATTAGAGGAAAGTGCGGTAACGTCTTTGCAGGAGTGTTGTGAGCTTTCTTTGAAGATATGTCACCTTCAACTACCGCTGGCTCAATCTAACGAGAAGTTCCACATTCATGGCAACATGTTTCATTCTCGTGCTCTTTCCAATATAGCATGCAATTATTTGGGCATGCATCAATCTTTTTGTAATCAAGACCTAAATCTTTCACTATAGCCTTGGCTTTATTGAAAGAAGAGGGGAGATTCAAGTTAGGAATAGCCTCTTTCAACAACTCCAAGAGGGAAGTGAACGAGGCATTGCTCCATCCATGTAGTGAAAGATAACGTAGAAAATTTCTTGCAATCAGGATATAGTTCCTTGCTAGCTTCGTCAACCAAATTATAGAACTTCTTTGCATCTTCGTTCATACCTTCTTTTTCTCCCTCAACATCTGTCACATTCCTAAACCTTTCGTCTAGCAAGCCTTCAATGTCATCGCATGAATAAATCTCACCGGTATCACCAGTATCGACATCCATACCAATTACACTTTCTCTATGATTAACCCATCGTGTATAGCCCTTGACAAATCCAAAGCATATTAAATCTCTATAAATAGACTCTCTTTGATTCCAAAGGAAGTTGCAACATTTTTCACAAGGACATAGAATTTTCTCTCCTTGAGGATTTCCAACGGAGTAAGCATAGTCTAAGAATCTATTGATGCTGTCCCTAAACTTTTGGCTATGTCTTGGTAAACTCATCCAGTTCTTGGATGAGTCCTGGAAAAACTTAATTATTCATAGTGATATTACTATTAAACTAAGAATCTAGGTAGCAAAAATAATATAATAATTTATATGTCCGCCAACAATACCTTAAAAGAATATTAATAGAAGAATGAATTCTATTAATAATTCAAAGGTAAGACAAACATTACATCAAAAGAATGATATACATAAAAAAAGTACAAAAGAATAATTTTCTATATATGCACAATTTGCACTTAGGTTCACCACATATCCGCAAATATTTTTTTTTATCAATCTCCTTCAAGAGAAAAAAAACCAAACACCTATATTAACAATTAATAGTACTTAGTTTCAGCAAAAAGGTAAAAAAATTCAGCAAAATCATTGTAATTGCCATATGCAATCATTTAATCACAAGTTTAAGCACAATCATCATTTAACAACAACAAAAATCTATGAAACAGAAATTAGAATTGCAACAAACAAAAAATATAACAGAAATACTTAACCAATAGTCTGAGGATGAAACAGATCATGTTATACTTTTCAATTTTCAAACTATTGCTATGTTGCAGTCTAAACTAGCTAACATTGTATTTTAAACAGATACTTTAGAATGACCCATATTAATGGGAAAAAAATTATATCCATAAGCAATTCACAATATATTGACAATTTGGCACTGACAAAATCACTGCGGCACTAAATGTGCCACACCCTGCAGACTTATATATTCCAAGTCATGAATAAGCCAAGTCTTTTCCTTCAATAAAAAAACATATTACTTTAATTTAGTTTATCTTTTGGGTAAATTCTTATATATCCATGCCATAAATATATAATTATGATGTGCATATTTATAAATCTTAATCAAATTATTAATAATTCTAAACAATATTTATTACTATAAACACATTACATCAATTCCGTGAATTACTAGTTATACATTTACAACTCGGTATACTCATTACTCAACAAGAAACCACAAACATACATGGAGAAGTTAATACCATTCCAATAAAGGATGAATGAGCAGATGATGAAGCAAAAATTAATGCATATCCACGATTGAACTAATTCAATTCATTATTTAGATAAACACACTTAACCTCAAGCCAAGCACAACATAAATGATTATTTAGAAGCAGATGATTTTTGTTTTCTGTAATTATAATGGTTGGAGAGCTATACTATGCCTTGAGAAGATGATCATTAACTTTTAATTTTCAACTAAATTAAGTGTATCTTTGAAGGAATGTGATTGGCTATACAGATTTGAAGATTTTAAAAATATACTGTGAAAATGAACAATATATAGAGTCACATTAGGTCGCTAGATATTTTTATTTTAAATTGTTGGTGTAGAAAGTAGAATCTATATGTGATACTCCACAGGCCACACTTAATAATATAATTGGCCAGACACACACCCCCATCTGAATCTGTTCCTCCTCCCATTACTTTCTTTCACATTATCAGTATAATAGCAAGCTATCTAATCACTCTTATCTCTCCAACTATTTTTTCTTCTATCTTTCTAGTACTATTTTTTCTGGATTACTGTTTTATTACTCTGTCTTCTGTACTAATTTATGTATTAAGAGTATGATAGAAGTAACTATTCTTTCCTAAATTTTGTAGTAAACATAAATTTATTTTTATGGTAAAAAAGTTTTTAAATAGGATATTGATTTTGGATGGTGTAATTATTTTCTTAATTTTTACCTCGGAAACAAAAAATATCAATGATGCCGCGTATTAGTTGAATCCACGTGTCTATCACCTCCAATTTAATCCCAGCAGAGTACAGAATGTAAATTATCCCCCATAAGTGTTCTAACCACAAAATATCTTTAAATTTTCTATCCAAGAAAATCTATTTCCAAATCCTTCACATTGCGTTAATTAATTTCATAAACCAAAAAGTAAAAACAACTAAAAAAATAATTATAAATATTAGGGTTAAGTATGATTTTGATCCCTAACGTAGGGGCCAAAAATCAATTTCGTCCCTGACATTTTTTCGCAACAAAATAGTCCCAAAAATTTCAATTTGTTTTAAAATCGTCTCTTGTGCCAAAAGATAAATTTTTAAGACAAAAGTGCCCCCGCTGGTTGCTATTCCTTCGTAGCATTCCCGTGAAATCATTTCACCTTCCCCAAGCAAGCAATTGTTTGAGAAAAGGATTGTAGAGTGTAACATGTGTGTGTGAAACCCTTCGAAGGCCTTCCTGCAAGGACTGTCCGGTGTTGGTAGCTCGAGCGAGGGTGCCGCAAAACTTTCTGCATTGTTGACTTGGCTTCGTTCCTACAGATAGCCCTTGGCGAGGTAAGCATTTTTTTAATGCAATTTCTTCTTTGTTGATGGACGTAACGGGTGTAGGGTTTAATCTAAGTCGTGCGAACCTGTGTGTAAGGCTAGGGTTTTCACTGATTATTTTTGTTGTTGTTGTTAGTTGGTTTACTAACGCCCTGTTGATTAATAGTGTTGTTCGGGAAGGAGATGGCTCTGCTTAACATGAGGGTGCACCATGGGGGTGCATTCGGATATGAGAACGGTGTGCTCAAGTACTTGAAGGTTCAAGCTACAGTCGTGAAAGACATTGACAGCGATCGGTGGAGCGTCTTTGAGGCATACGAGGAGTTGAGGCAGCTTGGATACTTGAAGTCCACCATCACCGCGTTATGGTACAAAGACCCATTTGTGGATGATTATGAGAGTCACTTGAAGCTGTTGAAAGGTAACATAGAGGCAATTGAAATGTATACCATAGCAGGGAATTAGAGAGGCTTTGTTGATCTGTTTGTGGTGCATGAGGTTGGGGATGTCGAGGGGTTTCTGGAAGTTAGTTGTCTGGACGTGGGGGGAGAAACTGGAGGCGTCGACAGTGAGGAACCTATAGGTGGTGGTCTGGAGGCAGTGGTGTTTGAAGGAAACAAACAAAAGACTGATGGAGTTGGGGTTGCGGTTGAAGCCGAATGCCAGAATAAGGACGGTGGAATAGAATTAGGCCAAGAGGGACAGGAGGGGGATAGTGACCATGATAGTAGTGGCGAAGACAGTGATGACCCAACATATTTGCCATCTAATGAAGAGAAAAATAGTGTCGAAGACATCTATTCACTGAAAGTGAGGAGGTTTATCACTATGAAAGTGGAATTGGTGAAGATAATTCTGTGCCGAAGGACTCTAATGCGGAGAAGGGCAAAATGGTTGTGACAAGTGATTTGGATGATGAGGATGCATTCGACAGTAATGAATTGGAGCAGGACCATATCATTGGAGGACAAGAGTCAGGGGCTGATGAGGCAGAGGAGGCTGCTGAGGGTGAGGGGCAGAGGTTTCCAGTGCATAAATCTCAAAAGGACATGGAAAAGTACCAATGGAAGGTGGGCACATTGTATGAATCTCGACAAGAGTTTAAGGACACAGTGGCGGCCTCTGCAGTCCAGACAGCTAGGAACATTAAATTCAAGAAGTGTGACTTGGTGAGGGTCTTGATTTGGAGTTCTATGTGGACGATTGCTACAAGAAGGAAGCCTACATGAGGTGCTACCCGGAGGTCATACATCTTGTTAATGGCCCGGACCTATGGGAGAGAACTCAATATGATGATATCATCCGACCTCCATACAGGAGGCCAAGCCACAGACCTGTAAAGAAAAGGAAGCGAGGGCCTGCAGATGAAGACAACAGAAGCCAGACTCATTTGTCATGGATGGGTCAAGTCCAAAGGTACTCCAACTGTGGTGCAGTGGGACACAAGAAGAGTGGCTGCACCAAGCCTAAGAAGAGGGTTTGTGACATCCTGTTCTAGGGTTTACTTACTATGATGATTGCTATAAATTTAACTACTTTGATATGTATGTAACTGTCTCTTTGATTTTCATTTTCTTTATAGGCCCAAACTTCAACCAAAAGAGGGAAGAAGGATACACCTAAGCTAGCACCTGGTCAAACAGTTCGGGAAGGAAGAAAGAGGAAGACTACACCATCACCAACCAACTTGCCAGTAGCTCAGCCCAGGAAATCAAACCCAAGGCCCAAGAAAAGTGCAGGCCGGCCCACCACACCAACACCTCAGCCCAAGAAAGCTTCCACTAAGCCCAACATCCAAGCCCACCCCAAGAACAAGGTTGCAGCAACTGCAACCTCTACTAGCAACAAACAAACCCTGAGCCAGCCATCTGAGAGGAAGAGACATTTTTCTGTCATTCAAAGCAGTGCACCTCATGTCTCTCTGTAGAAGCTGAAGTTGATGGCCAAATTACCTCCATCTCAGTAGGGAAATCTTTAGGATTTGCATGTCAAGTCTTTTGTTAATTATGTCTTAGTACTTTGCAAACAATGTTTGTATTTTGGTATTGTCTATTTAGTTTCAGACCATTACTTTAGTTACAATAGTTTCATTATTGTATTTTGGTATTAAGTGTCTCAAGACACTTTTGTTGAGTGTTGCTTCTCTATGCTTTGTTATACTGCCAGGACATCCACTGTATTTTGGTATTAGGCCTATGGAGGCACAGTTAATTTGTGTTTGTTTGAACTTCTCATCAAATGAAATATGCCATTAGTTAATTACTGAATTTTTAGGTACTGTATTCAATGCTTTTATGCTTTACTTAGGAACTACATTTAGATTACAAATTAACACAACTTCACCATTAACCAAGGTCACATTTTGGACAACATTAAACAGCACTTTCCTTCATTAATTCAAACAGATTCAAACATGCTACACCCCTAAACCATTGTATCATCACAAAATACCCTCAAACTCTACCCCTACATCACAACAAATCTCATAACATTCCCTACCCAATCATATATAACCTAAGTGCATTCCATTTAGGTGCTTTAAGTTATATTGATTCTGCAGTAATAAGAACAAAAACCCACCCAGCCAGCAATACATAGAGCAGCAACAACTCAAAGCTTCGTTTCCACCTCCTTCAATCTTGTCTTTAATTTCGTTATCTTCCTCCTAGTTCTTGCAATTTCAACCTCCTGCTGAGCACCTCCAGGTTCCGGATCTACCCATCTGAAGAAATCATAGCCATCCTGAATCTGATAGAAGCCACAGAGACATATCAACAAACTCCAAATTCTCAGATACAGAATCGCAAAATAGGAACAACACCGTACCTCATAGTATACGCAACCCCAAAATCTTCGTCCCGGATTATCCTTCGTGGATGAAGTTCACAAAATTGGCCTCTCACCATGCCCACAGAGCAACTCCTTTGCAGGTGAACTAAATCGTGAAGCTCTTGAACTCTAGGAAGCCATGGATGCTGTCTACCGAACCCTAACGGTGCTACTCTCCATCGACCTTCAGCAGAAGACGCTACCGTTGAACAGCCCGGGCACTTCACCTTCATTCACTTTCATTATTTACATATTTATTATTTTCTTTATTGCTTTTATTATTATTTATATTAATTAATATTATCATTCTCTATTAAAACGGTCGTAACGAAAACTAACGACCATAGGGGTAAAACGTTCGAGTGATGATTTTAAAACAAACTGAAATCTTTGGGACCATTTTGTTGCGAAAAAAAAGGCCAGGAACAAAATTGATTTTTGGCCTCTACGTTAGGGACCAAAATCATACTTAACCATAAATATTACTAATTTTCCATTTTCTTAAAAGGAAAAGAAAATACATGGTAAATGAATCTCATATCTGGGTGGTGGCTATAAATAAGGTAAAACCCGCTCTCACAAAACTCGCACTCTATTCTCTGCTTCAATTCAGGCAACACACTCTAAAGGAACTTAATCACAATGAAACTACTTATTTGTACTTGGAGAAAAACAAAAAATAGAAGAAAGAGTAACCAATGGCTGAGACAATATAATAAACAGAAAGAGCACAAAGCTAAATAACAAGCTTAGTGATAAATATAACAACCATAAGGCATAAGGAAAAAATATAAAATGAAATAGTTCTCAAACAATTCGAATTCAAAGTAACAACAGGAATGTTATTTGTATGACCTAAACTTATCAATGGAAAGGATATGTAAATATGTGCTCAAATAGAGTAGAAAAAGAACGGTAGAATCATCAATACCCTAAGAAGAATGCCAAAACGAGAATCTCACAAAAAACGCGAGCAGTGATAATCAAACAGTGACTAACGGTGATGAACGCGAGCAGAGAGGATCGAAGCTCGACGAAAAGAGAAGCAGAAGATCAAAGCTCAACGAATAGATGATCGAATCTCAACGACTAGAGAATCAAAGCTCAACGAGGAGAGGAACAGAGGATCGAAGCATATTCACGAACAGAGAAGATCGAAGCACATTCACAAGAAGAGAAAATCGAAGCTCATTCACGAGCAGAGATTGAGATCGAAGCTCAATAAAGGAACGCATGTCATCATCGAATGGATTGAAGAACCAAAGAGGAATGAAACCTGATTTTATTAATTGAAATATTTTAAGAGTTTTGTTAGGGTTGGGGTTTTAGGAACGAAACATTTTGAAATGAATTGGAATTTCCTTCTTCCTCTTTTTCTCTTTCTCTACACAATATAACTTATTTTTTTTTAAAAAAATATTAAAAAATTTAGACAACACTTTGAAACGTGAAGTTTAAAATAAATTTAAAGACAACCTTTATAAAAAGTAATATATTATTTTTATAATAGTTGTTTTTGTATATTTAATATAGCAAACACTTGATAAGTGTCTTTTAATTTATCAAAGACATCACCTACAATATCTTGTTCGAAAATTTGTTGTTATAATTTTATTTTATTGCCACTAGGATAAAAGGTTGCTTATACATATATTAGACAACCTTTTTTAAGTGTTATCTTAAACATATATTGCAATAGCTATAAAAAATGTTGTAGTGGTAATCATATATTTGTTTTTATAAATTTAAAAATTTTGATATTAACTTCATTTTAAATTTAGGTATTTAAATTTATTTCAGAAGTTTATTCTCATTTTTTTAATTTGTTATTTCAATTTATTTTGTTATTATTATTTTTGTAACATTAAACTTTTTTTTTGCTTGATAGATTTTAATTTGTTGAAAAAATTTTATTATTGGTGAACAGATCCTTTTTTCTATCTTTTTATGTAAAATGTTATCATTGGTATGTTAATCTTAAAATATAAATAATAATCATAATTTACAATTTTTTTCATAATTTTTAAAAATTCTTGATATTTTTTAAATAAAAATTAATATTAATTTGTTAAAATTTTTTTACTAGAATTTGACATTAGAACTCATTTATCTAATAAAATAAAATATTTTGTGATTAAAATATATTTATAACTAAATTTAAAAAAAACATTAAGAAAACTAATTTGGAGTATTATAACAATTCTCTCGATAAAATGAAAAAAAATTTTAAATAAATAAAATTAATCAAATATTTTTTTATTTTAAAAAATATATATTTTTATATTATATCACACATTTTATAAGCGTATCTTTATTTTTATTTTTATTTTTATAGCAATAGGAATAGCAATAACATTATAAATAGGAAGTTCTTATACTGACGTGGCGCCCATATGTTGAGTTTCGAGATTATTTGCTTAAATATCGTTATTAAAAATTTTTGTAATTTTATTTATAAATTAATAGATTATTTGATTATTAGATTGTTAGATAATAACAAAGATTTAGTTTTTGAATTTATTAGTAAGGTAGTTAGATATTTAAATCTTAATATTATTAAACTAATTAAAAAAAATTAATAAATTATTTGGTTAGGTTGTTAGATATATATCAATAAGAATTTAGTTTTCGAGTTTATTAGTAAAGTAGTTAGATATTTAAAACTTAATATTATTGAACTAATTTAAACAAAGTTATTTATAAATTATTTTAAAATTAGGACGATTGTTTAATAATGAAATCAATAATTTAAAAATAATAACTAAACAACAAAAAGCAAGTAATAGTAAACAACAAGTTCGAAAACAAAATAATAAGAGTTTAAATTTGAAAACGGAAACAAAACGTCATCTTTAAAAGAGGTTGTTACTTTTTAAACTTAAGTTATTTGTTTAAGTTGTTTTGCTTAGGTGTTATATTTTAAATTTTAAGTTTTTGCTTAGGTGTTTTTTTTTTTAAATTTTAAGTTATTTGCTTAGTTTGTTATTTTTTAAATTTTAAATTATTTACAGATTACTCTTTTAAATTATAAATTACTATTATTTATTTAAGTTGTTACTTTTTAATTTTGAGTTATTTGTTCATAAATTAAATTTTAAATTTTTTTTAAAAAAAATACATGCCTCAATTAAGAGAGTTCTTGTGACTCGATTCATGAATTCGCTAAGAAAAATCAATGATGGATAACTAGTTATTATTTTTTAAATATAAACACTTACACATAATAGATGAGTAAACCGAAATCTATGAATTTTAATATTAACTTTATTGTAAATTTATTTATTTGGATTTGTTTCATGATTTCATTCTATATATTTGAATTTATTTATTTTAGTATTTTGTATTTAAATTGTTATTTTAACTTTATTTTGTTAAAAAGTTTTTATAATATTATTTTTTTTTGTATTTGAAGAATTTTAATTTGTTAAAAGAATTTGTTTTTATTTGAAAATAAATAATTTTTTATTTTTATTTAAAATATTATTATTGATATGTTAATATTAAAAATATAAAAAATAAAATACTTTAAAATTAATTTACGCCGTTTTATCTTTATAAAATAAAATAATTAATTAATTATTAATTTTTAAATTGCAACTATTTCTTTAATAAAAAATAATTTAAAAATTGTGTTTAAAATTTTAAAATATAAAATATATTTGTATATAGTTTGGTACAAATTTTGTTGTTGTTATTTTTTAAATTATAATTAAATTTTATTAATATAAACACTTACACATATTAGATATATTAGATGAGTAAAACGAAATCTAGAAATTTTAATATTGATTTCAATATAAATTTATTTATTTAGATTTGTTTTAAGATTTTATTCTATAAATCTAAATTATTTATTTTAGTATTTTTTATTTAGATTGTTATTTTAAGGTTTAATTATTCTGTTGTTCCTTATAGTTTCATCAAATTTTTAATTAGATCCCTATATTTTTTTTAATTGGGTCCCTACATTACTTTTAATTTTGTAATTACATCGTAGATATAACTAATTTATTAACTATACTTTCAGATTTGAAATAAAATGTGTAACATGGAATACAATATCATATGGCAATTACTTTTCTAATGAGATTAGTAAAATACTAGGTTGTTGATAAATTTTTATTATTCTTATAATATAAAGTTTATTGTAAAATTAATATGTTACTATTAAAGTTATATATGTTCTTATTTTTTCAGATCTCTTTTTTTATGACTTAAAAATATTATAAATTTTAAATTATTTATTTACATTTTATTTTAAATAAAAATAAAATAATATATTAAATATATTTATTATATAATAACAATATAATATTATACTAAATTTAAAAAATTTATAATTATAAAATATTTTTGATTTATCATATCAAATTAAAATGTAAGTCCAGATTTAACATACACTAAGAAGGTAATAAAAAGAATACTCAATACATTTTGTTTTCCGACTTGATAAAAAAAAATAGAAAAATTAAATGTTGTTATTATTACTTTAATTTATCATATCTAATTGTTATTCTTAAGTATTTTCTTCGACTTATTAGTTATTACCATGAGTATTAGTTGCTAATCTCGGCTTGCACATAAGATGCTATTTTTGTTATTCTTTTGAGCTAAATAGAGACCCTACAAAGATGGCTTTGTCTGAATCCAGCCTAATGCCACCAAAATATATAGTTAGTTCTGACAAGTCAAAGACCAAAGGGCACACACAATATATATAGATGGTACAAGACAAGTTGACTTTGCACCTTAGAGTTATGTACTTGCATGCTAAGTGCTGATGAATCCAACGGAAGCAAAACCCAAATTGAAGATTTTGTTTCTAAGACCTTCTGCCACAGCCACATTCCCCACGAGCTGACCAGTGACGTAATGCAAGTATGTGTATCAAAATTGATATATTAAGATAAGGTCTCATCGTAAATTCGCAGTAACAATATGAGGCTAATTTTTTTTATAAGAAAAAAATATTGGTATTTTTGTTGAAAATAAAAGTATTTAGTGTAATTACAGATGAGTAAATTTTTTAGATAAAAAATTAACATATAGGAGATGTGTTGGACATATGACAGTATTTTGGCCAATATATAAAAAATATGTTAGACACGTAGTATCATCTTAATCAATATATAAAAGTGTATTGCACTACGTGAGAACGTGTTACACAATATCTACAATACTATATAATACTTTAAATATCAATATTTAACTAAAACACCATCTCTCTTTTCATATTAAAAATAATTTCTGACAATATGATTCAATCATAGAAAGTAATAGTATCCTCATTTTTTTTTAATTATAAAGGAGAAAAGGGCAGGTAAAGAATCTTAAGCTCCCAAGTCCCAAGACATACAGTGGCTGTAATAAACGGTTTGAAATTTCTATATATATATATATATATATATATATATATATATATAAAATATAAAAAAAATTTTAAATATTTCTAAAACACTTGTGTTGTAATAATTTTAATTAATATATATATATATATATATATATATTTTATAATATGTGTCTTAGCTAAATACTAATCATAATGTGCTTTCGAAATTCTAATATATCCGTGAATTTAATTTTGTTGTATATAAATTCAAGCGCATGGCATGAATTTAAATGATGAACGATCAAATAATTAATATTTGTAAATAATTTTAATTAAATATTTTTAATTGTATCTTTTTTATTCACGTGCTGTTAATTGAGTTTTTTTCTAATTTTTTTTTGCATATTTTCATTCCTTTTTTTTACTCTTCTTTTTCTTCTTTTTTTTTTCTTAATTTATTTTACATCTTATTCTTCTTTTTTTTCTTTTTCTTCGGCATCTCTTTTCTTCTTTTCCTGTTTTTTCTTCTTATTCTTCTTCTCTTACATATTTCTCTTTCTAGATTTTCTTTTTTTTTTTAAAAGAAGAATAAAGAAGAAAAATATAAAAAAAGAAAAAAAAATAAATACATAGGAAATGAAAAAATGATCATACCTAATATAGTTGATCATATCTTTAGTGCTTTAATTTGTAATTTGTAAATATTTGTCTTGAGTAAATATTACTTTGTCTGACTTTGGAATTCTGTAAAATTTAAGATAAATATCTAATATAATTTATTCTGTTGTGATCTTATTTAACATGTTTCTATTTTTACTTGGGTCATATTTCTATTTTTTAAGAAAAAAATTAATATCAAATAAAATTTTTTATTTTTAGTTAATATTTTTAATTATTAATTTGATTCTTTTAGTCTAACCACCTAACAACATATTATTTTAGTTTTAGTTTATATTATTAAACATTGCTGACTAATTATTAATTAAAAATAATAAATTTTTTGCTGATTCTCTAATATTTTTTTATGCATTTTTTTAACTGAGATCCCGTTGAGAAATAGTTTTGCTCCCAAATATTATGCGTGAACATAATTAATTGCAATAAAACAACTATCAAAGCTTACTTACGCGAGAAACCGAAAAAACAATAAAACAAAATGTTAGAAAAATAGTTAATAAAGAATGTTATTTGAACGTCCTAAGAATCTATGTATTAGAATATAGCACCACAAAATAGCACCATCACAACCTTTTTAACTTTGACATAGAGTTACTATTAACACAAAGTGTGATAATTATTAAATAATATTTTTTTATAAGAGTTTAATTAGGGAGTCAATTTCTTTTATTAATAACAATTAACTTTTTTTTCAATTTTTTTATCTTAAATTTAAAATCTTAAGTTTTAAACTTTCAATCCAAAATCTCAAATTCTTAACTCAAAACTCTCAAAAAAAAATAAAATAAAATAAAATAAAATAAAATAAAAATAATTAATATTAGCCATAAAAAAAATATTAATTTCCTACAGTTATTCTTTCCATAAATAAATAAAAAATAAAAAGATCAGATAAACATATATATCTGATTTAGAATATACGGGTATGCCTATATATGTATAAGTGACCTTTAGCCATTAGCCATAGAGCTTAAATTATCTTGTATTCTTGTTCTACTGTCTTCATAATGCAGACAAACATGGACAAAGGGGAAATCCAAACAACAAAAGGAGGGTCAAACTGGTATATATATATGTGGGTATAAGACAAATATATATAGTAGTGTAGGTACACAACTTGATAAAACTATATTATTATTATTATTATTATTATTATTATTATTATTATTATTATTATTATTATTATTATTATTATTATTATATGCTGGTGTTTGCATGGATGAAACTGAATATCTGTTGAACGGAGCCGGCTATATCATCTGCGGTGAACCTTGACTCACTAGCCACCTGCACAAATTAAACCAGATTACACAATTAGTTTGTACAAATTAAAGGATCTCAAATAATGTTTTTTCTTTTTGCTTGTGGGCAAATTAATTATATATGCTGCTTAATTCCTGGTTACTATTTGTAGCAAACCTAAAAGAAATTTGACTGGATAATACGACGGTCTAAAATTAATTTTAAGTACATTGATAATTTTCTACTGTAATTTCATCGGTTTATTAAACTTAAACATTTATTAACATTGGATTAATAGAATTTAGAATAGCACTACCTTTTTTCTACAAAAAATGTTAGAGGATATAGAATTTTATTTCTGGCCATGAGATAAAGTATATTGTTAGATTATTAGATTGAAAAATTGAATTGATGATTAAATAATTATTAAAAATAATAAATTTTAATAATCCCTAACTTTTTTCTTCTAATGGTCAAATTCAAGGTTAGAAAGAAAAAAAATATTGGAGCGACAGATAAATAGTTTTTACGTTGAATAATATAAATTAAGATAATTGGTATTACTAATTTTTATTTAGCCAATTTACATAATTTTTAGAATTTAATTTTATAATTGAAAATTTAAAATTAAATATTAATAAATTAAAATTTGAAATTTAAAAATAAATAAAATAATTTTAAAATTTTTTATTTTAGTTGATGACTGTTATGTATATGGATTACCTTGACATTGAAAGAATAAAGTACTGTCTGTTCGATGGTGGTAATGTTGGTGTGAAGGATAATTAACTGAAGATCTTCAAGTGCAGCAATAGTTTTGATCAACTGGCCTGGCCTCCTCCTGGAAAGGATCTTGATCATGGCGTCGAATCCCAGAAGCTTCACTTCAACATCAGCCAAGCAAGACTTGCTCTCTGCGGTTTCTTCGCGGAGTCCGGTCTCCAACTCCACCAGCTTCATCTGCTCACTTGGCGATGGATAGAAAGGCGGTTGAAGAGGCTGCTGCTGTTGTGTTCCGAGATTCGAATCCCCCACCTGTCTTGTTTGTGCTTCTCCAAGTAGCCTTCTTCTCTTTTGTGATTCCAAGCACTGAAGTAGTTGCTCCAATTCTCTCACAAACTCTATAGCTCCTCCAATTATCGATGCTTGATCACCCTATTCGTAAAACATTAATAAACAATTATCCTAAAGAGCAAGATCTCATGTTGGATTACGTATATAACATATATCTCTTTTAAGAAAGAAAAAAGATAGATCTAGTTAGGATAGAACTTTTGGATTACATATCACAATTTACTTTTACAACCAGATTACAGTTAAACAAAAACTCAACTACTAAATATTTTATTTGTATAAAATATAAAATAAATAATATATATTTATATATAAATATATAATGTTTAATTTTGATAAAATCAAATGAATCTAACATAGAAGAAGTTAAGAAGGAAGTTAGGGTAATGAAATATATAGAGTATTGAAGGAATACAGGAAAAAAATGATAAAGAAAAGAAAGAAAAATAGAAAACAAAACAAAATTTCTTAGTTTGTGTGCAATTTGGAGTTACATACCCTTTGAACGTATGAACCAGGCATGAGGGATCTAAGGACACGAAGATGCTCATTCATTTGCTTCCTTCGGTTCCTTTCAACAGCGATGTGAGTCATGCGCTGGCTCTCAACTTCTTCACTTGTCTTAACGGTTCTCGGCCTCTTCCTCTTCATGTTCTTGTTGTTCTCCTGCATCAACGCCGTTGAGTTGTTGTTCCTCTTTTGGTTCAGCACCAGATCTTCACCATGGCCAAGGAACCGAATCTGCACTGAGTTGTTGTCTTCGGAAATGCGTGCAGTTTCTTCTTCTCCTTTCATCCTTCCACCTTCTTCATCTCCTCCACCCATGGCAGCATCTTCCTCTTCCCCGTTGTTGAACCTTTCGTCATTATTGTTTTCTGCTTCTGTTTCTACTTCTTCTCTGCCACCACCACCGTCGCTTTCCTGATTCATCATCATGATATTGTGTTCATCCATCTTATCATTTAAGACCGGGAACTTGAGAAAGTAGACCGGGTCAATCCCCGGTTCTTCGCAGGCCTTGCCTTGGTTTAAGGCTAACTTTGGTCCGAAATCTGCAAACTGCATCACATCCGCGAAACTGAGCTTATCAAAGGAAGAAGAGTTTGCATTATAAAAACAAGCTGGCGGCAGTTGTTGCTGTTGCTGAGGGATGTAATCGGCTATCCCGTTGCTGTGTTCTCCAGAAGATTCGCCTTGGCGAAACTGCATGAGATGGTGGTGGTGGTGATTATGATCAAGAGAGTAGTCTAGTGTGTTGAAGCTTGGGGTTGGGGGCATGGGTGCCTGCAGTAGTGATTCAAAACTGTTGGTGCAATACAACATCATTATGATAACTGATAAGTGCAATCTTGTGTGAGAGAGAGTGAAAAGATCTAACACCAAAAGCTTGTAATGGATCCAATAAGAACATATAAAAATGCAATGTGTGTGTGTGAGAGAAGCACGCTATACCGAATAGTTGTGAATGTCATGATCTTTGTCCATTATTATAGCTTGTATCAAAGAAAGTCAACTTTAATCGAAAGAAGAAGCCCTAAGCAGCGTCACTTGATGTAAGACAAAACCCACCACCGAAGTTTCTTGAGGGTCCCTCTCTCTGTTCGAGTATCAGTGAAATTCACCAAATACAAAATTTAAAACCAGAAAGAATGGATTATTATGCAAGTCATTAATAGTGTGTTTGATTTTTTTATTTGCATGGCTACTACTAAGTGTTTCTTTCTTTTTCCGAAATTAAAAAAAATATTGGAAATATAAGTTTTGTCGACATATTAGTATAACTTTTATTAAATAATTAAAATGTAAAAAAAAGGTTAGGTTTTCAGAGAAAGTTATACGATGAACTTCTATTACAATACATAATTTTTAATTCGTTCAATTATAAAAAAAAAATCAAGTTATAAATCACTTTTTCCTAAACCATGAATTGAAATTAAACATAAAAAGTCTAAAACATATATACGCCAAGTGTGGTTATTTTGAATCTGGTCTTGTTAGAAAGACAAGTAAAAGTAATCAATAATCAAATAAAAAATATCATATTAAAAATTTCAAAAATTATATATTTAAAACTTAAATTTCAGACATCCAAATTTTATATGATTAGTGATTGATTTATATTTTCCTATATTTATCCAGCTGAAACAAATTCAACAAGATGCTCATCTCTTATGAAAGATTTAGTAATTAATAATATTCATATTAACATATATACAAAATAGAAATAATAATAACTGGATGGAACAGTATATAAGATATGAGCAAGGAAGTTAAACCTGTATTTGCAAGAAGACAAGATTGAAAGTGAAGTGGGGTCTTGAAGACTTTTGTAGAACACAGAATAATGAAAGGGAGAGTAACCCCACAAAGAGTAGACCTATGCCGAAGAGGAGGATGGAAATGGCCTTTTTATTATTGAAGTTTTTGTGAATATGTAATGGGCCAAAGGCGTGGGGGCGCTGGGGTTTGGGTTTGACTTATTTTATTGTCACAGATAAGGACGTAGAAGAGAGCCTAATGAGGTGAGGTGGATTAAATTTGCACCTCACAAGTTCACCTCCTTTTTATTAATGTTTGTCACAGGCAAGTAACGCTCTTGTGGTTACTTTACCGCCTAGGTTCATGTGTTAATGCTGAATATCGTATACTTTGTTGTTTAATGTCAACTTTGAATTTTCAATCAGTGTATGCTCGTTATCTGGGTATCTAACATAAATTTCTTTTTTTTTTTTTCTCTTTTCCATTGGGTGTAAAATGTTTTTGCTTTTTTGTAAAATAGTTAAGTTTTAGTTTTGGTCCCTATAGAAAAATTAATTCTAGTCTTTGATTTTTACAATTTTGATTTTTACAATTTAGAGATTTTGTTTTAGATTCCAACTTTTAGTCTACTCCATTAGTTATTCATGTGGTAGGTTACACATACTAATGTGATTTGTTTTGTTACGTCAAATTTTTTTTAAAAATAAAACTAGCCCGGTAAAACGATTTTTAAACTAAGTCCAATCAAGTCTATTTATTATTATAAGTGTATTTTTTTTTGTATTTAATTTATTTTTTTCCTTTTTTTTATCCTCTTTTATCATCATCATCATCATCATTACTACTGTTGTTGTTGTTGTCGTTGTCGTCATTATCTTTGTCTTCTTCTTCTATATATGTTGAGAAAACTAAAGTATAAAAATTTTGATTGACAATCCAAAAATTTTGGTGCATAGTACAAAAATTTTTAAAAGATCACATGTCTAAAATATTGATATTTAACTAACAAAATATATACAGTACGAAAATTTTAGTACACAACATAAAAAATTTTAGTACACAAACACAAAAATTTTAATGCATAACATATAAATTTTTGAAGGACTACATGTCCAAAATATTGACATCCAACCAACAAAATGTATATAACACGAAAAATTTTGATGCACAACACAATTTTGATACATGACATAAGTTTTTGAAAAATTATATGTCCAAAATATTGATTCACCTAATTAATAAAATATATTTACAGTAAAAACTTATGTTCTATGTGCAAAAATTATTTCTGTGTTATAAACAAAAATTTCTGCACTGAAAAAGTACCAAAAAAAAAGAAGCAGTAACACATATACGTACTTTTTTTTGTTAGACTTGTGCTAACTTGATTGAATTTAGTTAAAAAATACTTATACATGTAGTATTATATTTTTTTGTTAGCTTCATATTAATCTCATATTAGTTTTGAAAATTAACATACATAAATATAGTTTAAAAATTTCATTAAAGTGTTGGATAACTGATTAATTAAGTGTATAGTTGATATAAGAGAAATTTTATCTAAATTATACGTTGGTCTGAGACTTGAGAAGAAAACTCATTAAAAAGAAAAGATTTCATATCAGATATTAAAATTTAAAGTTGTCAAGTCAACTCAAAAATAGAGATGTCATGATTCTCACATTACAGAAGCAGTGAAAGATATCTAAAAACCTCAAAAAAGTGCTTCGTAATGGAAAGATTTTGGCTCCAAAATACAAGCATGCTCATTAAGTTTAATTATTTGGAAAGAAGCTTTTTCTTTCTTTCAAATAGGAGTCAGTATGTATATACTTGTTTCGGGCTTGGGTTCCAGATCGGATGGCTCAACAACGGACAAATCCTAGAGTCGGCTTATTGGGGATCTGCACAATGATACGGCCTATTCCTTGAATTCCACCAGTGCCAGCTCCGGCTACGCGACGTATCTTTCCGACTCAAGGAGCGTCGGAATCCTGTAAGAAGGGGAACCACGATTCCTTCAAGGTACGCAATCTAATCCTAGCTTTCGATCTCAAACACACTTTACTGATTTTAAAATTGGAGTGTCATTGTATGTCCACCTCCCATCCGGTTCTCACTCAGCGTACCGAAAGAGCATTAGCCAAAGAACACTGATGTGAGCATAATTATCGGCTAAGAATTTCACACAAAATAATTTCGTTGATAGTATAGTTCCCAACCAACAAATAAATACTTAAATCAAAGTTTAAAAGTTTTGGTTATCACAAGTCCGACCCCAATAAAAGTAACCCAAGTATTTAAATCTCGAGTCGTCTCTCAAAAGAATTACAATGAGGTATGAGTATCATTGGTTATGGTATCCAAGGCATGGGCTGGTAAAAGTACAAGGAAATAAATGGCAAGAAAATAAAGCAAACAATCAAATAATAAAGAGAGACATTCATAGTAAGGATTGAGAATCTAGGCTTTCTATCCTAGTTACTAATCATAACAATAATTAACAAAAATTTATCCTATCTAGTCATCTCCAACAATGGAAGAAGGTACAATGTTATCTTCACATGAGAGAAAGTCAAATAAAATTAGTTAATCTCAATCTAAAAGTCCTAATCAACTTACTAATTGAATTAGCAAGAGATTAGCGTTAATAGAAACAATATTAACTAACAACTCTAGATCACTAATCTAAATTGGGTATTAATAACTCAAGATTGCCTAATTTCTCTTTCTAAACCAAGAATGTTTAAAAAGCTACTCTAACATACAACCAAGCATTTGTTAAACACTTGAAAGGTATAAAAGAAAAACATAGTAAATTGCAAGAAATAGTAAATCTACAACTACTCAATTGCAAGAAAACAATAACAACAATTCAATTAAACAACAAAGGAACATAAAACACAAATTGTATTAAAAGTAAATTCAAATCCAACAAAAGTGTTCATACACTAAAAAAGGCATAAAAAAAATTAACAATGTAAACTGAGAGAATTAAGATGTAGGAACAAGAAATTGCAAGGAAAACTAAAGGAAAACAAGAATTAAACCCTAAATCTAAGATGCAATTAACCTAAAACCCTAATTCTAGAGAGAAGGGGGAGCTTCTCTCTCTAGAAAACTAAACTACATGATGCTAACCTAAAACTAATTGCTCCCCCTTTGACCCATCTTGAATTCTGCATGAAATAGTCTCCGGAATCAGTTGGATTTGGGTTTGGAAAGCTCAGAAATCTCGCCCAGTGTTTTCACTTAAATGATGACGGGGAAAAATTACCGATTAAGAATTTATAATAAGAATAGCATTGCGAGTACAGTTCTTAACCGGTGAAGATTCCGCTTATCAATTTAAAAGGGGTTTGTCACAAATTAAGAATAAAATACAGGGAGTAGAATTCCCAAGTCGTCTCCCAACGAGTTGCTATGAGAGTGCTATTTATTGGTCAGGAATTTTTCGAAAAATTTGGAGTTTGGGATGGTAAAATAAATGATTATAAATTAAAGCAGTGGAAATTAAGGAGAGAATTTATGTAATTAAAATAAAAAGTCTTGACTAAGAGAAGATTAACCGGAAGTTCTATCCTTCTTCGATCTCCCCAAGGTTAATAGCAAGAGGTTGTTGTTTCTACTTAGTTAACCTTTACGGAACAAAGAAAAGTCAAGTAATTGAGTCAACTCTGATTCATAGGTCCTAATCCTCTTCTTTGGGAAGGATTAGCGTTAGTGACTAGAGAGCCAGCCAACAACTTCCAATTACAAGTCAACTCTTGAGTATTCCAACTCAAGGGTCTCCTATTAATCAACTCCAAAGTCAAGTTGAGAACCTAGTCCATTGACATGGATGCCATTTTCGCATGCATGTAAAGGGAGTAGAAGGAAGACATGGTAATTAAAATTGAATTGAGATAATTAAGCAAATAAAGAAATTAAATAGAAAAATATTCTTTGCATTAATAAATTTCAAAATTGAAGATATCCATATGTAACTCTGAACAAGATAATGGAAAATAAAAGTGTAAGTGAATAAGAAAACAAACTATAATAATAGAAACTTCAATGGAGGTAGTAACTCTTCTTAATATCCAATCCAAAAATATAAAACTAGAAATATAGGAATCTTTGAATAGAAAGAACTCTAGAGGAAGTGGTAAATTCTCTCTAAGATTTCCAAAACTAAAACTAAACCTAAGTGAATGTGAATGTGTGTTGAGTCTCTGCCGTCCCCTGGCTCTAGTCTGTGTTTCTGGGCCGAAAACTGGATCCAAACTCGGCCCAAAATCGCCCCCAGTGAATTCTGCAGTTGCAGCATATTACGCATGTCACGTGTACGCGTCAGGTGCGCGTACGCGTCGATGGTCTTCTGCGCGTGTCACGCGTACGCGTCAGTTATGCGTGCGCGTCGTTATGGAATGCGTCAAGTTGCGCGCACGCGTGTGCCATGTGTCCACGTCGATTCTCGCTGGTAAGCTCCTTGGTTTCTTGTGTTCCTTCCATTTTTGCAAGATTCCTTTCCATCCTCCAAGCCATTCCTGCCCTGTAAAGCCTGAAAACACTTAACACACAGATCACGACATCGAATGGTATAAAGGGGAATTAAAGATTGACAATTTAAAGGGTTAGGAAGCAAGTTTTCAATCATAGAACATAATTGGGAAGGATTTGTAAAACCATGCAGTTTGTATGGATAAGTATGCAAAGAACTGATAAAAACCACTCAATTTAGCACAAGATAAATCATAAAATAGCGGTTTACAAGGTCACGTTCCTGCTGTGACGCGCACACATGGGCCACGCGTACGCGTCGTCTGGCGTTTTTCTTGTCACGTGTACGCGTCGCCTGGACGACCTCATCTTCATGCGTGAGCATCTGTCACGCGTGCGCGTCGATGTATGCACTCTAAATCCTTGTTTTTCCATGAATTCTCTAGTTTGTATGCTTTTCTCTTCACTTCCTCCATCCAATACTTGCCTTATGAATCTGAAATCACTCAACAAACATATCAAGGCATCGAATGGAATTAAAATGAATCAAATTTAGCTATTTTAAGGCCTAAAGAGTATGTTTTCACACTTAAGCACAAATTTAGGGAGAATTACAAAACCATGCTATTTCATTGAATAAATGTGGGATAAGTTGATAAAATTTTCCAAATTAAGCACAAGATAAACCACAAAATTGGGGTTTATCAAACCTCTCTACACTTAAACTAAGCATGTCCTCATGCTAAACTCAAGAAAGAAACAAATGGTATCAACATTTATTCAATGCAAATAAACTATATGCAATCTACCTACATACAATCTATCTAAATGAATGCAATTATTTGGTCAAAATAAGTCAATTTCCAAGGAACATAAGGGCTAAGGCAATCATAATCAAATCAAACCCCACAATTGAATTGAGTTATCAAAAATATTTTACAAACTTGCAAGAAAAGAGATTATCATAGGTGAAAACATGTAATTGAGCAATCGAACCCTCACCGAATGTGTATCCGCTCTAGTCACTCAAGTGTATAGGGTTGATTCACTCAGTTCTCCCCTAATTATACTTTCCAAGATTTGTTTTTCATCTAACAATCAACAATTATTCTATGCATACATACAAATATTATGAGGGCTTATCTATAGGTTGTAATGGGGCTAGGGTCAAGATAAGGATGCATATGATCAAGTGGACTAGAATTTGAATCTTTGATAAGTTTAAACTTCCCACCTAACCTATATAACAACCTATAAAATTTTAAACAAACCTAACTACCCATTCTTCACATTTTCACACACTCATGCATTCTCTTTTGATCACCACACATATGCATTGATTATTATTGAACTTTACTTTGGGGTATTTTGTCCCCCTTTTATTGCTTTTCTTTTTTCTTTCTTTTTCTATTTCTATTTATTTTTTTATCTTTTTTTATTTTTCTTTTTCTTTATCATTTTTTTTCAAACTAAAATATATACAAGAGCATCAATGCATATGGTTTAACATTCAATACATGAGTATGTACCCAATTTTTAAAATTTTGACAAAAATATAAAAATACCCTTTTATCCCAATCAATGTTCCCAAATTTCTCACACTTAAATGATAAACACTCTCACTAGCATAAGCTAATCAAAGATCCAAATCAAGGATATTTATTATTTTTCGCTAAAATTAAGAACAAATGGGTTTTGCATAGGCTCAAAATTGGCTAACAAAGGAAGATAAAAGGTAAGGCTATTTGGGTAAGTGAGCTATTTGAAACAATGGCCTCAATCATATAAGTGCATGTATATACAAAATAATGGATAAAAAAGAATCAAACAAATTAAAGATTACAATTATAGAAAGAGAATAATACACACAAGAATAAAAATAAGTGGTTATATGATGTAACCACACAATTAGGCTCAAATCTCACATGCTTGTGTTCTTAGCTCAAAAACATGATCCACAATATATATATAATTCAAGCAAGTTCTAAAATTTTTTTTCAAATCAATTAGGTCCCTATAGATAAATTTCTTGAAAAATTTTATTATTTTGACTAAGCTTATTATATATACCCTAAATGAAATGTTGTGATTGAGAAAGGTTAAAATTCCTTAATTTATTCCCTATATTTTCAACCAAACCAAATTCTCATATGCAAAAAGGTAAACTGAGCTTAATAATCCACATTTTTTAATCACAACTAATAAACTAATATATATATATATATATATACTATCAAACTAAAAGTGCAAATCCAACTAAAAATCTAAGATATGTACAAGCAAAAGTGCAAAATACAATAAACTAACAAGTATCCAAAATAACTAATATATACAAGAATCCCAAAAGTGCAATAAAGTAAAAATGTGCAAGTACTAAAAATAAAACAAAATAGAGCAAAATAAAACAAGAGTCTGAAATGGGTCACCAAAATGAAATTCTGCCGACGACGGCGACCTCCCCACACTTAGAAGAAAGCCTCGTCCTCGATGCTACAACTCAGACTAGGTGAGAGGTTCAACATCTGCAGCTAGCTGAGGCTGTGGCTATGGCTATGTAGGGGCCTTTGCCTACTGAGCCTCCTCCTCCACCTCAGACTGGTCGGAAGGAGTATCAGGCTGGAGGGCATGTCGACGCCTAATGCTGCGATCATCTGGCTCAGGCACTCATAACGTCGCTTGTTGCAACGTCTGATCTGGTCCAAGCACTCAAAGAAGTGCTGCACGAGATGGTAGGTCGGCTGGGATGATGTTGATAGTGATGCTGGCCTGGTAGATGCACGTGGTGCTGTGGAAGGTCCTGCGGCTGCTGAAGGAGAAGCTAGCTCAGATGCTGCTGTTGTGGCAGCTCGGTCTCTATGCTGGGTCACTGGTCGGTCACCCATCCAAGTCCCCCACAGAATAACTTTTTCCTTACCGTGGATTGCTGATGGTGACTCATCATCTGGTAGCCAAGGTACTCCAGCCCGGTGAGCAAGCTGCGTGACCAAATTCGGAAAAGAAAGGTTGCCCCTGATATGGGCCCGCCACATGAATCATCGGATAAGTCAGGGAAGGTACAGCTCCTTCCCCTCAAGGACGCACCAGATCAGGATAAGCATATCAACCGGAATGTCCGTGAAGTGAGTGCTAGGCATGACATAATGGGACAGTATCTGCTGCCATACTTTAGCCTCCTTCGTCAGATACTCAAACTTCATGCCCTTGGGTTTCACTTTAAATCCATCCATCTCCCAAGGGGTATCCGACTGGGCAACCACACTATGTAGTGCATCATAATCAAAATTCATGCTATTCAACTCCTCCTCAGCCCTTTGGAAAGCATCCTTACCACTGATTTTAGGCTAACAGTGGAGGATCTCCTCAATATCCACCTCTATGACCATAATCTACCTGTCTCTAAGGTGAACTGAGTCAAGGGTCACTCTAAAGAAATTACAGTAGAACTCGCGGACCCAGAACTCATTCACTCTCACTAGCTCTCTGTCTAGGAAGGCGCAACCCCTCTCCTCAATCCGAAGCTCAGTATACCGTCTCAGATCAGAGGGGATAACTAGCTTCTTCTCCAGGATGCGCTTTCGCCCCTGAAAATACGGAAATCAGAGCTCACAATACAGATTGGTGAACTTCTCTGAGTTGGTAGGAGGCAGGGCTTGATCCGCCTTCTCCTTTTCAGAGAGATGCATCTCAGATAAACCGGAGGTCACTAGTTCAGTAGATGACCGAGACCTCTTCCTTTTGCTAGAGGTGGCCTTGGCTTTTCCTTTGCCTCTGTCATACATCATGAAAACAAAAATTACAGGATCAAAATTTTCATTCCCATTTTGCTTATAATTTTCAAAATTTTACTGCTTTAATTATTTAGTTGTTTTATTTTATTTCTTTTGCACAGGTTACCTCACTGGGAATTCTATGTACTCTGACGTAGAGATTCTCACTTTTCTATGTTTTTTGTTTGTTTATGAGCAGGAACAAGGATAAAGAACCCCTTATTGATTTTGATCCTAAACTTGAGAGGAACTTCAGACGGCGTTTACAACAAGCAAGACTTTACAAGGCTAGTGAAAATATGAGTTAAACTCTTGAAAGAGAAGCTGCAGAGTTCACCATGGATCAGAATCATGCTGTGAATGTCAATATGGTAAATCTGAATGAGAATGAGTAACCTAGAAGAGTGCTTGGCTCATACATTGCTCCCAATGCAAATCTTTATGGCAAAAGTATTGTGGTGCCTCCCATAGCTGCAAACAACTTTGAACTGAAGCCACAGCTGGTCACTCTTGTGCAACAAAATTGCCAGTATCATGGACTTCCTCATGAAGACCCAAATCAGTTTATTTCTAATATCCTGCAGATTTGTGATACTATGAAGACTAACAGAGTGAATCCTGAGGTATACAAACGCATGCTCTTCCCATTTGCTGTGAGGGATAGAGCAAAGCTGTGGTCAGATTCTCAACCCAAGGAGAGTCTGGATTCGGTTATTACTTTAAAAAATTTATTATTGGAATTAGCTTGAAACTCATCTTGTAATCTTTAATTATTTAGAACTACTTTTGAATATGTGACATTTAATTCATCTAGGGATAGTCTTTAAATATTGTATGGTTTTAAATCGAAACCGTTCTTCACCTCTTCTCTTAATTAGTTGACTAAGGGATTGACGATTAATTAAGAAAAATTAGATTGCTAAGAGATTGAAATTTAATTATAAATAATTTGTTGTGGAAAAATATTCGCATGACGAGTAAGAATAAAAAAATATAAGTATTATTTTTTTTCCAAAGATTAAAACATCTCCGAAAATTTTAACATCCTTATTCTTGATTACTTTTTAAAAATTTCTAAGCCTTCCCTTGTCCATAATCAATCCAAAATCAATTCTTTTTTCATTGTTTTTACTTCTACTTCACGATCCAAATTCCTCTTAACAAGATTTAATTGATCTAATTAAAGTTGTTGGTCTCAATCTATTAATTCTTGTGAAAATAATATTTACTCATCATAGTATTATATGGAGCAATTTGATGCAATTGACAATTTACAAGCGTATCAATTTTACAAGCGTTAGCACCTTCCTTTGACATCATCTCTTACGGAATCAGCGTTGAAGACTTCAAACAGTAGTGCCATCCTCTTTGTTATCAAAGCAATGTATTGATGGAAATTAAAAGAGGAGTGTTAGGTACAAGAGAGATATGAGTAGTTAGCATTGTTGTTTGAATTATTGAGCATGTAATGAGATTTAAGTGTGATTTGTTGTAGTGTCGTGGATCGAATATACTCGCCGGTACCAAGCCCAAAAAGAATTGATGGAAAAAATGTTTGATATGAATAGACAAACTCAAACTGAGTAAAAGATGAATAATTAAATAATTATTTAATAATATTTAAAAATGATTTATTGCATAAATATTTTCACATTTAGACAAAATGCAATTATAAATTTGTTTATTATATAAATTAAACTTGATTAATATACTTGTAACTTTATATCATTATATGCTTTGATATATTTGTATAAACTCTTTTTTGTTACGTTTATGGGTAGAACCCCCCGGGGGGGTGGGCGAGCTTGTTATTGTGGTCCATTTTCCATGTTTTTCTTGTTTATATGTTGCGACATTATTTACAGGTGATTCAAATTTCTAACCGAATTGAATGGATCGTCCTTAACAACCCAGTTCTTGTAAGTATTCACTAATATTCTTCACTTGTCTTTCTATTCGTCTAACTTGACGTAACTTGCTGCAAGAGAACAATAAATCCTTGTCCTCAGAAAAAAGAGGACAGAGCGTCTGATTCCGTTGATGACACATTGTTTGGTTTAAATTGAATAGAACGATGACACATTATTATTTGGTTCAAATTGAATTGTTCCTTGCAAATAGAAGGAATATGGGAAATTAATTAAACCTACATGTGGTCCATTTTTAACATCTCTTTCCGCCGATGCCAGTATGACACACATTGTTTGGTTTAAATTGAATAGCATGACGACTAATTATTTGGTTTAAACCGAATAGTCCTTACTTGATTGTTAAAACATTATTGTTAAGACTGGTTGATTTGAACCAAATAATCATATATATATATATATATATATATATATATAGTATAACATTAAATAATTATTATCCTATTAACTAATTTTTAATTTATGTAAATTTCCACAAAAATCACTCTTAGATTATAAAGTTATATTATATTTTATATTTTTAAAGTTTTCTATTTAAAAAAATGTTTTGTATATTTATTTTGTATACCCTGTAAAATTATCCGGATATATACATAAAGAATCATTTGTTATACACTTAACGACATCTAACTTTATAAAATTTATATGAAAATTTTAGAATATGCGTAAAATAGTATGAATTTGGTCCGTAAGTTTTTAAAAAGTTCCATATATATATATATATAGTAGTTTCAATTAAACTCTAATTGGACGAACTTGTTTTCATCACCACCATTTCATCCAAGGAGGATGAGAGGAGCAAGAAAATTCTGTTCCCCTACACCCAAATCACTCACTTACACAATCATATTTTTGTTTCAATTGATGTACATGTTTCGGACCAGGTTCCTGTGTTTTCCATCGGGACAACTACAAATTTGATTATTTGGGTTCGGACTCTCTTTACAATCTAAATCCGTTTAATAACTACAAAATTTTTAACCAAGAATTTAAATTCGAACTCTTCTCTTATCTTAACAAAATAAGATAAGATGAGACAATCACCATAAACTATATAAAGAGGAGCTAGAGGCCTCCTTAGATACATAACTAACCATTTTCTATACCTCTTAGCATTCTGACTAGAGCGTTAGAGTGTCTTTGCAAGTATCATTTTTCGCCACTCCAAAAGCTCGTCCCATCACCATCAAGATCCGGCCAGTCCCCGATCCGATCCCTTTCACAACTCATACGAGTGTCATCTTAAATATTGGCACCGTCTATGGAGACTAGCAAAATCTTGGGGACATGACGGAGGAATTGGAGGAGCGATCCTCAAGTCATCACCATGAA
The DNA here is from genome assembly GCF_014773155.1 of Arachis stenosperma. NCBI lineage: Eukaryota > Viridiplantae > Streptophyta > Magnoliopsida > Fabales > Fabaceae > Arachis > Arachis stenosperma. The sequence continues at coordinate 134,366,935 of NC_080381.1, forward strand.
TCCAACCTGCCAAATCTAACACATAAACCTCGAAACGATATTCCCCCCACCAACCCACGGGAAGATAACCAATGTAGTGTACCGCCAGTCAACCTCTGACGGACAGCAAACCTGAGAAGATGAGATTTCCAAGAATGTCATGGTTTGTAGATATTGCGAACTATAAGGTCATGAGGTTCATCTCCAAGGAGTACACAAGACAACAAGTCAGAAAACTTCTGCATGATGCCAAATACTACTTGTGGGATGAACCCTATCTCTTTAGAGGTGTTCAGACGGGATAATCAAGCGTTGTGTCTTAGAGGAGGAAGCCCAGCAGATTCTCTGGCATTGTCACGGTTCTAAATATGGAGGACATTTTGGAGCGGGTTCTACTGGCCAACCCTCTTCAAGGACTCTCAAAAGTTTGTAAGAAACTGTGATAAGTGTCAAAGAGCTAGAAACATTCCTCACAATCATGAAATGCCACAGCAAGAGATCCTGGAGATTGAGTTATTTGACGTCTGGGGGATAGACTTTATGAGACATTTTCCACCTTCATACTCAAACATGTACATTTTGGTAGCCGTGGACTACGTGTCCAAGTGGGTTGAGGCAATAGCTTCACCCACCAATGACACCCGAGTCGTGCTGAAATTCTTACAGAAATATATTTCAGCAGGTTTGGCGTGCCAAGGACACTGATCATCAATAGAGGCAGCCACTTCTACAATAAACAGCTGGACTCGATTCTGTAGAGGTATAGAGTCTGTCATAAGGTGGCAACCCCCTACCATCCACAAACAAGTGGACAAGCTGAAGTCTCAAATAGAAAACTCAAAAGGATCTTGGAGAAGACAGTGAGCACCTCCAGAAAAGACTAGACAAGGAAGCTTGATGATGCTCTTTAGGCATACATGACAGCTTTTAAGACCCTAATTGAAATGTCTCCTTATCAACTAGTTTATGGTAAAGCATGTCATCTGCTAGTGGAGTTGGAGCACAAAACATACTGGACAACGAGATTCCTAAACTTGGATGTCAAGGTTGCAGGAGAGAAAAGATTGCTCCAACTAAATGAATTGGATGAGTTTCGGTATACTGCCTATGAGAATGTCAAATTTTACAAGGAAAGGGCAAAGAAAAGGCATGATAGGAAGACATCTCCCAGAGTTTTCGAGTCTGGCCAAAAGGTTTTACTTTTTAATTCTAGGCTCAAGCTCTTCCCTGGGAAGCTCTAGTCACGATGGCCAGGACCCTTTATGGTCACTGGAGTGTCACCCTATGGTCATGTGGAAATTCAAAACAGATATTCAGATAAAAGATTCAAAGTCAATGGTCAGAGAGTAAAACACTACCTAGGAGATGAGATTGAGCAAGGGAACTCCACCCTCTTACTGACATGACAACAGTTGATGTCAAGCTAATGATAGTAAAGAAGCGCTTGTTGGGAGGCAACCCAACCATATGTATCCTATAGTTTATGTTCACTTTCTTTTGTTCTGTTTTAGTTTATTCGAGTTTGATTAATATGATGGTATTCTCTATTTATTTTCATAAATTTTCTCATTTTCTTAACGTTTGTGATCATGTATAGTAATCAGAATAGAAACAGAAAAGTACAGCAGGACAAACAGAACACCATAGAAGATATCCCCTGCTGGCGTTGAACTACAAAGTTAGGCATTTAACATCCAAATAGGAGACAGCCAAGGCAAAATTTCCATTCCCCTAGGGCGTTCAACGCCCATTCTAGGTGTTGAATGCCAAATTCAAAAAAAAAAAAAGAGGGGGGGGGGTCCTCAGCGTTCAATGTCGAGATGGCGTTCAACGCTGAGAGAAGGGAAGTCTCACCAACAATTTGACTATTCAACCAAATCTCCTAAACTTCACCCATATTTTATCATATTATATCTTTTTTATCTTCCCCACTATTTTTCCTTCATGACACTCCCGCTGAATTCCCATTATATCTTTACTATATCTCTACAAACTCTATTCATATCTTTTGACTTTCTCTATCCATAAATAAAAAATTTCCTCCAGCTTCTCCACCAAACCTCCCTTGACTGAATTCACTACTCCCCCACACCTTTATATTTTGCAAACTTCACCCCCTCTCATGCCCATTCCCTCTTCCTCTTTCCTCTTCTCCCCTTGCTTTCTGTCTCTTACTCTCCTTCTCTCTTTGCTTAGGGACGAGCAAAAATTTTAAATTTGGTGTTGAGACGCTCCGCTCTTTGACTATCCATGGTACCAAAGGTTGGGGAACCAACCTCAAGAAAGAGGAAAGCTCCCTCAACAGTCGCTTACGAGCTTCACCGATTTTACATCAAGCCTCATGAGGAACATTACTACAATGTAGTAAGCAAGAAGACGGTTCCGAAAGTAAAATTTGAACTGAAAGCTGACGAATACCCAAAAATTCAAGAGCAAATTTGAATTAGAGGTTGGAAAGTTCTGGCCAACCCCGTAACTGAAGTTGGAGCTCTAAAGGCCCGAGAATTTTATGCAAACCTATGGTTGACGGACAAATACAAGAAGGATCACCCAAAGTTCAAAACTTGGCGCACCATAGTTCGAGGAAAGACCCTACAGTTCGTACCTGAATTGGGGATTATGAACTGGAGAGTTTGAAGACCGAAGATCCTAACTTCGAAGAGGGAGAACCAGGTGAGGAGACAACCTGCAAGAGTACTCCAATACTTAAATTAACAATAAATTTTGATGGTATTATCAAGTACAGAGTTTACCTATTGAGTTCTTTTTTCTTTTATCCCTGTATTTTAGGAATGCCATTTTTCCATCATTTACTATTTTATGTCGTATTCTTAATTCCACGATCTGACGGTTTCGTAATTTAACGGTGTAGCCGTTGTGTCGTACGTGACGTCACCTTGTAACGTAAGGTAACTTTTTTGATAGAATAGTTAGGCCCGTAGCTTTAAAAGTAACTTTTTTGAGCTTTTAACTTATGAAAAGTAGTAGTATATTAATGTCTAGTGCAATTTTTAAAACCAAATTGAAGCTTTCTAAGAAGCTATTTAGGAGCTTATAGAGAAGTTAAAAAAATGACTTTACTACTACTTTTTATCACATTTCTATAAAATAAGCACTTTTAGAATTAAAAACTCAAACACAAAATAACTTATTTATAAGCTACTTTTAATACAACCATTTATTGTTTAAGCTATTTTTTTCAAAAGGAGCTTAATTAAGCTGTTTATCCAAACTAGACCGGGCAAGTTTGGCTAAACTTCTTAAATAAGTTCTTTTGAAAAAGGAGATTAAAATATAAGGACTTTTATTAATAACAACTTTTAAATAAGTTATTTTGTGTTTGAAAAGTCATTATAGAAGTCCTTGTATTAAAGTTGTGCATAATAGGAGTGATAAAATAACTTTTGAAAATAGGAGAAGTCACATTTTTAACTTCTTCAAAAGCTCTTAAATAACTTTTTGAAAAGTTAAAAATTTATCTAAAAAATTGTACCAAACACTATTAATATAACTTTTTATAAGTCAAAAGTAAAAAAAAAAAAAAGTAGTTTTTTAGTGTTTTCCAAACGGACCCAAAATACTACTTATTTTTTCATAAGTCAAAAACTCAAAAAAAAAAATTATTTTTGAAGCTTCCCAAATAGGTCTTAAAAACTTATAGAAAAAAAAAAAATACTTCTCTCATAATACTACTATTTTTTTTATTATATTTTTATAAAATAAACACTTTTAAAATTAAAAATTTAAATAAAAAATAACTTATTTATAAATTATTTTTAATATAATCATTTATTATTTAAATTATTTTATTAAAAAAACTTAATTAAATTATTTGTTCAAATAGTACTAGTAAGTGTATTTGTGTATATAAAGAGGTTAATATATATTATATAATTTTGCATTTGAGAAAGTCTTATTCTAATAATTAAATTGTTAAACATATTTAATGTTCAACCTAATATAAGTAATCGCCTAATATAAATTTATCTATCTCTAATAATCAAAAAGCAAGTGACAATACTTAAAAAGCTAAGCTCAAATTTATCTATATTTAATAACCAAAAAATAATTGCCAATATTAAAAAAGAATTTAGGACAAAAATTAATACTAATTACTATTTAATTGAATAAATTTCTGAATCTTCAAAGGGTTAAAACCAGATAGTTGATAATGATTTAAGGTTTCTGATCAAAAGTGACATTTGAAGCTAGGTTTTCAAATCCCCTTTTCCGTCCTTTTACAAAATCTATTATTTTATTATATATTTCTAATTTTACAATTAAAATATGTTATATGTCATTTTTTTATTATAATTAAAATTAAATTTTTTTAAAAAAATTAAGGAATTTTTTTTATTATTTATTAATTTTACAACTAAAATGTGTCGCGTGTCACATGTCACTCTCTCATTATAATTAAAATTAAATCATTTTCTCCAAAATTAAGGAAAATTCTTCCCCCTCCATACTAATTTTACGGCCAAAATATATCACATGTCAGTCTCTCATTACAATTGAAATCAAATCTTTTCCTCAAAAATTAAAGAATTCTCTTCTCTTCTTTCTTCCTTTTTCTCCAAAAATGTGCCACGTGTCAGTTTCTCATTGCAATTAGAATCAAATCATTTCTTCCAAAATTAAGGAATTCTCCTTTACTCCTTACTAGTTTTATAACAAAAATGTGTCACATGTCACTACCTCATTGTAATTGAAATTAAATATTTTCTTCCAAAATTAAGGAGAATTCTTCCCTCCTCCATACTAATTTTACAACCAAAATGTGCTACATGTCACTTTCTCATTGCAATTGAAATTAAATCTTTTCCTCCAAAATTAAAGAATTCTCTCCTCTCCTTCTTCCTTTCTCTAACTCTCTCGTTCCTTCAGTCATTTTATCTATTTTATATATCATTATTAGTATCAATGATTAATTACTAATTTGACAATCAAAATGTGCAACATGACATTCTTTAAAGGTATTAAAATTAAAATTAAAATATTAAAATTAAAATTAAAATATACCTATATTATGTATCATATATTACTATCTAATTTAATAATCAAATGCGTCACATGACACTCTCTTATTAAAATTGAGAGAAAATATTTTTTTTTTCAAAATTAATAAACTCTCTTCCTAAATTCTCCTATCTACTTCTACCATTTTTCTATTTCTCTCTACTATTTTCACTCTATATATAATTTATATTTTATATTAGTAATTTGACAAATCAAAATATGTCATCTGATCTTTTTTTATTATAAATAAAATAATTTTTTTTTCAAAATTAACAAATTCTCACTCTCACTTTTTATTTTTATCTTTCTCTGTCTTTTTTTTCATTCTCTATTTTTTTCTACTTTTAGTTTTACAGAAAATAAAATTAATAAAATAATATAATTCAAATAAAAAATTAAATTTTTTTATATAAAAATAATAACTAAAATTTTGTTATTTGATTTTTTAACTACATAAATTTTGATCTTCTTAATTAAAAATTTTTGCTAACTTACAATTTTTTTAAAAAATAGTTTAATTTTATAAATCTTTTATAATACTAATTATTATTATACTGTTAGAATAAAATAGATTATAATTTAAAAAAATTTATATATTCGTAATGTTATTACTGATAAAAATATTAGTTATTATCGTAGCGGGGAAGGGAGCGATTTGTCACGGTAAATTTTTAGAATGTTAGATTTAACCGTGTTTGTATAGTTTTCTGGAGTGTTTGAGAATACTCTAGATGGTTCTGGAACGTTCTAAAATGTCCTAGAAGTTCCTGGAATACCCTAGAAGGTTCTAGAAGACTCTAGAAGATCATAAAATATTCTAGAAGAGTGTGGATTGATATAAAAGTATGAAGAGTTGTATGGAACAATCTAGAAGTATTTAGAAAGTAGTGGTAGGATAGATATTTATAAAGAAGGTTCTAGATGATTAATCTAGACCATTGATTAGATTTAATCCTAACCATCCATTGAGGAGGTGGATGACTATAAATAGGAGGTAAGAGTTAGTGTGAGGGTGTGTGAATCATTTGTAACAAACACTTGAGCAATAAAGTATTTTTTCCACCAAGCTTCCTTTCTCTTGTGTTCTCTTGTGTTCTTAGCTTTCTTGCTAAGTATTGAGGGTTAGGCTGACTTGGTCTTAGCTCAAGAGGTTGAGTAAGTCCGAGTGCCGGCACGGTAGCGTTGGACTGTGTCCAAAGCCGTGAGAGATTGGCTATTAGTCTATTATGGTGAGGAAAAGTATTGATTATTAACTTTTGGCTCTCATAATCATTTTTCTAGATCCGTCCCGTATGAACCGGAAAAATAGGTCAATCAGAACGAACCAAAAACTGACTGATTTTTAAAAGTGACTTCAAAGTCCAAACCAATGAACGTTTTGTTGATCAGGCTTCAGAGAAAGAAAAAGAAAAGGGGGAATAGAATTTGAAATTGAAACCCGAACGCCTAAAACACAATGAAATGAATGAATTCACGTATCTAAAATCAAAATGAATTTGCAATAAATCACAATGAATTCGTAGATCTGAAAAACTCAACGGCGTTGCACCCAGCCACCGCCGTTATTGCGAGCGACAGTTGCAGCGGCGGCAGCTTTCATCCCCATCGTCGCTGGCCCTCTTCATCTCTCTCTCCTCCGTTTAATCCCACTCTCTCTTCCCCTATTCAGCGGCGGCGACGACCTCTTTCACCGCCGCCGCCGTCCTCCCTCTTCTTCTTCCCCTCGTGCTCTTCTTCTCTATCTTGTTCTGTGTCTCTCTCTCCCTCTTTCGAATCAGCGCGTCAGTGGCTATGGCCTTTCACCACCGATGCCATCTCCTTTTCCCTCTCCTTTCTTCCTTCTTTGTTTCCTTTTTCTTCTATTCTCAGCCTGTTGTATGTGTGTGTGGGTGTGATCATGTGTCTCTCTGCGTGGGCTGAGCGAGTGTGCGAGTGTGAGTGTGTCTAAATTTTTAAGGTTAAGAGTTAGGATTAGTGATAATGTAGTTAATAGGAGTCTAGAATACTGTGGAGTAGGGGTGGCAGCAATATCCAAACCCACGAGTATCCGACCCGTCCCTACCTGATCAGAGCGGGTTTAAATCCGACCCGCAGCAGGGCGGGTTTGAAGTGTGGTGGGGTGGACGAGCTGAGTGGGGCGGGGTCGGATTTAAAGTGAACCCGTCCCGGAGTGCATAAGTATATATATGAAATTTAGAAATTAGGGTTAGGCCGTCACTCATTTCATTTCCATTCTCAACCCTAGGCATTTGAAACTCACTTCCTCGCCGTCACTCACTTCTGCGTCGCTCTTCACCCACTTCGTCGCTCTTCACTCCTTCGGACTTCAGGCCTTCAGCTCTTCTCCAACTCTCCAAGGCTGTCAAGGACCACATCCTCTGCTCAGCTGCATCGGTAAGTCGCCGTCACAGATTGCCCCGATCGTTCGCCGTCGCTCACCAAGACACCAACTCTCCTCATTCATCTCGGTCACCTCGCCATTGTTGCTCACAGAGCTCACGTCGGCGTCGCTCCCACTTCTCGCCGTCACTATCCTCGCCGACTCACCTTGTCGTCCCTCCTTCCTCCGTCGTCGTCTCTCTGGTGACTAGTAAACGCTGTATATGAATTTCTTGTATCTATGAGATTTGAGAGAATCTGTAGGTTCAAAGTATTTAGCATTTATAGAATAAATGTTTCATGTATGTTGTGTGAAGTGCTTTGAATAAATGAAAGTGTAAACAACCTTGGATTACTATTGAGTACTTCAGTTGCATATTCTATGGTTTTAGTTTGCTGCTTTTTTTGTGCGAGATAGTATAAATATGTTCTGTTCTTGTTGTATTATTCTCTTTGTAGCAGAATGGATCCATAATTGATCCTTTTATATGTTGTTTTACAAAATGTGATTGAGTACTATTGAGTACTTCAAAAACTGTGATTGAGCCGTTCAGGAGGACATTAAACCATTTGATTGTTGGTCTGGCCAAGATTACCGGGAATTTCCTGAATCAAACCGCATTGATGGCTCCTTCCAGGTTCATCCTAGCTTTGAAGGCCATCAGGTATTCCTGGGGAGTCTTTTGTACCGTCATATTTCATGTCGGTTGGCTTGTCAAAACCTTTTGGTAGCTTGGCCCTTAGAATCTTATCTGTGAACGGGGTGGCTCCTATTATGACGTGTTCACTCTTTGTCCGTTTGGGATCTCGGCGGTACCTCCTGTCCTCCTTGTGTCATCGGCGTTCTAGTTCGTAGGAGGCGCTGCGATTTCGGTGTTTGCTATGACGCCGGTCAGTTGATTTTCTATTCCAGGTTTCTCGCTGTGATCGGCTACAAGAGGTTGCTTGACTCGTATGTTCTGGCTGGTACCACTCTTTGGAAGCGATCCTGCCTTCTTGGGTTTATATCCTTTCGAATAGTTCATGAATTATTTGGATGACCTTTTCTCCTAGGTCGTCGGTACTTTTGGAAATCCGGTCTTCTTGTGCTCGCTGTCCCTCAGAGATTGATTGGTGGTGAACTGCACTGGTTACTTTTCCGTGGGTTAGTAGGGTGGTATCGTTTTGTGTTTTACACGTCGGATTTGGCGGGCAGGTTCATGGTGATGATTCGAGAATCGCTCCTCGAATTCCTCCATCATGCCATTAAGGCTTGGCTAGTCCCCATAGACAGCGCCAGTGTACAAGATATTTCTCTTACGGGTTATGAGAGGGATCAGGATCTGACTGGTCTTGACGATGATGGATCGGACTTCTGGAGTAGCAGAAGGTGGTACCTGCAAAAACACTCTAACGCTTAAGTCATAATGGATATGAGAAGTATATGTGAGAGTTAGGAATCTGTATCATACCTAAGGGCTTTCTTATATTGTTTGCAATTGTTATCTTATCTTGTTAGTTAAAATAAGGAAGGCATTTCAATTTGAATATTGGTTTAGGCAGCTATGTTTCCTGGGCCAGTTTGAGCCGCAATGATGACCTGAGTCCGGGTATCTGAGTTGTGTTGATTTGAGGGGGAGGAGATCCGGGAACCGGGTCTGAAACAGAAGTTAACCTCTTTAAATTAAATCTACTCCAAAACTATGAATTTCACATGACCAAAAAATTTATGGCCACAAAGGATTGTGTGTACATTTATTAATATTACTTTGTTGCAATTGATCACATAAAAAACATTGCTATTTGTTAATGTTAGGGGACCACTGTTATTTCCGAACTGGGTCATTGTCAAAGTACTAAAGGCACACCATGAGTGTCTAGCATCTCGAGAAGCTAATTTATAAATAACCCCAAATTTTCAATAATTCTCAAACCCAAACAAGAACTACTACTTGAGTATATATAGAGAGAGAGTATTCTTCATTATTTATAACCATAATCATGTTCAACTTCTTAGTTGTAATCTACACTTACCTTAAATGGGTATTTGAATTCCTTCTATATTATCCCTTCTACAAGCTCTACGATTCCCATTATAACTATCTTCCCATAATTGGAGGAGATCCTAGTGTATGTCACCACCATGGCTCAGAGGAACATGTTGATTGTGCTGTGTGTCTATGCAACATTGGAGAAGGAGAAGAGATTACAGTGCTGAGGTGTGACCATATCTTCCACAAAAACTGTTTGGATCGATGGGTTGTTGGTTTTAATAACGCTACTTGCCCTCTTTGCAGACAATTCATGCGTCCAATAAGGACTATCACTGAGCTTGGAGCTGATGTTCTATTCTTTGAGTTTTGTTCAATCCGCAACAGTGACCGTGAGACTTGGTGGATACGGTGACTGCAAATGAGAGAGGAAATGAGCAAACAGTATACGAAAGCATGTGGTTTGCAGAATGATTTTACTAAGAATTTGAGATTTCTAAAAATGTTAAAGCGTCCTGCAAATCACACTTGATTATTTGGACATCATTTAAAAGTTAAAGTCAATTGAACATTTAGGTGATGTTTGTTTTAAAAGTTAGTATTACATAATAGAGATTGGAAAGATATTATTTTAATACGAGTTAGTTAAGTTAAATTTAGTTAGTTGTAAATATTTTCAAGTTAGTTAAATTTAGTTGCAAGTTACTTGCAAATCTTCCATTTATAGCATATAAGCCTATAAGCCAAGTGTAAAAGGTGTGATTCACCAAATTATCAATCTCATTGCAATTTCACAAATATCTGTTTGCCTCTCTTTAATGTTTTCAACTCTCTGTCTAATTTCATATCATTCCTAAATTTTCTTAAGAAACGAGCTTTATTAGTTCCAACTGCAATTATCCAAATTTTCTGCTTCATCGAAAATGCTTCCATTTTGTGAATCCAGAGTCTAACAATGGCGACTCAAACCTAATCTGCTCATCCTCAAATCTTCAAATATTTAGAAGAAACCCTTCAAGCAAGAATTCATAGATCCAAATTTCGAGTTGATCATTCAACCACACCTCCAGTGAATGTTGAGGCATTTGCAGCATTTCTAAATCAACTCTCAAACTTTTAGCTCACATTGGAAGAACTGGAGCAATTCCAAGTCCAAACATGGATCCATCAAGCTCTCATTTTCTTCGCCCTTCAAAAACCGAGTATTCCTTTATCTTCTGTAATCTTGAATGGCTCTAACACAAATAATTGGTATTGATCAATGCCCTTGGCTCTGAAATCCAAGAACAAGTTGCAATTTATAGATGAAACCACAAAGAGACCTGATCTAAATGACCTAATATTAGAATTATGGTTTAGGCTAATTAAATTTCATAATCTAATTGTGTTGAAACATCCTCCTATGGATCGTGGCTATGGGACGTATATATAACAAATACATATCAGAAGGATATGTGGTCAGATTTTCAAGGGGCTTGAAGGATTAGTTTGCTACTGTGAGATCTCAGAGCATGGTCATACATCCTCTTCACTCCACTTTTCATTAATTACTCAACAAAAAGAAGTTACTTGGCTCTCAACATAACAAAGAATACTCTTCAACTCCTCCAATTAAACTCCAACTTAACACAAACGCTAGAATAAAATGAACATCACCTATACTATCTAAGCTGATTTTGGGATTTACCAAGATCGAACTTCTAACCTTTTGGATCTAAAACTCTAATATCATATCATGAAACCATTCATCCCAAAAACGTAACCTGATAGGACAATGTAACACTAATGACTATATCTCTAATACTTCTTAAACCTCCATTGTTCACACTGTACGCTTAAACTATTGGCTCTTTATACTTTTCCTTTTTTATGCAATGAATGTCTGTATTCAATGTATAATGTATTATTTTAGAAAAATATGTATGTGAATGTTTTTCAAGAAAAAGGCCAAATAATCTGAACTAATTGTGACAAGAATGGACACATGTACAATTGGCATTTGCTACCGAAAGCATGGTATACCACCATGTCACATGGAGAGGTATGGTGGTGCTTCAGCACTCAATCTTGCAGCCACTGATGACAAGAATACTGAAACAAAGCCAGAGTCATAGGAATGAAGCACCAGCATCGGAGTTCACCCGAGAAGTAAGCTTTACTTGCCCTTCTTCAGCACCAAGAGATACAATTAGGGGTGGCAATATGTACTCTACTCGTGGGTACCCAATCCGATCCCATCCAGTCGGGTAGGGTTACCAACTCAATCCGCAACGGGTAGGGTAGAGTGCGGGTAGGGTTTTCGTGCGGGTCGGATAGGGTACGGGTTGAGTCTCAACCCTACCCGATCAACCCACACCCTATATATGTATATGTTATATACTTATATAAAAATATGTTTTAAGTGGATGTTGAACTAAAGACCTCTCACTAAATGCAAAAGATCCTTAGTTATTAAAAGAAGATCATTAATTGATAATTTAATAAACTTTTTTTTTATATAAAAGTCAGTTCTATTTTAAATTATCATCAAGTTATCTAATAATATTACATCTTTTTTTGTAACCCGCAGATAGGGTCGGATACCCACGGGTTAAAAACGAGTAGGGTTAGGGTTGAGATATTCTCAACCCGCGGATAGAGTATGGTTGAGTTTATATAAAAATTTTAATCCGCAAATAGGATTAGGATTGACTCTAAACCCGACTCTATCTTACTCATTGCCACCCCTAGATACAATACATTCATAGGACCCACCAAATATTTTTAAAATCAAACATATTGGCCATAAGTAGTGACGAAGCAGCAAATCTAATTGGGTAATTGACACTGGTGTTACTGAGTATGTATTACATTGACTCCAAGATTTTATCACGTACTTTCATATGATGGTTATTCTAATAAAGATTTTACTATTGTTATAATGTAAAAATATTTTATTTTAATTATTAGATGATAAATTATAGGATTTGATATTCATATGTTATAAAAATGTTATTTTTATTTAAAGTGTGACTAAATAAATAAGTTATATTTTTTAAACAAAAATTATCATAAAAAAAATATTTTTGATATTTTCATTAAAGTAATTACCCTTTCATATACCTAGTATAGTCATCAAATTGTATAATGATTCTTTCACCTTTAGCAATATGATGGGAACCAAAAGTTTGATTTTGATTTATTGCTAAGAATTTTGTTTTAGGTTGATACACATGGATCATTTTGAGCCATTCAGTGTAATTTCTACATGACACAAATATTTTCATAATAGTAGATAATACATGAAATATAAGTAAAAAATTTTTATTCGCATATAGAATTGGATTAAATATAGTTAAAATTTTAATTTGATCTGCACTAAAATTATTGAAATCAGATCAGATCGAATTTAATATTCGTATTGTTGAAGTTTTGATCTAATCCACACATTTGTGAATAAAATCGGATCGAATATGAGATATATTCAAAAAAAATAATAGGAAAAATTAATAGAAAATCAACAAAAATTAATGGCGAAAGCTAGTGCACTCCAGGTAAAGTACGGAGTGCAGTACTCTTTAAAAGTTAACCTACTATCAAAAGTGATTAGGTAAATTAAATTTATTTATTATTGTAATTAATTTTTTTGTTATGGGGTGAACAAACAAATCGACACTAACAAAAAAAACTAATTCGCTCGTTTAATAGAGGACTATCTTTACACCAAAAAAAATACCCAGAAAAATTTAATCCAATTCCTCCGTTACTCTGTTATTGTTGATGTGATGTTTTCAAGCATTTTTACTGTTTTGTTTACTAGCAGGTGTTTTTACTATTGTTCTATCTAGCCACAGATTTTGACGCTCTTGAACCCACTCCATTCCACTTCTACTATAAATGAACTTTCAAAGCCGAAAAAATTGCTGCCATAGAAAAGGAAGACGCTGTCTGTCGTTGGCTAACTCCAAACTGATTCTGTAGAAGAACCGGTCTCCATGAAGGCGCCATGATTCTCAAATGATGACGCAGTCAAAGCACAAAATACATGACAGTTATAACAAGTCCATTATCTTTTATTTCAAATTATCCTCAACTTGTACTTAATAGAATGAAAAATTAAAATATAATTTTATTTAAACAATTATTTGTATTATTTTTTATTAATTTATTCAAAAAATAATTAAATTTTGAAGCTAATTGGTATAAAATATTACAGATATAAAACTAAGAAAATTTTTTATTTGTATAAGAATGAGCCTAATAAATAATTATTCTATTTAAATATAATTAAGAGTATTTCTTTCTTTGTCAACGAGTTATAATTCAAATGAGATAGTCTTTATATTCATCTAAAAGTTGGTAAAAAAAAGAATACTTCTTTTTTTTTATTAACTTTTTTAAACATTAATTATTTATTTTACATACTATATAAAAATAAATGAATATAATATTTATTGAGTAGACACAGTTACGTAACAAAATTTTTATTGTCATAGTATTTGAACTAAAGAAAAGAAAGTATTATTTTAAGAAAAACTAACAATATATTTTTAATAATATTCTTAATACAAAATAATAAATTTTAAATATTTTTTAAAAAAATATGTATTAACTAAAATAATATAATTATCCCAAATAATATATTATAAATATAGTAAAATGACATATTTCAATAAAAAAATTGTTAATAAAAAATTATATGAATTTTTGCTTCACACAAAATAAAATTATTATATGTTTGTTTGCTTTTTACGTTATATATATGGTTTTTTTAATTAAATTAATATAATACAAAATCTTTTATTATTTTATTCATATTTAATGTTTTAATTTTATTTCTCACAAAATAAAATTATATATATATATATATATATATATATATATAACACAAAAATTTTTATCATTATATTTATATTTAATATTATAATTTTATTTCACATAAAACAAAATTTATTTAAATTTTAATATTATATATATAAAATATATATATAACACAATTTTTTATCATTGTGTTTATATTCAATATTATAATTTTATTTCACACAAAACAAAATTTATTTAAATTTTAATATTATTTAAATTTTTTTCTAGATTTAGTACATGAATTTTTAATTTATTTTTTATGTATTATTTATTTTAATTCTAAAGTCCAATAATTTTTTCTACAAACATGTTGTTTTTAATATTTATATACTATTTTTTTATTTTGAACTTCAGCTTATAAAAAAATTCTAAAACTTGTAAAAAATGATTAACCTGATTAACAGGTTACCTTTTTAAATCCACACCATTCAAATAAAATATAACAAATGAAGAGTTTAGATTTAACGAATTTACAATGTGTGCAACACTCCATTCTTAGCAAATAGCGTTTAAGAATGAGCCAAAATTAATAGAAGTTAGGTTCCTTTTGTCCATGCTAACTCACCTATGGTATATTAAGTCAGCTCTACATTTGAAGCTTAGGTAAAAGACTCAGGTTCCTTTTGGTATTTTACATGATACAGTGCAAACGATAAATAATAATAATAATGAACGGTTCAATAGTTAATACTCTTCAACAAGAGGAGCACCCTAAATGTTATTATATTTTAATAGTATTTTTGTGTGACCTAACAGAGAAAAAGAAAAGAAACAAACAAATAAGGACCCTTAGCTACTGCATCAAGTTGAAGAGAATATTGCAACGCTTGGGGCTGTAATCATTTTGAATATGCATTCTTGAACGCGCCTACCTTAGTCATGAAACTATCACATTCTTTTTTAGACCAAGTTCAATTAAACCCCCTAAATTCTACTAATGAGCTCTTACATTTTATCAATCAAATCATCTTCTGCTTCATTCTTTATATCTGAAATCCGCTGAATAGCGAAAAATATATTCCTAGAATGAGTCTCATATATCACTTTCTTAAAACCAATATCCCAAACTAGTAAGAAGCCCTCCAAAGAGTAAAAATCTCGCACTGCTGAACATATTTCAATAGTATACATTCTCTAAGAGTAATGTTAGAGAAATAATAATTTAAAATTATTTTACTTAACTTTATATTTATAATTTTGTATATATAATATTTATAACTGTATATTTATTACACGTAATCTTAGGCATTTATTCCAACGGTAATTAACAAAGCAAACAAAAAACAAAGAAAACACAAATTATAACTATCTCTAACTTTCAAACTTTGACCCTAAACGTTTTATTTTAATAATTACTAATTGTAGACCAAGGAAATGACAAAGAAGTCACTCCCATTTGCACATAATTTGATGAGTGTGCCTAAAATCATAAGTTACCACCACACTTCCATCCATTCTCTTCAAAACAAAGCTTTCCACAAGTACAAAGCACCCAAAATCTTCCCACCTCTGAGCCCCTTCAAATTTCTCTTCTCTAGTTACCCTCACTTGCTTATTATTATTATTAAAACCCAACCAACCACCTCTTTCTTGCTCCCATTTCATTCTCTCAACAATAACCAAACTCAATCCAACACTAACTCCTCCTCCTACATTATCCAAACTCTTAAACCAAAGCACACCATCATCAACATTCCCTTCATCCCAAAAAGCTTGCTTTCCATCCACCATTGCCAATTCTGTTTCAACAACTACATCCACAAACACTTCATTTCTTCCCTCACTACCAATACTACTATTTTTCTTTGAGAAAATTTTCTCCCATCTTTGCTCAAGTGTCATCTCATAAAAAACGGATCCTTTCATCTGGTCCTTGAGTTTCATTCCTTCCTTCACAAACATAAATGGGCAATACCACTTCCCAATTACCACTGAATCAGAACGATCATTAGATAATGGGAAATTTATTGTTGGTAATAATTGGCCACGCAAGGAATGGTTTATGCCAAGAGCTTCATCCAAAGTGTAATTGTGTGGAGTCTTGGCACAAAGCCTCCAACTTTTTCTCCTTAAAAACAGAGGAGGAAAGGCATCTTCAGCAACTGGCTTTGCATAAAACCCGCAACGGGTTTTAATTATCTCAAATTGCTGATATTCGTTGAAGGGATCCAAAGGTCTTGGTTTAACATCTTTGACACACTTGCAAAATAAACAATTTTTCATGTCCTCTTGCTTAGAACTTGTGCATGCTTCCCTGCATTCCAATTCAAACGTAACATATTATTTCTTAGTCATCAATAGTCACCAAAGTATTAAGAATATATAACAAATAAACAACAATTATGGCTAACCGCACATAAGAATCAACTATTAAAATCAGTCACTATATATTAAAATATAAAATACACATTTAAAATAAATCAAATCACACACACAGAGACACAGAAAGAAAAAGAGAGAGAGAGAATTGCGCCTTGTCACTTTCATTGTGGCCCAAACTCTAATTGGGTAACTCAAGTGTCTCTTGTTTTTTGATTTTAATTGTTTTGATTTCTGTTTTGATTTGAATATTGATTTGGTATAATGCTGCCTGTTTTGATCACTAATTCTCTAGTTGAAAGTGCATTTTCTATTTTGATCACTAGTTTTTTAGTTGAAAATTTATTTTCTGTTTTGATTACTATTCTGTTTTGGTCATTAATTCAAAATAGAAAAATATCAATTCTGTTTTGGCTGAAGCTATTCAACACAAATAAAATTGATTTTGTTGTTAATTTTTAAATGTCATAGACCAAAAAAATTTTTTGATTCACTAAGTATATAATTGTTGATTTTTTGATGGGCTTGTTAAGGTTAGCATCTCTTTAAAACCAAAGTATTGTAATCAAATAGTCATAAAATAAGTTCACAAAATTAGAATATTGATAACAGGGAGTGTTTGCATATATCCTTTAATTTGTATGATATATATATATATATATATATATATATATATATATATATATAAAATATGAATAATAAGATAAAGACTTATAATGTACAATGGCTGAAAAAAATTGGAATTGAATGTTTAAAGTTAATGATTATGGTTTGAGGATATATGATAGTGGATAGTTGAATATTTAAAATATTAATTTTTGAATATTTGATGGATTTGGTTATGTTTAAATCTTCTTCTATTTTTTAAGAAAGTTGAGGCGGGTTTGCAGAAGATCTTTGATGATTAATAGGGTTAGTTTTTTATAATTTTTTTTTTGGTGACTAAATAGAAAAGAAAGAAAAAAAAGAGACAAAACCAAATTAATTGGTTAGGGTCATATCTAAATCTATTAGATGTTGAAGCTCACTCCATGGTTGGCTCCAATTCGAGTGAATGTCCGCGACAGAAGCAGCTGCTTTAGCCATACAATCTGCAACACTATTTGCAGTCCTCTGAATTAAAAGAATAGAGACTCTCCAATTCCAATTCATAACCTCCTGAATATGCTTTGCCAAATCCCATTCCGGAATATCCTTACTAAGCATTCTTTGGTTTACCAAGAAAAGAGCTTCTAACCAATCTGTTTCACAAATAACCTCACGAAATCCACTCTCCCAAGCAAGAAGTAAACCTCTCCAAATTGCATACAATTCAGCAAAAAGAACACTGCACACTTCGACTTTTCCAGTGCAACCTTTCAACCAACATCCATCAGGATTGCGAATAATACAACCAAAACCAGCATAGCCAGAAGGAGCAAACCAACTAGCATCACAATTCAATTTAACAGAATGAACTGGAGGTGGAACCCAATGCAAACAAAGTGAAGGAGGAGACAGAGATTGATGCATAGCAAAAATAGTGTGAAACTCCCTTACTGAACTACGAATCAAACTCACCACTTTACTAGCACTCCATCATCTATATTAAATAAGTCATGATTCCTGCTTCTCCAAATCCACCAGATGGTCGAAAAGAAAAGAAAAGCATCTCCACTCCTTGCACCTCTGTAGAGCCAATCATGTAAATTCGAGTTATCTGAATATAGGCCTAAAAGGGTCCAGACCTCCTTGGCACTAGGGCACTCCCGAAGACAATGAAGAATGGATTCAGAACCATTCTGACACCGATGACAGGTGCTAAAGCTAAACCACGACCCAAACGAAACTCTGCCGTAGGAATAGCATTATGAAGACTGAGCCAAATCAAGAACTTATACTTCTCAGGAATATGCAGACGCCATACCCACAACCAATTATCATGCTCATTCCAGTCAAACTTTCTTTTGGCTAGCCAACTGTACCCACTCCTAGCTGAGTAGAGTCTAGAAGATGCCACACCCCACGACCAACCCAAACTCTCTCCAGCATTCAAATCCGGATTATAAGCATTCAAACGCTGTTTGACATCTTCTGGAATGATAGAGAAAATATCATGGAGATTCCATTGACCATCTTTTCAAACGTCTCTAATAGTTAAATCAGAGTTAGATATATGTACAAAAGGGGCATCTTGAGCAATTGGGCCCTCAATACTCCAATTGTCAAACCAAAAAGATTGATCAAGTGACCCAACGCACCAAGAGAAGGCATCCTTAAGAGCACCAAAAGCCTTTGAGATACTCTTCCAAACATGAGAAGCATTGCAAGGGACAGGGCCATCTAAAACTCCCTTATTCCATAATTTGTATTCACATGATAAAATGATTGTTCATAAAATTGTCATTTTTGACTGTTTAGGCCATGACAAATCAGATTGAACAAATAGGGCTGACTATAAAAAATCATCAAAAAATTGGTTTTCTTAAAAAATCAATAGTTATATCTGCAGATGATATTGTTCACTTGTGTGTTCTCATTTTGCTTGATTTTTTTTCATGTTTGGACCAGCAATATGATTATTTGAATAGTAGATACATTGAGCAAGTTTGACAATGCTCTGATTTGAATAAGTTATGTCTTTATCTCATTATGCAGTATTAAGTTGAGACAGTGGTTAAAATAATTGTGTGACAAAATTCTCTAGCTCATCAAGCTTGTGTATTACGAGCTGATTTGGAAAAAGTTTTTTAAGATAATATTTCACTGTTTTTGAAAATTGGTAGACATTTATCTTTTCTAATACTCTTATTGACAAAGAATACAAGTTGTACCGTTAATGATTTGTACATATTTGTTATTGTAAGTAGAAAAGACAAGTTGAACTTAGATAACAGGGTTGTGATAAATAATTTTTTAGTAAAATTTGCCCAGCAAATTGGTTATCTTTGCAATATTATTTTAATATCTGTCATTTATGGTGCCTTAGAATGATTGTTCCAATAAAAGATTAAAAGAACTTTTGTAGTTGATGCATATAATGTATATAGAGTGTGTGTTTATTGAATTTCAAAAGTAATATGCTAAAGGAAATGTCTTTTTTTTTCTTTGGAAAAAGAAAATTAAATTCAAATCATAAAAATATTATAAATTTTTCCTCTATTCTGCCGGTTGATGTAATTGTTCAACTTCAGTAACTTTCTCTTTGTATTTTTTAATGGAATTTGTTATTCAGGTTGTATAATGATTGACAAATAGGTGATGAATTAGTTATTTTTTATGAAACTGTAAACAGTGAAAATATCCAAGTTTTAGAAGAAGTTTTGCTAAAATTTTTTTAAAAAATTTGAATAAAAATGAATGAAAAAAATTGTAATTAGGGTTATATCTTATTTCTAAGTTTTGTTTTGATTTTTCATATTTACAGTGATAAAATAATTACAACATGCTACCTAAAAGACTCAAGAATATTTTTATTCATAGAGACACTAATTTATATTAGACTTTTGGTTGAACTTGTGAAAGAAATATAACTTGTTGAACTAATCTGTTAGGATTTGGTTGAATTAGTCCCACATTACTTAGGATAACAAATGGAGTGGGTGGCCTAGGCTATAAATATGAGGCTAAGTTCTCCATAATTTTTGCACCAGTCGGAAACACTTAAAGCTTGTATCTGACTTTTCTTTTCCTCTATACTCTTTGATTAGAGAGTGTTGTGAGGTGTAGTTAAATATTTGCTTTGAGAGAGTGTGGGTGTACTGGGGTGCCGGTGTTAGAGAGAAAGAAGTCTATGTGTTATAACAATTTTCACATAGTGATATTCTCTGATTGTCATTTGACAACGGCCATGGCTTTTTCTCCTGTTTCTTGGAGTTTCCACGTTAAATTCTTGTGTTGTGATTGTGTCTATTCTATTTCTCTGTCAAAGGTGTTTTCTCAAGGGAAAATGGTGTATTATTCCCAACAAGTGGTATCAGAGCTTCGGTTCGGTGAGATTTATTCTTAGTATGCTCTATGATTGCAGCCTAGTCTGACCTTCCACATCAGAAAAGAATTTTGTCCTGTAGCTTGAGGTTGATCTTTGGTTGTTGTTGTTGTTGCTGGAAGGCAGTGTGACACTGTGAGAGTGTAGTTTGGAAATGTTCTGGCTAAGGAAAGATCTGGTATTTAAGTGTGTCCATTGTGACCCACCTCTCTTTCCTGGGGACCCTTCATAGTGCATGGTCTACAGTTGAGTTATACTATTCCAGTATACGGTTGCAACATTGTCAGGATATTCAAGTGCTGTGAAGCTTGAAATAGAGAAATTTGATGGAAGAATCAATTTTGGCTTGTGACAAAAACAAGTCAAGGATGTGTTGATACAATCAGGTTTGCACAAGGCGTTGAAGGAGAAGATCTCTGGTTGCTCTCTCTATGAGAGAAGATGATGTTCTCTAGAAGACAAGAAATATCCTCATGGTATTGCCGCACTGCCATGGATAAGGATAAGTTGTGGCAATCGGGTCCACAATTGCACACGGGCATTGGTTGGCGTTGAGATGCAAGGTGTGTGGCGGAGTTAGGTCGATGGCTGAAGAACTTCCAGGAAAAGCCAATTTGGAAGTTGCACCATGAATTTTCAGCAAGGTTTCGATATGTACCAAGGCGAAATGCTTGGAGTGGTCTAATTCCAAGTGATTATACTTTCATGGTGGAGTATGATAGTTCTCTGAACTATGATTGTCGGTATAGACAATGGCAGTAAAGAATTGTCGGTGTTGACAATGGAAGCTGAAGATGTGTGACTATTTCAATCAAGGTGGAGATTGTTAGGATTTGGTTGAATTAGTCACACATTGCTTAGGATAGCAAATGGAGTGGGTGGCCTAGGTTATAAATATGAGACTAAGTTCTCCATAATTTTTGCACAAGTCGGAAACACTTAAAGCTTGTATCTGACTTTTCTTTTCCTCTATACTCTTTGATTAGAGAGTGTTGTGAGGTGTAGTTAAATATTTGTTTTGAGAGAGTGTGGGTGTACTGGGGTGCGGGTGTTAGAGAGAAAGAAGTCTATGTGTTGTAACAATTTTCATATAGTGATATTTTCTGGTTGTCATTTGACAACGGCCGTGATTTTTTCTCCTGTTTTTTGGAGTTTCCACGTTAAATTCTTGTGTTGTGATTGTGTCTATTTTATTTTTCTGTCAAAGGTGTTTTCTCAAGAGGGAATGGTGTATTATTCCCAACATAATCGATGTGGACACTAATGTTATTTTGTTTTAAAACAATTTTAGTTAAATGAAGTATGCTCGAATTATCTGTTATTACATATATTATATAAATGTTGGCTTGCTCAATAAATTAGTTAATATATTAATTAATTAAAAAAATAATTTGATAAATTATATATGTAATTTATATTAAAAAATTATTAAAAATAAATGTTGTTCTTTTGTAATTAAAGAAAAAAAATTACAAAATCAAGTTATATTTTGTAATAATTTTATGATAAAAAATATATTGTTACGAAAAACATTTTAAATGTAAAAAATTATTATCACTTTTGTAATAAATTTTGATTTTTATATTAAAAAAAAATTATTACAAAATATTACTTTATATTATATTAATTTTATTTTTTATTATAATTTTTTGTAATAAGACATATTACAACAACTCTTTTTTTATTATAAATTTTTTTCGTTTCAAAATTCAGATTTTTTTTGTAACGAATACTTCTTTTTCCTACGTTGGATCCTGACCCTGACAATCATTGATATTCAGACCACATGTTACCTGAAGTCTAGGTGAAGGACTTCAGAAAGAATGCACAGGTATAACCATGTTAAGATCACGATGGTGTTTAAATTTTAATATTTTGAACTGTTTGTTTATTAGCTCTAATAATAAGGCACATATGCTACTACATTTTGTAGTAGTCCCTTTGACTGGATGCTAACTGCGTAAAATAGAAGCAACTATCATTCTTTTGTTTATTTATTTTGTTATACTTGAAAATTTTTTGTTCTTTTGTCATAAAAACACATTGATGAATAAGTCTTCAATAATAATTTTTTTTTTATCTTGTGTGAACCCTTCATTTCTATTTATTTATTTATTTTGTTATCCAAATCAGCATTTGGATTATATTGCAATTTAATATTGCTTGTGTTGTTGTATACTATAATCTAAGGTTTGGTGTCTCAAAAATGTTAGATATGTTATTATGTATAGGTCATAAACATATGTCACGCATTTAAATAATGTGTCTTCACCTCATTGTTTAACTTCTTCTGTAGTGGTTTTTTATAAAGAGTTAGCATGTCTCATTGTTTAACTTCTTCTGTAGTGGTTTTTTATAAAGAGTTAGCATGTTATCGTAGTAATTTTTTTGAAGAGTAAACTTGGAGATATGAAGGTTAAACAGCAGCACCAAAAAAAAGATTTATGGATTATATTAATAACTTTAATCAGAAAATATTTATATAGGATATAATATTTTGATTTTTCATAATTTATTAATAGCAAACTCTAAGTGGTCTTATGTATATTTTGATATGAGTATATTTAATTTAATGTGAGATGTATAAATATTTAAAATGATGTTCTTTCTAATATTTTTGGTTCATTATAAATATATTTTATTGAAATATCATTTTTATTTGTAAAGAATTATTTAGTATTATTATGTATTTATTTTTATTTTATAATATTTAATTAATTTAATTTAAAATACATAATTATATATATAATTATATTACTAAATATTAAGTTATAGAAAAAATTATTAGAATATTATATATATGTAGAAAAAAAATGAGGGACATAAGGCTACACTTATATAGAGTAGCTGTGGTATATAATATGGCTACGCTTTAAAGGTGATGTAGTAACAAAGATAAGTATAGCCTACTTTGATAAGCATGGAAGCTAAAAGCGTAACCATTGGTCCGGAACTGCATCTCTTGAAAAGTGCACTCTATTTCCAAGCGTTAAAAGTGTAGCTTTTGATACAAAAAAAACATAACTTTTGAGAATAGACAACGTCCGAATAAGTAACAGCCGAATAGGCATCCTCACTAAAGCGTCTCCATAGCCAAAAAACGTAACCTTTGCTAAAGGTTTTTTTTATGTTTAGTTACACTTTTTAAGTGTGGTTGAATGGGTGTTTTTGTTGTAGTGGATAAATAAATAAGTTTTTCATTTTTTGAATTCAGATTTTTATTTGATGTATGTTGAGATTTTACCTAACAAAATGTAGAGTACAAAATAATGGTTAAAAATTTTGAAATAAAACGTGGGTGAAAAATATATTTATTCATAGTAACTCTATTATTGTGCATACGTTGAAAAATTGAAAATAAAAAGAAAATGTTTCTTGTGTTACTGTGCAACACTGAAAATACAAAATTTTAAAGAATATTTATTGTACATTGAGAAATGCATAGAATAAGAATTTTATTAATAAGAGGGGCTTTACTTCTCTTCATTTGTGCCAATATGATTTTCTTAGTCAAATTTAATACTCTGTTTTTAAGATAAATTTTTGGTGAAAAATAATGTCATGTTTCCGTGTTTTTTTTTTAAACCTATCATCTTGAAAGGTAAGAAGAGTCCAATGTTAGGATTCTACGCTTGTTATATGCTTTATTTGTCAAAATAGTGAATAAATTGCAACTTTCAACTGGAGGACTATTAGGAAGAAGGTAATGCTAGGGAGCCAATGACCTAAATGTATAATGTGTACAATGGACTAAATCTTTGGTCAATGAATAAAATGAATATCATCCACACTATCCAGAATAACCATTCGAATACCAGGGATACTAAACATCTCATGTCATAAAATCACTCATCCTAAAAATTTAAGTTGATTTTGGAGTTCACCAAGGATCAAACCCTTGACCTTTCGGATCTAGAACTCTAATACCATGTCATGAACCCACTCATCCCAAAAGCGTAACCTGACAAGATAATGTAACACTAATGGTCGTATCTCTAATATTTCCTAAACCTCCATTATACACATTGCGCTTAGACCATTGGCTCCCTATACTTTTCTTTAGGATGATGCATTTTGAGCCAACACAACGCTTGAAATACTCACATGGGAAGAATTCGGTCTACCCACGTACTTCTCTTTCTAAAAAGAAATGTAAACACATATTACTTCTCTTGCAATTCACAATTTTTCTCTTCCAATATGTTTCAAAACTGAAAATATATATATATCAAGATAAAGTCTATTCTTACCGTTGAAGCTCTTGCTACAAGCTACTTCCATCTACAACTATAAGTCATCACATCTGACAAAAACATTCATACTAAATTTATAGTTAAATAGATTTTTGAAGGGTTAAGACAAAATTAACCCTAGCTAGATTGTCTCCCTTTATATTAAATTTTAAGCACATACGATATATGTACAATAATTAATGAATAGGCCGTATGATAGTGAAAAGAATAAAACATTTTTCAACCAATCAAACGATTTATATTATTGTTAAAGCTTTTAGATAAAAAAAGAATAACTTATATGGTTAGTCTGAAGGAGTAATTAATTAATTTCAACTAAGTAAACTTCTGATGAAAACAAAACTAGCATACCCTTGATGCTTTCCTTTCCTCCGAATAACATAGTAGCGATTGGAAGACAATGATTGATTAAGAACTGGAATGAAAATAACCTTGTCAAGATCAATTGTGACATCTTCTCCATGGCCTTCAATATAAGTAACTGTCAAGTTCTTGTCCTGAGGAAAAGGTAGGTGGCTTATGCAATTGTTCTTCCACAAACCAAAACAACAATATGATTGTGCTGCTTCATCTTGAAGAACAAGGTAACCTGAATTTGGACCCTCAGGGTCAGGGAGTGAC
The DNA here is from genome assembly GCF_014773155.1 of Arachis stenosperma. NCBI lineage: Eukaryota > Viridiplantae > Streptophyta > Magnoliopsida > Fabales > Fabaceae > Arachis > Arachis stenosperma. The sequence goes on from NC_080381.1 coordinate 134,392,284, forward strand.
CCCGAAAGAGCATTAGGGTCTTTCTTATAGTGTGAAAGATGCCTTGTAACATACATCTTTTTTTGGGATAGTTTTTGTGTTTAACTCTTCAACCCTTAGTTCCTATATATATTAGTATCAATAGTATGTGTCATTTTTGTTTTTCTGAAACGTGTATGTGTTTTATTATTCAATGGTATTTGACATTGGAATATTTAAATGTTGGTAGGCATATTTTTATGTTGATCACATCAACTGCTATGACTTTTGGGTAAAATAATCAAGATTGACGTGTGTAATTTTTTATATAAAACACGTAAACACATAAATAAATATGTATAGAGAGTTTAGAAAAACAATTATAATAAATATACAGTCAACTACTAAAATTAATCACTAATATAAAATATATATTAAACTATAAATATATATTAAAATTAAAATAAATAATATATATTTATACATAAATATATTAATAATTAATTTTAGTATATTATTTTGACATACAAATAAAATTTTTATTAAAAAATATTATTAAAATATAAAAAAATAGAATTTTAATTTTAAGAATACTATAATGACTAATTATAAGCATCATAGACTCTATCTATATATATAAAAGATTGATACTTATAAACATGGATGCTAGTATGCTACTAAACTTATAAACTAAATATGTAATTGTGTATTTGTGTAAAATATAATTTTCGTAAATCTAAAATTATTCTAAGGCCCTGTCACTGACTATTTATTTTCAAGCAGGTTAAGAAAATTACAGGCTTTGCGACTAAGTTCGTTGTATAAATACGATAATTTCTCCGCATTCCTTTTAGGGATGTCAATGGGGCGGGGCGGGGGCGGTGGATGCCTCCCTGCTCCCCGTCCCCGCCCCCAGAATTAATTCCCATCCCCGCCCCGATCCCCGCCGTGGGGGGATAATTATCCCCATCCTCATTCCCCACGTTTCCCGTATTCCCCGCGGGGCCCCATTCCCCATCCCCTTATGTTTAATATTCATATAAAAATTATAATAAAAAATATCAAAAAAATAAAAAAACTAGAAAATACTATTACAAATACACAAACATATCTTATCCAAGATTATAAGTCCACAAATACAACATAGTAAATTATAGTCCATAAAATAAAATCTTAAAATACAATTTCCATTCTAAAAAAAATAATAAGATATAGTCTTTAACATCAAGTAGAAACTGGAGAGAGTTCGGGCTGTGGGAGAGAACAACGTATGGTGCTGTGGGAGTTTTGAAGTTTGAACAAAGTGGAGATGGAAGAGAGTTGGGACTGGGAATAGAGAGTAGATGGCGCAGCAAACAACATAGTGAGTAGGGAAGACTGAATAATAGGGTTAGGGTTTTTTAATTGGTGAAATTACTAAAAAACTCTTATATTATAAATAAAGTAAGGTTATTTAAGAAATTTTAAATATTCGGGGAATTGTCGGAGATGGGGCGGGGATCCCCGTTCGGGTCCCCACGCCTGTCTCGGGGGAATTTTGCTCCCCATCCCCATCCCCACGGGGAAAATTCCCCACCATTGGGGCCCCATTCGGGGCGGTCCCCGCGGGGATCCCCGCCTACTGGGGATTTTTGACACCCCTAATTCCTTTCAATATGTTCGATCATTTATTAGTCTTCTTTATCATTATACAGTTCTGAAAAATTAAATACCTCGTGAATCATATGGCACGTTGGATCTCCAAAATTTTTATTGGGTTCTGCTTCTTGTCGATCGTCTACCACTAGAACTATTTACTGTGCGTAAAATGTAACCAAAAATGTATAATTAAGGAGAAAGAATTTTATCAACAGATGATTGTATACATCTCTAATTTGAAAAAGACAGAACCCATACAAAAATATAGACAATGTATCATTCTATCAGATGATATAATAATAAATGCGAAGTCTAAAAATCTGTTCAAATTATTTTTAGAAAAAATATATGAAACCAACTAATAATCAGCTAAGAATGGAACAACATAATTAATTATAATTAGTTTTATTAATTTATAATTTAATTTATTTTTTAAATTATTGTTGACCACGTTCAAAACATGAAGGAAGATATGCTAGTGATAGGAGAGAATCATGAAACAGATGCTTTGATCATTTATTAGTTGGTTCCATATAATTAATTATGTTTTATTAATGCGTAACACATGAAACATAGAAATCATATCCAAAACCATCCAATTTACAAGAAAAAGAAACATCCGTGTGCCTATTAGTAGCAACATCCGGTTAAAGTCACCGATGCCTCTGGTTTACCAGTTGGTTGATTCTTGACTTATATAGAGTTGGTTCCCTAATATTGTTGAATAATACCAACAAAAAATATACAATTAATAAAGTTAGACTACCAAAAATTAAAAACTTCACAAAAAATTTCATCAAATATGAGAATATTTATTATGATATGGTCATATTGTTTAAAATAAAATAGGAGAGAAATAAATTAATAAATTCGGACTTAGTGTCAAGAAATAATTTTACCTCATTACAATCATGTTTAATTTATTTTAGAAAAATGTAGAGACAAAATTTGGTAAGAATTAATTTATTTTAAAAAAATGTAGAGACAAAATTTGATAATTTCTTACCAGTAATCTTATAGAGACAGTGAGAGAATAACTCTTAAAAAAAAAAAAACAAAAACACAGTTACTTGCATCTCTAATAATATGTAACATATGAAAAATATTAAAAAAAATGTTTACTCATCACTGAAATATTCTGCATGTGATTTAAAAGTTCTGGAAGAAAGAATTACTAGTTCTAAAGCGAAAAAAAAAAAAAGAAAATTCTTCTTAAAAGAAAATAGAAGTTGAAGTTAAAAAGTACTTAAAACAAAAATATAAGTAAACAATCATAGTAAAAATAAAAATTAAAAATTATTATCTCAGCACTTCTTTAGGTGTTATTACTTCAAGAAAGAAGAAGAAATTAGAGGAGATAAATATTTTCTGTTATATTTATAGAAAATAAATTGAACATACGTAAAGAATTTAACGTGAAAAATGGTTAAAAACTCAGGAATCTTAATAAACTCTATTTTATCATTTTAAAATATATAAAAAGTATAAAATTTATCAATTATCTTACACAATTTCAGCTCCATTAATTGAGTGTTTTGAATCTTACTTTTGATGAAGTTGTTTGTGAAAAATATACTTTTTATTCTCCTAATTATTAATCTCTTAATTTCTTTTTATGTCATTCGATGTCTTGATGAAATTTTTTTGAAGTGTTTCAGGATTAAAGTACATCAACGGTCTCAAAAAATCGAAAAGAATGGAACAAAAAAATGAATTCGAGAAACAATTCAAAAGAAAAGTTATCTGACAACTCATTTAAACGAGTTTTTTTTGTCCAAACGAAAATCTCGCTTAAACGAGATTTTTTCGCTTTAGCGAAAATCTCGCGTGCACGAGCTTTTTTTGTGTGCGCAAGATGATCCGATGTGCTGAGTTAATGAAATACGCGCATCTTCATGTTTTGGGTTTTTCAAAGGCTTTCAATAGCTATTTTTAATGTATTTTTAAACCAAAATGAGAAAAAAGGAGGCAACAATCATACACTCATTTTTTTTACCTTTTTTTAGGTTTTGAGTGAAATTTTAGAGAGAAGCTCTAACTTATTTTTAAATTTTCTAGAATTTTATTTAATTTTCTTGTTAGTTTTAGGTTTTAATTTTGTTTAATGGTAGTTTTGGCTCTTGTTTTTTTGTTCTTTTATTATACTTTTATTAAAATTTAGAGTTAGTTTATTTTTTTTCATTTTGCTATTTTATAAATTATGTGAATTTATAGTTTATATTAATGAATTGGATCTTTTATCCTTTATTCATGTTTATTTGAGTTATTATTGTCAAATTTGATAGTTAATTATCATAGTTTTTGCTATATTTTACAATTTATGAAGTTTTATGTTTATGCACACCAAATATTTGATAAAATGTTTGGACTAGTTATGGAATAGATTTTTGCATTCTTAGCTTCGGTTGGAAACTTAGGTGACCTTGAATTATTATTGTCCAAGTTGATTTATAATATTTTAGAGATATTAATTAATCTTGTTTCAGCTAAAGTTAATCTTTTACTAATTCAATTAGTTAGTTGGTTAGAACTTGTGGTGTTTTTCCTTCAAGCTTTTTGAAAATTTGAGTCTTTGATCTTTAAATTTTTAAGTTTGGTGTCCTTTAGTGTTTGTCCTTTTTATTTTCGAAAATTTAGTATCTTTAATTTCAAAAATTTTTAAAATTGGTATTTTTTAGTGTTTTTCCCTTTTAGTCTTTTGAAATCTCTTTCACTTAATTTCAAAATTTTAAGTTTGGTGTCTTGATTGGTAGTCTTGTTCTTCTTGCTTGTCTTTTCATGCAATTTTTATCTTATCTTATCTTTTTTTTTTATTTTCAAAATTTTACTATCTCATCTTTCTTTTTTTTTTAAATTCAATTTTCAAAATTTTAGTATCTTGTTAGTTTCTCTTTCTTTTGAATTTTAACTTTTAAAATCTTTAAAACTCTAGAATCTTATCTTATATTTTCTCTCTCTTTTGACTTTCTCTAAAAAAAAGAAAAAAATTTCAATTTTTAAAATTTTTTCTTGATTTTCTCTCTCCAATTTCAAAATTTTTTAAAATCAAATCTTTTCTCTTTAAATTTTTAAAATCTTATCTTATCTTGTTTGACTTTTTCTTTTCAAATTTAATCTTTCAAATCTTTTATTAACTGTTTCTTTTTCAATCTTCAAAAAAAAAATTTTTTTAAATCAAATCTTTTATTTCATTTTCAAATCTTTTTAGTTAGTTGCTTGCTTTATCTTATTTTAATTATTTAGTATCTTTTTTATTCTTCCCTCTCTCCTAATTTTTGAAAATCTCCTACCTCCTTCTCTCTCTTCTTTTTCGAAAATCTTCTTCCTCTTTCTCTATCTTTAATTTCAAAAATCATCTTTTCTTTCCTCTTTATTTTCAAAAACTTTTTCTTTTTAAATAAAAGACATCTTCTTTTCTTTTCTTCTTTATCCATCTCTCTAACAAAGGACCTCTATACTCTGACATAGAGAATCCTTTCTTCTTCTTTTCTTGGTTTCTTTCTTCTTGTTTAAGAACAGGAGTAGGGATAAAGAACCTCTCTTTGATCTGGATCCTGAATCTAAAAGGACTTTGAGAAGGTGTCTGCAACAAGTTCAGGCTAGCAGATTCATAAGGAATCTAACAGAAGCTCTAGAACAAAAGGCAGAAGAAACAACAATGGCATCTAATCCAGATAACGGAGGTGACGCAAGAAAGGTCCTAGGATCTTACACTGCACCCAACTCTGACTTCTATGAGGCAGCATCTCCATTCCTGCCATTGGGGCAAACAACTTTGAGTTGAAGCCTCAACTGGTCACTCTGGTTCAACAGAACTGCCAGTTTCATAGACTTTCACAAGAAGATCCAAACAAATTTTTATCTGACTTTCTGCAGATATGTGACACTGTCAAGACTAATGGAGTAAATCCAAAAGTCTACAAGCTCATGCTCTTTTCCTTTGCGAAAAAAGACAGAGCAAGAATATGGTTAGATTCTCAACCAGTACATGTACACTTCTAAAGAAACCCTGTGAACAATAGGGCTGCTCAGAGGAGAAGCGTCCTAGAGGTAAGCACCTTAGACACCATCTTAGCTTAAAACATGCTCATGTCCCAGCAGATCAACATGATAACTCACCACTTGAGTGGGACGCAGAGTTCAGAGGCCTATGAGGTCATTGAGGTGGATATAGGTGATAACACCTGGACCACCATGGAGGAGGTGAACTACATGGAAAAGTCTTCCAGTTTTGTCGTAAGATGAGTTCTTCCAGTTTAAAGTCTCACTTCACCATGCCGTGGTTGTACCTTAGGCTAATCCTTTATTTTAGGGCTAGCTTCCGCAGGTGTTCTATGCTCCTAACTTCATCCGCGAGATCCCGCTCTTTGTCCTTGTCGAGTCCTCCCACAGTTCTTCGTGGGCTGAGATCCCCGACCTCCACCGGAATGATGGCCTCTAGGCCGTATGTCAACTGAAAGGGGGTTTCTCCGGTTGAGGTTTGAGGGGATGTTCGGTTTGACCAGAGGACGGATCCTAGTTCGTCAGCCCAGAGGCCTTTGGCCTAGTCTAGTAATTTCTTGAGGCCCATTACGATGATCTTGTTGGCCGCTTCTACTTGACCATTGGTTTGTGGGTATTCTACCGAGCTAAACTGTTGTGAGATGCCGAGTTCTTCTAGGAATTTCTTGAATCTTGTGTCCGCAAACTGGGTTTTGTTATCCTAGATTATGATCTCGGAGATTCTGAACCGAGTTATGACTTGCCTCTAGAAGAACTTTCGCCATTAGGTGGTCGTAATGGTGGCCATCGTCTCCGTCTGAATCCACTTTGTATAGTAGTCGATGGCGACTATAAGGAATTAAAGTTGTCCAGGTGCCGTGGGAAAAGATCATGCAAGGTTAATTCCCCAGGTTCTAAAAGAGCGATATGTCGTTATTACGCTGAGCTGGTTGGGGGCTGCTTGGTGAAAGTCGGCATGGACTTGGGATTTCTTGCAGCTTTTGACCAATTGGAGGGAATCTCTGATGATGGTGGGCCAGAAATACCCTACGTAGATGACCTTTAGGCTAGGGTTTGGCCTTCGACATGGTGGCTGCAGTATCCCTCGTGAATCTCACGAAGTATGTAACCCGTGTTATCGGGTTCTATGCACTTAAGGAGGGGTTGGGACAATTTCCGTTTGTATAGTTACCCTGCGATTATGGTATACTTCGTGACTTCCTGCTTTATGCGATTTGTCTCCTTCGGATCCTTGGATATCAGTGAGGTATCGTAGGTTTGGAAAACTCCAAAAATTTGATATGGTGAGGTTTGTCGTAGTTGCGACTGCGACAGACAGTATCTTGATGACTTCTTGGATTAGTAATCGGTTTACCGAGACTGTTTTGGTACTTACCAGCATAGAGAGTAGGTCATCTCTCGCCTTTATAACTCTTTCCTCAAAATTTATTTTTTTCAAGTTTTTCCCCTTTCCTTTACGAATAGGGTCTTTAAATTTATAGAGTAGAAAACAATTGACATGATCATTAGAGTAATATTTGATTAATCATTTTGAAATTTTTTTGCTGATCATTAGAGTATATTTTGTGGGGATTTTTTTAAATAAATAATTTAATTATTTTAATTACCAAAATAAATAATTTGTAGCGTATTTATCAATTTACGCTACATTTATTTATCTCGTTTATAATGTAAACGAGATACATGAAAAATTGTCTCGTTTACAGTATAAACGAGATATATATTTATAAATAATTAAATAAAATTTTTGAAAATAATAAAAAATATTAATAATTTAAATTGGACCAAACTATTAAAAATAGAATATTTCAAATAAAAAAAAAGATGAACGATTTTAAATAATAAGAAAGACACGATCTATTTTAAATAATAGAAAAAATAGACTGTTCATTTAAAATAAGCACGTTAACACATTTACGGTGCTTTCAAAGTAAACGTGTTAATGTGCTTTCAAAGTAAACATGTTAACGTGCTTATTTTATCCAAGAATATATTATGCAATATCAAATTGATCACAATTGACGAAGAGAGAATGAATGAAATGAACAAACTTACTTTTTTTTCTTAATCAGCATATCAAACAAAAATGAACATATGAATTTTACAAAACGCTCTACCCAATTTCTTCTTTGGGCCTAAGGCATATAATGTACACTTGAAAGGGCAGAACAAGATATGTCCCAAAAGGAAAAAAGAAAAGGCAGAACAAAATAAAATCTATTAAAATAAAATAAAAAAAAAACATCCGTTTACCGAAAAAACAAAACAAAACAAAAACATCCCAACAAGAAGCTTAACGAAAAAAATTAAAAAGAAAAAAAATCATTCCCATTTGCTTCTAAGTTGATTCTGGTGTGTGAATGAATAGGTGAGAACTATGCCTCCGTTCAATCTTCTAAGTACAAAAGTCTCAACCAAAACATAACATCCAAATTTCTTCCATCCATTTTGAGTCCCTTTGTATTCCTCCAATTTCTGAACTCTAACTTGCTTTTCTTTCCCTCCAATCCACCCAACTCTTTCTTGCTCCCACTTCATTCTCTCAACTATTGCCATGCTCAATCCCACACTATTCTTTTCTCCAATGTTATTGTAACTCTTAAACCACAAAAACCCTTCACCTATGTCCCTCTCTTTATCAACCATAGCTTCCCATTCACCAATTCCAACCACTTCCCTTTGAACATTCACATTCACATTCACATTCACATTAGTGTCATTTACATTCTCACAAGAAAATATTTTTTCCCATTTTTGCTCTAGTGTCATCTCATAAAAAATTGATTTTCTCACTTCTTCTTTCAATGTTTTATGAGTCCCTTCCTTCACAAACATGAAGGGACAATACCATTTTCCCACAACAACACTTCTGGAGCTTTTACTTCCTATGGAGAATTCGAATTCTGGCTTGCTTGCGCGGAGGGCTTCATTCACACCTGTTGCTTCTCCTATGCTTGAATCACTCGAATTGGAGGCACTCAGCTTCCACCTTCTGCTCAAGAATCTTGGAGGATATCCATCTGGATTAACAGATTTAGCTGAGAAGCCACTCCTGAAAGTAACTTTGCTTCGTTGCGGATGAATCTCGAATTGTTGGTATGTGTTATTGCTGTCAAAATGATGCAGAGGTATATCAGAGACAGAATTGTAGAAACAGAATGTGTCCAAATCTTCTTGCTTTGAATTAATGTATGCCTCCCTGCAAAACCAAATGCAAATTACATCAATATAACAGAATGATTCATTCATGGGATATATATAGTATAACAAATCAAATTTTGATTGAATGTTGCCAGCTGCTTCATCATACGGTGAAAAGTGAAAACTATGGTTTCTTGGGATATTTGAATCACCCACATAACGTAACTTGTTAAGAACCGAGTGATAAGAGGAAAATTTTTTGACATCATTAGAACATATTTAATGTGTTTTACGAATAATTGAGATCATTTTTACTAAAATGCTAAAAATTAATTAAGAATAAGAAGATATGAATATCTTTAAAGTTAAGTATTAAATGTGTATATAACTTGAGTTGAGCTAGTGCATAATAATGGTATTTATTTATGACAAAGTAACTAAAAGTTAAAGCTTACCCTCTATGCTTGCCATTATGATGAATGACATAGTACTTGTTAGAAGACAAAGGTTGATTAAGAACTGGGATGAAAACAACATGGTGGTAATGAGTGGCTCTGTTGAGGGAAATTCCTGACCTATAGAACAGCTCAAGGCTCATATTCTGAGGAAAAGGCAAATCCTTCACCTCATGGTACTTCCCCAAACCAAAACAAGATGTTGTTTCCAAATCCTTTTCATCTTGAATCACAAGAATACCAGAATTTGGGCCTTCAGGTGGAGGCAATGAGAGAGCATCTTGAGATTTCTTGTATAGAGAAAGAGGCCTAGTCACATACATATTCCTACGATTTAATATGCTTCTTACTTTGTTCTACCTATGTTTGTGTATCTTGGGATAAGTTGTTTAATGTGGATCTTGGGGGTGATTTGGCGAATTAGCAATTCAGCATGCACTTATATATATATATGGTCTCTGGAAAGCTTTGTGTTATGATATGAAGATGTTAGATGTGGTCAATTATGACCAAGTTACCCCACGTGAGTAAATGTGGAAGGTTGACCAAGGTAAGTGAAGGGAAATAGCATTTTCTCAGAAAGCCAGTATGGGAGGAACGGAAATGTCAATTGTCAATTGTATGGGTCCCAATGGTGACTTTGGGTTATGGATTTTTTGAAGGCGTCAGTCAAGTTTGGTTACTCCAGCTGGCTTTGTCTTTCTCCATTTGGACAGATTCATTAAGGGCTATATAAGATTATAAGTTAATATTAAGGGAGCTATTCGTCCCAAATATTTTTTTTAAAGATAATTTTAGTTTTAAAAAAATATATAATCGATTAAATCATATTATTTTTGTTAAAATTAGATCAGATAAATTAATTTGACTGAAAAAATAATAAATTAAATCTTGAACTGATCTAAATTAGTATTAGCTTTTATAAAAAATAACTATAATATCCTAATTATAGAAAATAACTAAAATATTCTTATTATATATATTAATTTTAAAAATTTTAAATTTTAGTTCTTTACTTCAATCAGTAATCATAGAACTTTTGAAAATATTTCTATCTAAAAATATTTTATTATGTATTGTCATAATTATAGAACACTCGATTATTGAATTGCTTATTAATTTAAAAAATAAGAAATATAAAGATATGTTGGTTTAAAAATTACATAAACATAAAAAAAGTTATTATAGTGTGATATACTTGGTAATACTTTTTTCATGCTGAAGTGATTTGACGCGGCACACACAGAGAACTAAGAGAAGTAGAGAACAAATAACGTTAGGCATCTTTTGGTGGTTAGTTAGCCAATTTTTTCAACACTTGGACTTATCATGACGGGCTTGTCTTTCAAAAAATGTTACGTAACTGTCTCAATAGTCAATATAGAATCATTTATCTTGGGAGTAATCATTTCAGATAAAATTCATAGAGCACGGTACTACCAACAAAAAAACAAAAGAGAGAGTCTTAGAGCGCGCACTCCCATAAGTGATAACTCATTGTTTGAGATGAAAAGGGTTAAACGCCAATAAGTTGGGCCTTAGCTTCTTATATTTTGAACGAAGAATGCCGTGAAATTATTTTTTGTTTGGTTCAAGCCCCTAGTTTTTTTTTTTTTTTTTACTAAAGATAGGAGACTCGAACCCGCAACTTCTTAATTGAGTATGGGGAGACTATGCCATTTGAGCTATCCTAATTGAAATTTTGCTTCATATTCACTTGCTTATGAAAAATTGGCCTTGCAAGTTGCACTATTTTAAAATAATAAGATAATATACAAAAATTATTTAAATTGGTGTATATTTTAGTAATTTTTTATCTAAAAGTAATTTTAAATAGTATAATTCAAACAACATTTATTTTACTATAATTCATTTTGATGCAAAGATTGCTAAACATAAATTATTTTAACATAAACTTACCATAAACTTACTTTTCATCAAAATCAAGTTTGCAAAATCAATTTTATTCAAATTTCTGTTTGTAAATTGTAATCCAAACACACACTAAGTCGTGCTTCTTTTACCCTTAAGAAAATATGAGGATAATAGCTAAAAAGAACGAACTATCTTCGATTTCAATACTATTTATACAAAGTCAGAATTTTAACAAGTTGATGAATATTTGAAAAGATCAAAATATTGAAAAATGGTTTTGGTTTTGGTGAGAAAATCAACTATTTTTGAAGGATTAACTAAGAATATATATTTTATTTATATGACTGGTATTCATTCTTTATACAATTTTTATAGTTTATGTTAATGACCTAGAAAAATAACAAATTAAATTTTGAAAATTTTTAAATGCCCAACGTAACTCCAGGTCTTAGAAATTGTCTCACTCTCAATGGCTCATCTCTCTCATATGCTCACCAACAATGGCGGATAAATCTTTATGCTGTGAAAATAAATAAATTAAAATATTGCATTACAAGTTACAACTTACAGCACATACATTCAATAGTTATAGTGAGATTCAATTTTAAATAGCAGAACTTGTGGTTATTCAGACTATTTATTTCATACGTTTTCTCCTCTTTCCCTATAATTTTCAAAAACTAAAGTGGAGTTGGATTATTATTATTATTATTATTATTATTATTGAAGAATTTCAAGAAGAAAAATCTCTAATAAAAAATTTTCGTGTTTAAAATTAATAGTTAAAAATTCTTTTAACACAAAAATACTGATTCCGCCATTAAAATTTCATGAGTTTCTGTACAGATAAAAAAACTTTAGTTTCTTTTTTTATTTAATCACCTCTTTTTTTTATTCATTTTTCTTTCCTTTTATTGTTCTACCTGAGGTAGGGGAAGGAAGAATAGATGGTGGTGTTGAGGAATAAAGAACAAGAAAAAATGATAGTAATGAAATGAAAAAAAGAACGTTTTTAAGGCAGATGAATGCTAAGAGCGATGAGGATAGCTTAAACAATTTTTGAGATTTTTTAATTAACTTAAATTTTAATTTTATAAACTAACCTTTATATTTTTTCATAATTTAAAAAAATATTTTGGATCTTGAAGCTCTTTAATATACATTTTTCATCTAAGAAATCTCCTTAAAAAATATGCTCTTAATGTTACTTCTTCTCTTCTTTATCTCATAAGTTATACACTTGTAAAAAAAATAAGAGAATATAGATTGTAGACTAGACTAGATTGTATTGTACATCTTTGAGTAGATTATTTTTAGTAAGCTGAGTAAGCTCTGTATAACCTAAAAACATCTTTAGGCTATATCTTAGAAGTAGGGCAAATTTTTTTTCTATAGTTGCTGAGTTTACTAACTCTCTAATACTCCTCTACACAATATGGGTTCTTTAACCCTATAACTCTGTTGTATATCTGAGATACACTTGAGTTTTTAAATAACGTCTATGAATTGTCGTAGAATATAAAAAAAAGCCTCGCATCTAAATTGTAAAGTGTGCAAATTTCTTATCATTTTGGTCATTACTATGGGTTTTTAAACTCCATATTTTTTTTATTGTAACCTGTTTTAGTCGTATCTCTAGTTATGAGAAGGCATAATGAAAGAATATCAAAAGTTATTAGCTTAGGTTGCAGTCTAATCTGAATCTTACTTGAGAAGATCAAAATAATATCTAAGTTCTAAGATTAATGGGAGTATCCAATATGAGTCAAGGCTTGGCCTAAAAAGGCTTGAGGAAAGAATATATAATGTTCTTAGGTTAGGTTACAATCTACTTTGAGTCTTGTATAAGAATGTCAGTGGAATATCTAATGTACTTAGGTTGGTGATTGTCTAATCTAAGTCACTTCTTAACTTAAGAAAGTTTAAGACAATATATATAAGGTTCTTAAATTAGTGAGATATCCAAACTGAATCTTACCTAAAAAGATTAGTAGAATATCTAAGCTCCTTGAGTTGGTAGAGTAACTTCATAGACCTGAAGTAAGAACCAGAAGCCAATATCGTAATAAATTAATTGCTCATAATAGGTTAAAAAATTTAGAAGTCTTAATTTAAAAATTTAAAGGTGAAAATTGGATTTAGTGAAATTTTTCGAGTGGGAAAAGATCATTTTTGGAGGAAAATTGTGTAAAAATGCGTACCAATAAATTAGCCGACAGTACCAGCTTAAGTTTATCCGGTATGGCGAGAAAAAAAATAAATCTGTAGAGAAACTTGGGAAATTATTTAGAATTAAAAATTGGGCGCTAATTCTAAAGGTTTTGGCCTAAAGTTGGGCCAAACAAACAAAAAATACTACGCGTTTGGACCGGGTCTAAGTTGGACCCAAACCCAACATATAAATAACCTTAAATGAACCTCATTCAGCCACATTAACACTTAGAGAGTGAGTTGCAGCTGAGATTGAGAGTGGAAGGGGAAAAGAGAAAATACTATTCACCATCATCATCTTTCGATCATAACTCAAGTTATGGTGCTCCGATTCGTGTGCTATTTACGGCCACGCAAAACTCTCATTGAGTCCGTCATTTCTACCCAAGCATTGCTCGTAAGAAATCACATTTTACACTGCATTATTTAGCCCTAACAGTTTCAAAAATTTGGGTATGATATTGAGTAGATTTTTGTGATTTTGGTTGTTTAGGTGTCATCCAATAGTGGATTATTGTTGGTTTGTGTCCCTAATACTATTGGGTAAGGTAAGATTTCTCGAAATCCTTGTGGTTTGGAATATTGTGAACCCTAGGTATTAATTTTGGTATATTATATGTGTATAGCTTGATATTTGGTGATTATTGGAAGTGGTGTTGGCTTTTGGATTAGTGTTGGTAGTTGAAACCTTGTGAAAGCTTGTTGGAATCGAGTTTTTGGATTTTTTGGGCTGCATGGGAATTGGCTAAGATATGGTTTTAGTTTTTTTTATGTAATATGTAATGTTTCATGAAACTTGGGCTAATGGACCTTAGGATAAGTTTGAATTATTGATGATTTATGATGATTGTTGATGGTTGATGAATTATGATGGTGTTGTTGATATTGATGATGAATATTGATGATGAATATTGATGATGATAATGGGTATTGATAATTATGGTTGATGTTGCTAACAATTGGTGGTGATTGTTAGTCTTAATGATGATTGAATTAAGGAATAAGAATTTTGATGGATTTGATTATTAATGATGATGTTGATAAAAATTTAAGTGAATTAGTGACAATTGAATGGTTGAGATAGTGAATGAATGAGAAATGTTTGGTATCAGGTTTTGAGTTATTTTTGGGTATTAATAACTTAGTTTGGTTTTGAAGTTTTGATGTTTTAGAAATCTAGAGAACTTTAGCAATTTTGGTAAAATCTTATTTTTGATGATCTTTGACGAGGCATAACTCGGCCTCCAGACCCTCATTTTAGATAAAATTTAGTTTAAATAAAAATTGGGTTCGAGAGCTTTAAGACGTTCAAAGAATAGGCGAAAAATATTTTAAAACAAAAAAGTTATGTGCATTCAAAGTCCAGTATAAAATTCTGAATTCTGCAACTTTAGAAATTTTTTCAAGATTACAGGGCATGCATATAGGACTGTTGCACACAACGCGGGATTGGCCATTGCCAAGCACCCGTGCATACGCGGGACTGTAAATTTTAAAGGCATGCATACGCAGCATGTTACACACGACGCAAGCCTCCTATGCTGTTTTGAGGTCTCGCATATGCGAGTGTAGCATGCGTACGTGACATGGGTTATTTGACACTCATGCGTACGCGGGACAGGGGCGTGTGTACGCATGATCCCTGTTTTGCTGAAAACTTGTGTTTCTTCATTTTTAAGGATTTCTCTAGATTTCTAAACTACTTTAACTTTTATTAAGGCTCTTAGCTAGTGATTAGACTTTGAGACTTGTGAAAATGATTTAGGTAACTTAAAATAGATGATTTATGTTTGATTTTAGAAGACGGAGACTTAGATTTGGAAAGTTTTGTGGATGGAATGACTTGAGTGGTTTGGTGGAGTGTTAAGATAATAATATTGAGAAATGATAATGAGTTTGAGACTTGGAAATGATAAATTATGATGAGATGAGAATAATAAATTTGCGCTTTGAGCAGTGATCACTGAGATTCTGTACTATTGATGTGCTGATATTTGGTAAGTCACTATGCACCTGACAAGGACGGTGGTTAATCCCGCTTATGTTGAGATGTGAGGTCTGAGACTGAGTATCCCACTCGCATCCTTTTTGGTCACAAGAGTGTGCTCGGGCACTGTATCCCGTAAGAGTATGCTAGGGCACTATATCTCAGGGGCCATATTTATATATGTGACAGAAAGGCGACATCCCGAAGGGATGTGTCGGGTTGGCAGTTGAACCGACAAGTGATATCACCGCCAATAGGACATGCATTAATCATGTGCATCTTCTATGTGTTTGCTTGTTTTGTCTATTTGCATCTTTTTCCTAAATGTATAGCATGCTTACTTGCTTCCTGAGTTACTTGCTATATATGAATATTACCTGTGTTTTACTTGATTGCAATTAATTGTGTTTTCTATTGGAATTGAGGAGGCTCGGTAGGTAGTGGCGACGGGATCGCATGAAAGATAGGCTGGTGAAGGCTGTGGGACAGCGGTGTTTACTGTTAGTTAGAAAAATCCTTAGGATCTAGACAACCCTTTATGGTTTTTGCTTAAATATTTCTAAGTTTGAATCTTATGTTCAATGTGAAGTTCTAGGATTGTCTTTGGCATCCCGGAACCTTATATCTTATATATCGAACACTGTTACCATACTGAGAACCTTCGGTTCTCATACCATATGTTGTTGTTGTTTTTCAAATATAGGTCGCAACCCACCTTGGTAAGTTGCAGGATGGTGACAGGACGGAGGATCTTGTTTATCTTTTGGTCTTTTGGTTATCATGTTTTAGTAACTCTCACTTTTGTATATTGTATCTTGATGCCTTAGAGGCTTACTTTCAGAGTTAGGATGTTGTTGTTTTATTTGAAAAACTATGTTATGTCTATATTAACTAGTCGGCCTAAACTCCACGAGCTAATGCTAGTATTCTTTTGGGTATTACACACATTTATATCTATATACCTTGTAATTTTGTATCTTTATCTTGTGTATCTTATCCATTGCATTTGGTTATCGTGTGCAATGCTTCACGCTTTTGTATCTCTGTTTTCTAAGTTGAGTTTTATTTCTTTATTGGGCTTCTAGTATTATTATTTCCTTTTATATATATTATTGTACGAGCTTTAGAACTGTCGTGACTCTTTGTTATCCTTTGCTTAACGACATAAGGTAAGGCTTAGGATAATGGGGTATTACATTTGGGAAGGTTTGAAAAAATAAAATATATATATATTGTATTGCGATTTAGTCTAAGTCAAAGTTGTAGCTTGAAAAGGCTTAATGCAAACCATATCCTTATGCATCACTATGTGCATCACTGGAATTCTTAGCTATTTATGATTCACGCTCATTATTTATTTTCAGTTAAGTAGTTCATCCTTATGCTATTTTAATTTTTTGTTGATACCTCAAATTCATGTTTAACAAGTTTGAAGTCATTTAAGGAACTTAGAAGTTATCTTATAATTTGAAATATCTTAGAAGGTTCTTAAAAAAATCAATTTAGATCATAATGCTTTACTCTTAATCTTTGAAGTTGTTTTAAAATTATTAACAAAGGATCTCTTGAACTATGAGCTAATATATTTTGTTGAAAACAAAGATATGTTAAGCATTTGAAGTTCACTTACTTTAGGAAAATTGATCTATGATGCGGATTTTTGTAAACTACAACTCGACAAGTGCACCGAATCGTATCAAGTAAACTGATAAGTCGCGAACTCAACGCATTGATCTTCAGGCACTTGTTGTGCTTGTAAAGCTCGTTCCATTGCCTAAAACCAGTTGTCAACTTCTGTGGGGTTCGTGGTTCCTCTGAAGGTCGGGGGATTTATTTTTAGGAAAGTTGATAGTGTCATCGGCCCATTATCTCCATTTCTTCCATTCCCATTATTTACTTGGTTTCCTAACACCTCGGTTGTAGCCTGCATAGCCACAGCCATGCCTTCCAGTGCAGCCATGAAGTTCACAGGGTTATTTTTAGTCGTTTCGGCTTCCATTTTACTATTCTGACTTCTACCTCAGCTGCGTCCACATCCACGAGTCGCAGTTTGGTTCCTATTCACACCAAACAAGTGATATTAAGGTGATTAGTCTCAATATCTCAAGTCTAGTGCTTCAAAGTCGCAAATGCATGCTCATGAACAAATATGCCCCATATATCAGTTAGATATCCTAATTAGTATATACACACCCCCAGAGTATGCACAGAAGCATAGTCTGTCCGTTCCTCAGGCTCTACAGAAATGAATTGCTATGATATCATAATGTAATACCTTACCACATAGAACTTTACGTTCATGACGTAAATTAGAGGTGGCGAGGTGCTAAGACCTCTAAAAATAAAAATACTTATATAATATAGTTAGAAGAAATTATAACTACGAACCTTAAAAAAGAAGCTAAACAAAAGCGTAACAGAAGTCGCATCACACTCATATGGATAAGCTTAAAACGAATGTGCAAGATTTAAAGGAAGGATAAACTATACATATATAGAACAGAATTCCAAAAGATACAAATATCAAGCTCCAAACTCAACTCGTAAAACTAAGGCCAGCTAGAGTATAGATATACATATATAACCCAAAATACAACTCAAACTGTAAAATAAATACATGTTTCTCTAAGTCAACCTCTAGGAGGGACCAAATAAAAAAATACAAGGAGTGGAGAACAACTATATACAAATAGAAACTAAATATTTAACCAAAAATATAGTTTTTCACTTCAAATCATCCCATGTTGCTATGCTCTTCTTTGGTTGAGTTTTGAGCCGCTGCTTGGCTCAATCCCTTACAGAGAATGGAAACAACCGCAATCGATAGGCTTCAGTCGAAACGCCATTAGATTTGACTATGTCATATATTTATAGAAAGCCAGATATGTGCAGATTAGGATCATCCTGAGGACTCCCCCTAAATTGGCAATTTTGTTGCACCAAGGTGATGAGTTGAGGCTTCAACTCAAAGTTGTTGCCTCCACAGTAGGTGCTATAATGCTGCTTCCACAATTTTCAGGAGAAGGATTTTGTAAAAGAGCCAAGAGTTCTTCTAGCATTGATTGTGTCATTAGTATTGTCATCCATTGTGTCTAACTCCTCAAACTCTTCAATCTCTTTTACTCCCTCAGCTTCTTTTCTTTGATCTTTAGATTTCTTCTTTATCTAAAGGAGTATTCTCTCAATTTCTAGATCAAAATTGAGTGTTTCTTTGTCCTTATTGCCTTGCATAAACACAGAGACAACAAAGAAAACTTGAATTTCCAGCGTCATAGTGAAGAAAATTTTGGGTGAAATGAAAAATAATAAAAAAATAGAAAAATAAAGTTTTAATATATGCAATCAATTAACCACTTTGATGTCAATCTCGTTAATCTCCGGCAACAACGCCAAAAATTTGATGCAAAATTTTGTAACACCACAACTTGGCAAGTGCACCGAATCGTATCGAGTAATACCAGGAGAGTGGGTTATCATTCTCACGAGGATTAAGGGACTGAGCACGCAAGAGTTAATCAATTATTCTTACTAGACAATTGCAAATTAGGATTTCATAGATATCCTAGTAGCAGAAACAGATAATTAACGGAAGGCAATTTGTAATTAAAAAAGTAATATGAATGGAGAAATGTTAAGGCTTTGGAGATGTTTAAAACTTTAGGAACAATGCTTTTCATTATCTACCTTGATTATGCAAAGATGTGTCTTACGGAAAATCATAATTAATCAAACTTTAATCCTTTTATGATTCAATTTCTCTTAACCTAATAAATCGTCAATTCCTTGATCAATTAGTTAAGATAAGAGGGGAAGTGTGTTCACTGATTTAAAAGTCACACAATTCTTAAGACCTAAACCTAATTGATTTAATGTCATTTATCAAGCCAAGTTTAAGACTTAAAGAATTATGAGAAGAAGTTTTCAAGCTTAATTCTAACAAATAACTTTTCCAAGATGAATATAAAGTTTAATTCAGATTAGAACTATTTTTCAATAGATTTAAACTCTTGTAATGAAGTACAAAAACTTGTTTCTTAAGAAAAATATCAATGCATTAATCAAGATAAAAAAGCAATAATAAACAAAACTCCTAATCTTAACAGTAGAGATTAGTTGCTCAAGATGTGCTCAAAAACAAAAACTATGAATTCTAGAATTGTCAGAGAAAGAAGCCCACATGTCTGTTTCTCCTTCCATATATATATTAACCTAAAACCTAAAACTTTAGAATTCAAAACTAAATCAAATTAAAAAAGGAGCAATTCTAAGCTAATTAATGTCCCCCTTATGGTTTTCTCTAAGTCAAGCTAATTGTGATTCTCCTCATAATTGTTAATCAATGTTAGATAATATGAGCTTGTGCTTAGTCTTCACTTATCCAATCAAGCTTAAAGACTTAGAGATTATTGAAGACAATTAAGAGACTCTGAAGGTTAGTCCAGGTGGCACGTTCAACCTACAAGATCCACATTGAATGCAAGGGCTTGGGGAGGGCTTGGAGAAGCTACTGGAGGTGAGGCTTGATGGCACATTGGACGTGGGGCTTGAGATTTGTAACGACCCAATTTTCAGTACGTCATGATCATACTGAAAATTAAGCCTCACTAACTTTCTTTCCTAAAAATTAACTAAATATTTATTATTCCGCCTGTAATCATATTAGCGCGAGATCGATTTTTCGAAAAATTAATAATTAAATAAGTACGATAAAATAACACAAACATCAGAGATAGAGATAATATATATCATACATGCTACTTACGTATATGTATATATAATGTCATACAGGTCTAAGTTAGTGTATAACCCTTCACATCTTGTTACTATATACATAATCAATACTCCGGGCCCTAGTCCATATAGGAAACCGTTAAGCTGGCGCCCGAAAACTAGCCTAGTCAACTATATACATCCTACTCTCTCAGCGAGTCTAATCAAAAGTGAGAGACTAAACACAAAAGTTAGGCTAACACAAAAAACTCCCAAAAGTCACATCCTCAGCTCCTATGCATCAATTGTCGTCGTCAGAGAAAATCTCAATCACATCCAAACACTCTTCTGGATCCTCATATATATAAGGATGGTCCATCTCATAGAACAGGATGTCCGTCTCCATCTGATAGGGAAGGAAGGAAGGGGTAAGAACCGGGGGGGGAGGTTCTTAGTAGGGTCAAGGGTAGTTAGCTAAGTCAGTTTTATCACAGTTTAACTAATTCAAAACCAAATACTCAAGAATCATAGAGAAATAGCCAGTCACAACAATTCAGAATACCATTAAGAAATACACAAACACAAGAAAACAATCCCAAACAACTTCACATTATCAAGTAAAATGCAAATGTGTAGCAAGGATGATGCATGTCTAGTCCTATCGCAGGTAATAAGCTCATTTGTTGGTTTCGACCCACACCCGACGCAGTCTGACTCGCAAGTCAGATAAGCATTCTAGCGACATAACCTCTGCAAGTTTCTACTTTTTGCAGGCGCTGATTCTCCAACTGAAGTATGTTGAACATGACCTCTTCTCCTGGAAGCCATTCTATATTTACAGGCATCCCTGCACACTCATTCACATACAAAGCCCACGACTTTTTAACATTTATCCTTTGGCACCATAACCATACTATAGTCATCCTCTCACGACCTTTCCATAATCACACGTGCCGATTTATCTTTTCTCTTTCTTTAGTCTTTTATTTTATAAATATCAAAATATCGAATTATGTTCGCACTATTTTCTCTCTTTTTCCTAAATATCTTATGAAAAGATAATTATAAAACTCTTTAATAATACTTTGTGTTATTTTAAAAAGTCTTATTACTTTACTTTTCTTTCTTATTAAATAAAAATTAACAAAAAATAAAATAATAGATTTAACAAAAATATACTAATTAATTATGCATTATTACAATAATAATTAAGAAATATTAATATTTAATATTTCTATTTTTGTTATACAAAAACTAGCTTTATTAAAGTTTTTTTCTTATATTTTTAGAAATTATACTTTAATCCCAAGCTTGTAAATATTTATTTTTATGCCAACATTTTTAAAAAAATATTAATTAAATCTCACATATTTTATTATTTATAAAAGTAACCCATAATTTTTTATAAAATATTTGTTCATCTCTGAACTCTTAATTTTTACTCAAATCACCCTAAAACTTATATATTTACAAAATAAATCTAAATTTTTATCAAAATATAATTTTATTTTTAAAATAATAATGTTATGTTGGTGGAAAGCACAACTATTAAAACCCAAAAATCCTTTTTTGACATCTGTTCGAAAATATATATGATTTTAAATCCGTTTTTGAGTTTTACGGTTATCGATTTTTCACCGTTTTTCAGTTAATCTCTCGACCATCAAATCTCATCAATTTTTCTCAATAACTCTTATTTACAACAGCCCTAAAAGTATAAAAACAAAATCCTGCTGGGCTGTTCTTCCTGGCCGAACCATAATTCACAAGCAACAACAATAATTTAACAAGATTTTAACATAAACTTGATCAAATTCAACCGATAATCAATCAAAACAACAATCACTTAACACATTAACATTTAATCGGTGAAAAATGACTAAATTCTACCTCTGTGAAGTATAGAACACACACAAGATACCGAAGGAAGTTTCTGATCGGTCAAAATAGAGTGAAAACGTCGAAAGCTCGGTGGTTCCTTCCCTCTTTTGGTTTGACCGAACTGGTGTTGGGAATAAGACACCATTTTTCCTTGAGAAAATACCTTTGACAGAGAAATAAAATAGACACAATCACAACACAAGAATTTAACGTGGAAACTCCAATTATCGGAAAAAAAAACCACGGCCGTTGTCAAATGACAACCAGAGAATATCACTATGTGAAAATTGTTACAACACATAGACTTCTTTCTCTCTAACACCGGCACCCCAGTACACCTACACTCTCTCAAAGCAAATATCTAACTACACCTCACAACACTCTCTAATAAAAGAGTACAGAGGAAAAGAAAAAATAGATACAAGCTTAAAGTGTTTCTGACTGGTGCAAAAACAAATGGAGAACTTAGCCTCATATTTATAGCCTAGGCCACCCACTCCATTTGCTATCCTAAACAATGTGGGACTAATTCAACCAAATCCTAATAATCTCCACCTTGATTGAAATAGTCACACATCTTCAGCTTCCATTGTCAACACCGACAATTCTTTACTGCCATTGTCTATACCGACAATCATAGTTCAGATAACTATCATACTCCACCATGAAAATATACTCACTTGGAATTAGACCACTCCAAGCATTTCGCCTTGGTACAGATCAAAACCTTGCTGAAAATTCATGGTACAACTTCCAAATTGGCTTTTCCTGGAAGTTCTTCAGCCATCGACCTAACTCCACCACACACCTTGCATCTCAACGCCAACCAATGTCCGTGTGCAATTGTGGACCCGATTGCCACAACGTATCCTTATCCATGGCAGTGCGGTAATACCATGAGGATACTTCTTGTCTTCTAGAGAACATCATCTTCTCTTCTCTCATAGAGAGAGCAACCAGAGATCTTCTCCTTCAACGCCTTGTGCAAACCTGATTGTATCAACACATCCTTGACTTGTATTTGCCACAAGCCAAAATTGATTCTTCTATCAAATTTCTCTATTTCAAGCTTCACAGCACTTGAATATCCTGACATTGTTGCAACCGTATACTGGAATAGTATAACTCAACTATAGACCGTGCACTAGGAAGAGTCCCCAGGAAAGAGAGGTGGGTCACAATGAACACACTTAAATACCAGGTCTTTCCTTAGCCAGAACCTTTCCAAACTGCACTCTCACAGTGTCACACTACCTTCCAGCAACAACAACAGCAACCAAAGATCAACCTCAAGCCACAGGACAAAATTCTTTTCTGATGTGGAAGGTCAGACTAAGCTGCAACCACAGAACATACTAAGAATAAATCCCACCGAACCGAAGCTCTGATACCACTTGTTGGGAATAAGACACCATTCCCCCTTGAGAAAACACCTTTGATAGAGAAATAAAATAGACACAATCACAACACAAGAATTTAACGTGGAAACTCCAATTACCGGAGAAAAAAACCACGGCCGTTGTCAAATGACAACCAAAGAATATCACTATGTGAACATTGTTACAACACATAGACTTCTTTCTCTCTAACACCGGCACCCGAGTACACCCACACTCTCTCAAAGCAAATATCTAACTACACCTCACAACACTCTCTAATAAAAGAGTACAGAGGAAAAGAAAAAATAGATACAAGCTTAAAGTGTTTCTGACTAGTGCAAAAACAAATGGAGAACTTAGCCTCATATTTATAGCCTAGGCCACCCACTCCATTTGCTATCCTAAGCAATGTGGGACTAATTCAACCAAATCCTAACAACTGGTTCCTAGCAGGGACAACTCCACTTTGTGATTTCATTGAAAAAAAACACACATCACTGTGTAGAGAATGACGATTCGATCACTTCTATCGGATCAGAATTTTTGTGGGGGTCACGGATCCCAAGAAATCAAGCTCGGAAAGTCCGAAATTTAACAAATCCTCCATGCATGTCATGGCCGAGCTAGAGGAGATAGAGAAAGAAGATTTGTGTTTATATATAATGTGTAATTAGTTACTAATGTCACTTAATTAGGTGAGGAAGACATGCATCGCGACACGTGGCGCATTAAGCTCTGCATCACTTAATCAGTTTTTAGTTATGCATTCTGTTTCTTCTAGGGTTTTTCTTTCTTTCATTTGAATCAAGAGTTGCTAGACATAAGAAGACAAGTCGAAAGAGTCCCATCTATGTTTCGTGACCCTTTCTTCCAATAAAGTAGATCACCAACATTTAAAGTCCTTGGCAGAGTACTTGCTTTTGATGATCCAAAATGTCTAAAATCTATACCATATATTAGATAGCAAAAGCAACATGTCAATTGTCAAAATCGGCAACCACATTTGTTGAAGAGCTCGCAAGTTGTAACAATGTTTATTATTAAATTGGAAAAATTGTAAATTGGTCCAAGCTTAATCTTCTACTAATAAGTACTATTGTTGTGTAGTATTAATGATCGAGATTGAGAGAGGCACTTTCCTCCTTCTTTCTTTCTAGTAAGATACTATGGATAGATATACATTTATTTTTGGCAGGGCAGTTTCCAAGAAGTATATGAATGAAATTCCCATTTCGCTCAACCAAAAAACATTTACGAATTAGACATTAGTACTGCACAAGAAAGAAAGAAAAATTTGAAGTTATGAGTAATTGGAGACAGATTTTAAACCATAGCTTAATTAAGAGTATCCTACTGAAGAGTGAAGGAGCTACACAAATATGTTGTTTTTGTCTCGAGCATTGAACATAAGGTCTTCTTGTTGATCCCTTTTCCTTGCACTCCCCCTGTTTGTTGAATTGCTATATCTGAAAATCCATCTCCAACCTTTCATGCTCTTCCTTCCTCTTCCACTTGTTAAAGATACTCCATCCCCAACAACAAAATCTCCATCACCACCACCACCACCACCATGTCTTGTGCTTCCGAAAGCGGGGAGTGTATTAACATTAAAGTTATCACTCGTCATCATCTTTGAAGGAGGAAACAGCTCCGCCCTTGATTCCGATGAGTAATCAAGCTTCAAATCAATAAAACTAGACTCATCCATGCCCTTGAAATCGCTCTCTCTTAGTGAAAACACACGCCTATTAACCCCATAGAACCCACCACCACCACCACCATCAACAACGTTATCTATTATTCCATTATTACCCTTTCTCATCACACCATCAATAATCTCAGAAGAAGAATCTAGAAACAGACCATCAAACCCACTCTTTCTTGGCTCGGTAGCTTCACTGTACCCACTTCTTCTACCAGACTCCAAGAACAAACCACCATTCACACCCGAACTTCTCGCCGCGGAGATTGAGCTTCTCGCACCTGATGGAACAACTGAATCTGTACCGTCCTCAGATCCAAACAGAGCACCACCGCGGAAACTGCATAGCGACCTTGACCTCGATACGCACGCGCCGCCGCCGGCAATGTGATTAACATAATTGCCATTGCCATTGCCATTGTTATCATCAAAACCACCAACACTTCTCCCACAATAATACTCCTTCCCCTTCTTGCTATTGTTCTTCCTAAACAGCTTCCCAATTTTCCAAAATTTGCCACCTCCACCGATATTACTTTTCTTTATCTCGACGCTGTTGCTGCTGCTCCTTCGCAAAACTGTAGCCTCATCTACCACTCTTTCGTGCAATTTGTTATTGGAATAGGAAGAAGAGGTTGTTAAGTTCTGAAGAATCGGCGACGTCTGGTTCTTGTCGTTGTCGATCAAGAACGAGACCCTGCCAAGGCTTCCCACGTCAACCGTGCACGAGTTGCGATGGGAAGTAGCAATCTCGTCTGAGCAAGAGCAGGAAGAGAGCCTCTGTTCGCCGCAATCCGAGCAGATTAGCTTCACCAAACGGTCCTCGAGACAAAGCGCGCAGATACCAACAGACGAAGAAGAAGGGTGCTTCTTACATGTGAATTCACACGAGGTTGATGGGTAGTAATAATCCATGCTGTTCTTGTATGCTGAGACTCCTTTGTTTCTCTCCTTCATGGCTACGAGTAGATGATTTCTCTGCTAGATGGAGCTTTCTTTAGTAAAAGTGGAGTGGGAAAAAATTGGACAAGAGGGATTGAGTTGGTTCAATGATGAGAAAAAGTGAGAGAGGAAAGAAAGTGTAAAAAAAAAAAAATACTTAGCTTCAAGAAGCAGTCTCTCTTTCTAGGGATATGAGTGATTCTTTTTTTAAAGAAAGCATGCTACATAAATTCATCGTTTTAAGTCTATTGTACATCAAATCTTAATCATTTACGGTTTATCAAATTTTATACTAATTCGAATTTATGGGACTTTTTGAATAGTTGAAACTTAAAATATTATGCGAGTTTTAGAAATTTATCACACGGCCAATGATGTATTTTTCATATTTTTTTAAATTATTTTACACATTCTTTTAGTAGAGTGATCAACCAATTAATTTTTTTATTCAAGCTTTTTTGTAGCATCACAATTAACATTTTTTGAATATTACATTATTTTTATTATCTTAATCATGGATATGATTCAAATTTGATTATATTATTTATGAAATATAATAACTATATTACTTATAAAATTTTCTTATAAATATGAATACCTAATTATTTCATATTTTTTTATATATTCATATTCGGTTGATTAATTAGTGATATTTGTTATATTCATCTAAGATGATTGATATTATTAACATTAAACTCATATATATATATATATATATATATATATATATATATATATTTGAAGAAAAAAAGAGAATTATATTTTTGTATACATTTTGATTTAAGATAAACGGATTTTTTCAGAAATAAAAAAAATTCATATTTCTCCAAACAATATCTGAACTTTAATTTTCTAAATATGCCTTACCGGTGAACTTTCTTTAATATTTTTGAATTTTGCGTTTTTAATCCATTTTAATCCATTATCATCATCTCCAAATAGTATATAGATCTACAAACAGTATATAAAAATACACAAAAATACAAAGACAATATGACTTTTTCAAAGATTTTTTTAATTATAAATTAAAAAAAATAAGCCATATTTAATAATGGTAACCATTATCATCGTCTCTAAAAATACATAGGTACCATATTTAACAAGGATTTTTTAATTATAAATTAAAAAAATAACGAGGATTGTTATTTCTGTGTACTTTTGTGTACTCTTATATACTCAGAAACAATAATAATGGTTACCATTGTTAACTTTCCAATCTGATATATTTAAAGTAGATTATTTTTGGAAAATAGTTATTTTTTTAATTTATAATTAAAATTTTTTTGTTAAATATGACTTATTTCGGTGTATCTATGTATTTCTAGATACGATAACAATGGTTGTCATTGTTAAATATGGATTTTTTTTAATTTATAATTAAAAAAAATTCTTGAAGAAGCCATACTCCGTATATTTTTGTATACTCTTATATATTGTTTGTAGATCTATATACTACTTTCTAAACAATGATATGGATTAAAAGTGCGTTTGAGTTTAGGCTAACTTGTCAATTTATATAGAGTTTGTCTGGGTCCGACAAACTTGCTTAAATGCAAAAAAAATCATATTTTAGAAATTAAAGTTCAAAACTCATATTTGGAAAAATAATAATTTTTTTTTATTTTATTATTAAAAGAACTCTAAGATAAACTATTAAAATGATACTTGAAATTTTATATCCCTAATAAAAAAATCTTAAAAGTAACAAATGCTAAATAAGTCTTTAAAAAATTGAAAATATGATAAAATAATTAAATATATTATTAAAAAGTAACTAGAAATTTTGGTGCAAATTTTTATAAACATTATTAATAAAATAAAATATTTTTATCCTTAAATTTAGTATGTTGCACCAATAATATTTATTTATTTGTGAATAATCGAATTTTTTAAAAAATAAAAGTAAAATCTAAAAATTAAATTTTGCTCACATTTTTTTATATATCATCTTTTAAATGGTTAACAAAATAAAAAATATTAAAATTTATTATTTTTTGTTGTTATTTTTAATTATTAATTAAATTTTTTATTTTAATTATCTAATATAATATTTTATTTTATGTTTTTAATTATTAATAATTAATTAATAATAAAAATAATAAATTTTGATAATTTTTTAATATTTATGAACAAACTAAGGTGAGAGAAAAGGAAGCACAGGCGTTTCCTTTACGTGTTCACTACAGGTAGAAAACAATGATAGCTATAGGAGGGGAGAGAATTATAAAACAATTTAAAAAGGTAACGCAATAAAAGAAGGGGAAAAATAATAAAGCACTAGCTCCTGCAGGCATTATTGTGTAGGGAAGAGACTGGAACTGCAAAATTGAGTGAAGCAACAATTAAATACAAAGACAAACATCACTCCATTGGCTTACTATCCTTGCATGTATGTACGCTCATTGCACAATGTTGACAACTTTGAATTGAAGTACTACTTCAATCAAAGGCCCTCCCATTTTTAATTTAGAGTAATTCGAATAATGTTTATTATTGACAAAATTTAGGATTTGTTATAATAAATAACATAAACACTAAATTTACACTTATAAACACGCTTGAATTAATTTAAGTTTATATAGTTTATTAGTTTATTATATATCTCATTTTGACGAATTCTTTATGAATGTATTTTATTTCTAGTATAGATAAGAGAAGTAAAAAAATATTCCTAATAATTTTTAATTATTTTTTCCTTATCTTGTCCATACCAAAACCGAGTTACTTTTATAAAGAGTTTGTCTAGCTATACTAAAAATGAAATATACAATAAAGTGTATAAATATAAATTAACCCACACGTGTCTATAAGTATAAATTTAGGATTTATTTTATTTATTAGAAAAACAAATTTAGATGTGTACCCAAATATTGACATAATTATTTTTAATATGGAAAAGAAAGTGGCCATATTTTGGTTGAATATTGTTATTTGGGATATTTTGCAAAAATTTAGAAGTATAAATAAACCTAACACAACATGCACCTTACGGGTTATTTTTCGCAGTTGTTCGCAAAATTTTGAGGCATGTTTATCAGAGATTTACCACGTAGCCTGAAGAGGGCAACACGCACCTCGTGTGTTACTTTTTTCAGAGATTTTACGCAGAGTTTAGAGGCAACTTTATCCACTACAAGAAAAGCATTGAGTATCATCGAATTTATTGGCGAATTTAGTATCGCGTGTTACCATCGGATTTACAGGCAGAAATGGGAACTATTTCATCGTGTCAAACTTTTACCGTTGGATTCACTATTCCAACAACAAAGTCGTTGGTAATAATTAGAGGAAAAATGGAAAATTTGGCGCAGATTAGTAACTGTCGGATTTACTGGCAGATAAATTCGACGGTAACTCAATTTAGTGTGACGCAACATTTTACTCACTGATGAATGGATATTTTATACACTTTTTGGCATCATTTTCATATAGCTTTCAATATGTTTTGTTTAAGTTTTATTATGTTTTCATAGGTTTTAGTGCAAAATTCACATTTTTGGATTCTAGTTTGAGTTTGTGTGTTTTATGGTGATTTCAGGTATTTTCTGGTTGAAATTGAGGAGTTTGAGCAAAAGTCTGATTCAGAGACAGAAAAAGCACTGCAGATGCTGTCAGGATCTGACCTCCATGCACTCGAAAGAAATTTTCTGGAGTTACAAAAGTCCAAATGGCGCGCTCTCAGCGGCTATGAAAAGCTAACATCTAAGACTTTTCAAAAATATATAATAGTCCATACAATTGTATTTCAAAAATAATATTATTTATTATAATAATATTATGATATTTCAAAAATAAAATAATTGTATTTTAATAAATATTTATTAAAATTAAGTATTAATAAATAATTTTTTTGTTTTTATGTTATTATAATATTATTTTCTGTTATAATATTATTTTGTTTTAGTTCATAATCATTAAAAGTAATGAATAAAATAATTAATAAATATTATTATCTAAGTTTCTATTGTGATATTATAATTTCTCAAAAATAATATTATTTTATTTTAATAAATATTTAATACAATTAATAAATAATATAAATATTAATAAATTGATTTTTGAATTTATTGTTATTATATTTTTCTGTTATAATATTTTTATTTTAATTTATAATTATTAAAATTAATAAATAATATAATTAATAAAAATATTATTTTGTGATTCTTTTCTATTATAATATTATAATTTTTTGGAAATAATATTATTTTATTTGAATAATTCATTATTGAAATTAATAAATAATATAAATAATAATAAATATTTTTTGGATTTAATGTTATTATATGTTTATTTTTTGATAAAATTTTTTATTTTAATTTGTAATTATTAAATGTAATAAATAATATAATTAATATTAAATATTATTTTGTGGATTTTTGTTATAATATTATGATTATTCAAAAATATTATTATTTTATTTGAATGTATATTTATTAAAATTAATAAATAATATAATTATCAATAAATAAATATTATAAATCTTAATAAATAATATAATTAATGAATACTATAATTGCTAAATAAATTTTTCTGATTTAATGATATAATATTATTATTATTTGAATGTTAATAAATATATATTGGTTGGATCAGGCTAATATAAATTTTTTGTCCTATAAACTTGATTCATTGGAGATGTGACATCTAACGGTTGATCAAATCTTACAGACAACGAGATTCTACCAAATCTCAAGAATTGGAGAGATCAAAGAACTTTCTGCATTGCTAGTTGCTCTTGTGAAAAGGTAGAAGTTGCAGGTTCACACTTTTGTATTACCAGTTGGTGAGATTACGGTGACACTCGAAGAGGTGGTACGCATATATCGCCTACCGATTGATAGGGGTTGTGATCGGATGGATGGATAATAGTCATGATTTCTTGGTCAACCAGAATCTGGCGATTTTTAGCAGCAAACCTACTGTGAGTAGTTCATCCAAAAGTTACATAAAGATGTTCTAGATTTGTAATATTAGAGACAAACAACCTTTAGACACTTGAGAGTTTGTTCAACGATATGTTAGGTGTTACATCTTCTGTTTGCGTAGAACGTCTGTGGCTCGGACTTATAAACAACGTAATCAACTCCTTTGGAGATAATGTAACTCCGAATTGCCGCGATGACTGATTTCTAGAACTATATTCCATTCTAATCCTGAACTCTCCATCCTTAGGATCAGCAACAACTATAGAACAAACAAATTGTCGCTCATCAATCCGTCCAAAAAACAAATTAAGAAAGACGTATTACTCTCTCCTCACGTACCTATGTTCGCATATTTGGAGAATTGCGTTGCATGCATAGCGTCAAGATCCAAGCTACATATGGGTTGACTGTTAACTGTGGGTGGAACCACTACATTTTTTACGACTGCCTCACCTCTCCTATCGTCATCTTCGTCTTCGTCATTGGTTTTGTAGGTAGCTTTGAAGTTCATTTCACTATCACTGTTCATTCCTTTGTATACTTTAACTCTGTCATCTTACACGTTTGGGTCATGTTGAATCTTATTCGCAGCTATATGTTTAAACTTAACATACAACTCAATATTTGGGTGTTGCACCTAAATTTGCCGGTGAATATAAAACATACGTTGAAGACTTGTTTCGTCAACGATCAACATAATCTCAAACTGTATTAGTTAGGCCGCCAAATACAATAACTGGACTCTTGTAGAGAATATTATCTACCCTCTTTAAAATATCACTCTTTATACTTTGACAAAGACCATACGATAATTTTGCAAACGTCATAGTGCATGAAACTATAAACAAAAATGATTTTTCACACGCAAAACTCATCCCTCATATATATTTCATATAGTCTCACCGTTGCGGTAAATCACTGCGTTTGCAGTGCTCTTCATTACAACAACAATGTGCTAAAATACCTCTCTCATAATGAATTAAAATGATAATAAAATTCTATTTTTATAGACAAAAAAAACTTACCTTACAAGTTACATGTTAGAATTGCATTGAATCAGCAAATGATATGTATTTAACATGCAGTCTATATATTAACTCAATATATACCCTATATGTTAAATCTATTCTACCTACAACATTAATTTACATGTATATATACCAAAAAGGTTCATTTTCAATCACAATTTTTTTTTCATATAGAAAAGAATGAGTCCAAATATCTGGATTCAGATTAGGAAAATTCGATGGTGTTTACACTCAAAATTATCATGTGATACTGTTAATAAGTGGTGCATTATAAAACTGTCACGTGTGTAAAAAATTGTGCTGTCTTTGGTACACCGTTTATAGCAGCTTTGTGATGGAGGATCAAGGGATTTTCTTTTCCGTTATTTTGATGGTAATTAACTAGATATAATTAAATTGTTATCTAATGAAAGTGGATTGAGCCGCGCAGAAGACTGTGAAAATTGGAATTTTTTGTAATAATTTACGTAGAATTGTAACTTGAAAATTTTTAATGTCTTCACGAAGTAGAATAAACTTTATTTTTATTGGCTATTTTTTTTCAATTAGGACATTCTACCTTCTTCTTATATCAAATTGAAAGAACATTCAAAGCAATATTTATTATGACAGAAAAAAATATTTATTTTTATCATGATGAGAGTATGAAAGACAAATTTATTTTAGTAAAATTGCAAAATACAAAATACAAACATTTAACTCAAACTATATTAATTTTGACTTTTAAATTATTTATTAAGTAAAAAATATAAAATATGGATTTTTAATTAGATTATACTAATTTTGACTTACAAACGTTGAATTTTGATGTAAAAAAATAAAAAATAAAAATATTAATTTTGACTTATAAATTATTAATTAGGTAAAAAATGTAAAATATTAAAATATAAATTTTTAACTAAATTATACTAATTTTGACTTATAAAGATTAAATTTCAGTGTGGAAAAAAAAAACTTTCAACACCATAATTTTTTCTTAACTTTTTGAATAACCCAGATTTTCTTAGTAACCATATCACTTGATCTCTCTCCATAATAATAACAATCTCTATATTAATAGTATTGCTATATAGTTTTCGGTTGGATACTTACATAATGAGAAATGGTTAAACATATATATTAAGTGAAAATGTTTGGTAACCAAAGAAAATCAGCCAAAAATAATCATAATTTGTTTTATTTAGTATTTATTAATTGTTGCGACAATTAATAAATACTAAATAAAATAAATTTTTGCTATTTTTTATTTTCCTAACATTATCCATATTAAAGGGTAAAGAAAAAAGACTTTTAAACTCTATTATATTAGTACTACGTTGATTTTTTTTTTTTTTTTGATCATCGTATTAATTCAAAGGCCA
Source organism: Arachis stenosperma (assembly GCF_014773155.1). Lineage (NCBI taxonomy): Eukaryota > Viridiplantae > Streptophyta > Magnoliopsida > Fabales > Fabaceae > Arachis > Arachis stenosperma. The sequence goes on from NC_080381.1 coordinate 134,425,479, forward strand.
AGTTATAATTTCAACAGATTACCCAATGTACCTTCCACCAAGAAACAAAAGTCCCAATTTCTACGGCATTTTATGCCGCTCAATCCACTTTTATTAGGCAACTAATTATACTTAATTAATCACCATCAAAATAACAAAATCAAAACCTCTTGTCCCTCCATCACAATGCCACTATAAACGCTGTATCAGAAACAACATATTTTTCACACACGCAGCAGTCTTATAATACACTATCTATTAACAACATCATATAATAATTTTAAGGGTAAGCACCATAGAATTTTCCTTCAGATTAACCCACTTAATTTTGACAATTTTAGTCTTTTGCCACTTGTTCGGCTGATGCTAACGACTAGCATTATTGTGCTTCGAATCATGAGAACCCGTCAATCTATATCATATGAACTGTCAACAGCGTTTTCCCAAGGATTTTCTCACTCATTTTTTATTTATTTTCTTTGTAACAATTGACTTGTGCATGCTATTGGCATTGAGATTGACAATCAAATGCATCACACACCCAATACCCACTTTGCATGTGTCCCCCTTGTTGGACTAGTGAGTGGGCTGAGAAAGCAACCCTTCATAGTAACATAAGTGTGGCACGCATATTCATTTGTCCACTCTCTTTTTGCACCCTATATATGCCATCATCATTATTCATCTTAGCGAAGCCACTTTAGTCTCATGAAAAATGAAGACTGGTCCATACTCTCTCTGTCCTTTCGCTCATGGATCATAACCACGTGTCCCACCGACAGATCTACCTTGTTGGTCTCTCTACCATGAGTCTATCTAATGAATATCCTCCCTTTGCGATTTTCATGCTTTTACTAATGTATTCTAAAATAAACACAATTACAATTACTTATGTTTATATAATTTTTAATAATAAATATTAGGATTATTCATTAAATACTTTTTAAGTGTGTGTTAAATTGGTGTTATGGACTGAATTTAAATACATTAATAATATAAATGGTATTATAATGTCATCAACTCATATATATATATATATTAAAAAATAGTTATTAAATTAAGAGATAAATATTATTTTGTCCCTTAAAGTTTAGAGTCGAAATCGAAATCGTTACTCACATAATTTTTTTTATTAGAATCGTCCCAAACATTTTATTTCGTATTAAAAGCGTTCTTTTAATTTTTTATGGACAAAAATAACCTCCATCATCACCACCACCTTTACCACCACCACCTTTATCACCACCACTTTTACCACTACCACCAAAACTTTTACCACCACGAAATATATCAAATCAGATTCAAGAACACCAAATCAGATTAAACAATATCAAATTTAACAACAAATCAGCACCAAAAAAAATGAATTCAGAAAATAATAAATCAAAATTAGAATTAGAAGAAAAACATAAACAGACACAAAAGTAGAAGAAATAGAAGCGGAAGCTCAAGCAGAAACAGAAAGCAAAGGATGAAGTAGAAACCGAAGCAAGAAGCAGAAGAAGTAGAAAACAGATGCCGAAGACGAAGCAAGAAGAAGCAAGAAGCAGAAGTCGAAGCAAGAAGCAGAAGCAAAAGCAGAAACGGGGAGGTGTAGCAGCGAGGCAGCGAGGTGAGGCGGCGACGTGCAGCGGCGAGATCGGTAGCAGTGGCAGCAGTGGCGGAGCGAGACGGCAAGCTCTCTCTGGCTCGCATCTCCTCTCTCCCTCGCGAGCTCTGATTTCCGACTGCGATTGTGACGGCAACGGCGACGGCAGCTCCAAACTTCGTCGGCACGGTCCCCCCCCTTCCCCTTCCCCTTCCCCTTCCCCTTCCCCTTCGCGTACTCTTTTCCTTTCTCTCCCTCCCCTCACGTGTTTTTTTTCTTTTATTTTTTTAAAATTTTATAATTTTTTTATTAAAGTGGAGTAAGTTTAGTAATAAAAATATTTTTTTTAAATGACGATTTTAATATGAAATAAAACGTTTGTAACAATTCTAAATAAAAAATTACATGAGGGACGATTTCGATTCCAACCCTAAACGTTTAGAACCAAAACAATACTTACTCGTTAAATTAATTATCATGTATTTATTATAAGTGTTATTTAATTTATTTTCAATATATATTTTACATTTTAATATATATTTTATACGAAAAACTGATTTTTAGTGTACACACGTAATCTGGTTATATATATAAGTTAATTTCTTTACTCATTGAAAATATAAAATGATCTTAAACTCATGTGCACTAGTTATATTCGTTTAATACCACTAGTTGTGCTACTATTGAAGGCCCATCAATTAATTCGGCAACTTTTCACAGAAAATATTGGAAAATTTCACATGACAATTATATTTCTTGTATATTCCATCTTATTTGGTAAGAAATATGTATACTCGCTCTTATAATTAAACGTTAACAAAAAAAAAAAAAAAAGAACACAATTAGACAGTGAGTAGTGGTGGAAGGGATTTTTGAATCAGGTTGATCTGGTTTCTGGGGCCACTACTGATGGGTCGGATAAGGCATTTGGCGTGCCGTATTAGTGTATTCAAATTTTCTCTATATCTTGTCTTTTCCATTTAAAGAATGTAGGACCTGATATGATAGACTTGCTTCTGGGAAAGGAGGAGCAGGAGGGAATTAAACGCACAAGGTTTACTAAACAAAAAAAAAATTGATGATGTGCATGTCTACGTCATATAGGAATATTTGGCAAAGTTCTTATACGAAAGGTTGCAATAATCTTTATTTCTTTTCTTGAGGCAAGCTCACTTTATTTATCTCGAGCTTATTCCATATTTTCTACATAGTTACTTACTTACTTTCAAGTCCCAATTGTGATTTGCATTCTCAGCTATGGTGTATTCAGGTTCTTCCTTAACTATCTCTTCAATATCTTTTTCAACCTTTTATTCTCTAGTTTGTATTTTTTGTCGCCAGAGAATTCTTTCTATCTCAGGATTATAGTGAAACAATTCTTTATCTCTGTTATTCTATATAGACAAAAACAACAAATAAATCAAATTAAAATTTCCCTCACAGTGACGAAAGAAATTTTCAAAAAAAAAAAAGCAAAACAAAAATAGTAATTGAATAAAAGCTAAAAAGGTCTAATATAGGTAATTAATTGATTGGTAGTTTGTTATCCACGATTAATTTCCTACAACGGCACCAAAAATTTGATGTGGATTTTACACCACAATACTACCAGCAAGTGAACCGAGTCATACCAAGTAATAGACTCATTGCGAGTGAGTGTCGATCTCTCGAAGATTAATGGATTAAGCAAGTAATGGTCAATCGATTAATTTAGTCAGACAATTAAAATTATGTTTTTGAAAGGTTTGAACATAAACAACAATGTAAAATAAAGCAAATAGTGAGTATTGAAAGATAATATGATTAAAAGAGTTAAGTTTTTAAAGATGTTAAGATGTCCGAATCAATAATTTTTACTTTTCACCTTAATTATGCAAAGATAAATTCATGGCAAATCATTAGTAATTAAATTTCAATCCATTAGCAATTCAATTTTTCTTTAACCTAATTAATTGGTAATTTCTTAGTCAATTACTTAAGAAAAGAGTTAAGTGTTCACTAATTCATAAGCCACACAATTCATAAGAATCTTCCCTAGTTGATTCAATGTCACTTATCAAGTCTAGTTTCAAAACTTAAGAGTTGTGAGAACTGGTTTTCAAACTTAATTTAATTAATCAATTTTTTCAAGAAGTTAAAAGAATTCAAGTCAGAGAAGAATTGTTTCCCAACACATTCAAACCCTTTTGGATGAAGAATGAAAACCTTTCTTGAGAGAATATCAATGCATAAATCAAAGTAGGAAAAGCTAGTGCATTATTCTATGGAATCAATAGAGCTCCTAACATTAACCAAGGAGAATTAGTTGCTCATGTTCTTCAAAGAAATTCTAGAATTATGAAAGGTAAAAAGTGGCGAAAAAGAGAAGAGAAAAGTCCCCTAAATGTCTGACTTCTCTTCCTTAAATACTAACCCTAATGAAATTCAAATTCAAACTAAAACAGAATCAAATTTAAAATAAAATAAAATCTAACTAAATAATGATTTCCGTTAGCAAAGCTCTCAATCTTATCTCCTTGCAATCCTCAATTAATTGCTGTGATTACTGGGCTTGAGTGGAGGTTTGAGTAAATTAGATAATTGTGGAAGGATTGGAGGACTTAGTGGGTAAATAGAGCCATTCCGCACGTGGTATGTGAGGCATTCACGTTTTATGTGAAGTCTTGATATGGCCCATATTGCTCCCTGGCTTGATCACGTGGTACGTGAAGTATCCCACGTTGAATGTGGCTTTGACTTCCTTCCATTTTGGCCTTCAGTTTTGCTCCAAACATTGCACGTAGAAAAACTCATGCCTCAAGCGAACCAGGCATGCGTATGCACGACACCTCAAAATTCTCTTTTTGTGCGTACACATGGGTCATGCGTATGCATGATGGCCAACGTCCCACTTTGAAGCTTTTACGTCCCACGTTGATGCTTTCACGTCTAACGTTGATGCTTTCACGTCCAACATTAAATTGGGGGTCATGCATATGCACGGCTTCCGTTTTGGCGTTGCACGCCAATGCTCCCACGTTGCACGTTGGAGTGTCTAGTGCCCCTGGGTGGGCATAATTGATTGGCGTGTCATGCTTGCCCTCCCACATTGCACGTGAATGTTGCTTTCCAATACTTTGTGTCCAATGAGCTTTCTGTTTAATTCAGAAAGCTTTCTGTTTGCTCCAGTGCCATGTACTTGTATTTGATGACTCTTATCCTCTGTTTTCTCTTTGTTCCTTATCAATTTCTTTCCAAATTCTCCTGTAATCAATGAATTCAACTAACTCAAAGTAATGCTCAATTAATCATTAAATCATTGCTAATCCAACTGGAATTCTTAGCAAATTAAATAAAAATCATGAAAGAAAAACACTAAGATGCTCACGCATCAACCACAACTCAACAATTGTCTTAATTTCATCCTGGAGCAAGCGAGACAAAATCACAATCCTTGCATCTACCCAGGAAGCTCATATACCATCTGGGAGCAAGTGGGACAGAGCCACAATACTTGCATCTACCCTGGAAGCTCAAATATATTTCAAGCTCATTTTCTTCCTTTAATCATATCAATTCAATATCATCATTCAATCATATCAATTCATTCTCATCATTCAATCATATCGACTCATTCTCATTATTCAGTCATATAAATTCATTCTCATCATTCAATCATCTCAACTCATTCTCATCATTCCATCATCTCAACTCATTTTCATCATTCAATCATCTCAACTCATTCTAATCATTCAATCATCTCAATTCATTCTCATCATTCAATCATATCAACTCATTCTTATCATCCAATCGTATTAACTCATTCTCATCATCCAATCATATCATAGAAACTAGTCATCAATTCTTAAATAGGGGTTACAGAATTGAAATAGCATATTGGATAGGCAAAAATAGTTAAAAATCATGATCTTTGAAAAATAGGATAGTTGTGTATACACATGCCTCGTGCGTACGCACAAGTCCCTCTTTACGCGTACGCGCAGAACGCACACAAAAAACATTCAATTATGAAAATGCGAGTTCTGTGTATGCATGTGATACGGAATTTCCGCATAACTACTGAAAAGTGCACCAGGTCGTTCCAAGTAATAAACTCACGGTGAGTGAGTGCCGATCCCACGAGAATTAATGGATTAAGAAAATAATAGTTAATTGATTATTCTAGTTAGACGGTCATATTTGTATGATGAGAAAGTAAACGAAAACTAGAATCTAAATGACTTGATAAAAGATGAAAAGAAAGAAATAAATAACAAGAAAGTAAATGACGGGAATATAAATTGCTAGAAATTAAATTGCAAGAATGTAAATAACTAGAAAGTAAATGACAAGAATTAAGAAAGGAAAGAATTATAATATTGTGAGGAAGGATGTGCTTCTCACTCCAGACTTGATATGGAATTTGCAAATCAATTATTCGTAGAACTACCGTTAAGTACACCGGGTCGTATCAAGTAATAAAACTCATAGTGAGTGAGGTCAATCCCACAAGGATTAACGGATTAAGCAAGCAATAGCTAATTGATTATTCTAGTTATATGGTTCACAATTGAGTGATGAGCGAACAAGAAATGTAAATGAATTAAAAAAAAAAGTAAATAGAAGCAATAAAATGACAAGAAAGTAAATGTCATGAATGTAAAGTGCTGGAAAGTTAAATTGCAAGAAAAGTAAAACACAGAAAATTAAAGTGTAAGAAAGTAAATAACTAGAATTAAAAAATGAAAAGAACATTGAGGTCAAGAGATGTTGCATTTTGAGGACCAATAATTTTCATCTCCTCTTCAATCATGCAATCATTGATCTCTTGACAAATCATAAATGATTGAATTCCAATCTGTTGGTAATTCAAGCTCTCTTAATTTGATCAATTGCCAATCTCTTGATCTAATTGCTCATGATAAGAGATAAAGATTGGTCTCTGATTTAGAGCCACACAATTTCATGAATCAAGTTGTGGAATGATTATATGTCACGTATCAATCCCAAACACAATTTCATTACCATTGGGAGAAAGAACTTCAAGCATAAATTCCATGATCTTTTCTCAAGCTCACATGAGTTGGATTTAATTTCTTTCTCAAGATAATTAAATCCTTGGGATGAAGAAAAAATATTATTTCTAAAGAAACAATGAAAGAAGAATTGAAGATGACGAAAGAAACAAAATTAATCCATTAAATTTGCAACAGAGCTCTCTTTTCTGATGTTGGAAATTAGAGACTCATAAATAAAGAAATTTAAAAAGGGTATGAAAGAAAATGGAAGAGGAGAAGAGAATGAGAGTGAGAAGAGAGTTTAAAGACTCTCCTCCAGTGGTGTGTCCTAAATGATGAACTAAGGCCTATTTATAAACTATCCTAAATTATAAATTCAAATAAAATTTAAATTACAATCAAAAGTAAATTCCTAACAACTTCTAAATGATTCTTATGGCCTTGATTTGTTGAAAGTTGTGGGCTTGCTTGCATGAGTTTTGGATGGACCTTGAGTAAGAAAAGTGGACCAAATTGAAGACGGGTGCTCTTTATTATGGTCGTTAGTGTCACTGGCGCGTACGCTCAGTCCATGCATACACGAAATATCCCTTTTCACGCGTATGCGCGGCCCTCACGTATGCGTGAGAACTAAAATTTTCACCACCCAGCCATCGCAAGCGTTACTTTGAAGAGGGCGCCACTTATATTTGGCGTTGCCAATGCCATAAACATGCTCCAGGGGTAGCTTCTTTTGATAAGGGGCGTTATTTGGAAGGGCGCCTTTACATATGGGCGTTACTAACGCCCAAGCATGGCTTCATGTTTTAGTCTTGGCGTTGATCATGGATGGCGCTTCATTGTTGGGCATTACCAATGGTTGGGTTGCCTCCCAACAAGCACTCTTTTAATGTCATAAGCTTGACATGAATCTGGAATTTTCTTCCTCTTCTTCTAGTTGGTTAAGAGAAATGACTTTAAGAGAGAAGAAGAGAAGATTGATGCCCCCAGATTTGATTTCCTCCTCAAAAGCTTGCTTTCGTTGTTAGCTTGAGTGAACTTGCTTGTCAGAGTAGGGGTTGGATTGCTCTTTGTTGTCCTTCTCTTTTTTCGTGAATGTTGCCATTTGTTTCTTGGTCACAATCCCTCTTTGAGTGCTTTCCTTGATTGCCCTCACTTCTTTGATTTTGAGACTTGGGCGTTGTGTATTGATACTTCTTGGAGTGCTGGTTTAATAAAATCAACTACCATGCATTCCTCTTATTCTCTCTCTTGATTGATTTCCTCCCTCTCTTCTGTAAGGTCTCGTATTACTTCTTTTGGGAGTGAGTTTGCATGTCCCTTTGTCACCTCTGGTAGCCTCTGTGGATATAAAATTCTAGGCTCGTATGCCTCCACAACCTCCTTCTTCATTGGAATTTCACTTGATACAGGAGCCTCTTAATCTTGTTTTTCAAATTCCTCCTTTGCACCCACCATTTGGTCTTCATCCTCCTTGCTAAGCACCACTGCATTAATGGCCTTGCATTCTTTCTTTGGGGTGTTCTCAATATCACTTAGGAAGATATTGGTGGTTTTTGCTAAGTGTTTAGCAATTTGGCCTAAATGTACTTCAATGTTCTTAAAGGCAATTTTTTGTTCTTTCCTAAATTTTCTGGACCATTGGGTGTAATCCTCAACTTCTTGAGAATATTTTTCAAATGCTAGCTCAAGAGATGAAGGTTAAGAATGATTTTGTGGATGTGTGGGTGTTGTAGTGATGTTGTTTTGAGGACTATAGAATGAGTTTTGTGAGTTGTGAAATGAATTTTGTGAATTTTGAAATAAGGTTTGTGTATAGTGAAATGAATTTTTTGGTTGATAAATTGAATTGTATGGATTTTGGAAGGAATTTTATGCTGAGGCATACTCAAGTGATGAAGAAGTTAGATATGAAACATTAGAAGGTGAGGTTGGACAATTACGAGATGATGGCTCTTGATGGATAGAATGTGAACCATTAAAATCTCCTCCCCAACTACAATTCAGGTAGTTGTCATAACAATATGAGTTATTTTATGGCTCTGAGAAGTATCTCATTTCATTTGATTGCTCAAACTCCATCATTCCTTGTTGATATTCTCAGCCACCATTAGCATAGTAACTTGATTCATTTTGTGGTGGTGAGAAGTATCCCATGTAGTTTGATTGATCAAAGGTTGATGTAAACTCCATTCTTACTCAAAAATATTCTGTAACAAACACAATCACCAAGGCTGCATTTGTTTCTGAGAACAGAACAGGACAAGACACTGATAGACAGAAACACAAAATTTTATGTTCTTGTATTATGTTTTGTGATAAACTAGAACAAATTATGAAAATCCAATTTATTCTCATTTTTTTCATTCAAAAAATTTGAGATGAAAAATATAATAAAAAAATATAATTATGAAAAATCAACAAAAGTAATTAAAGAAAAAATGAAAAATAAGTTGTGTCCCTTGTTATTGTCTCTGTGTCCTTCCTGTCAAGATGGACACAAAATACACTAATTCAGTATCTCTGGACACATTGTCTTTGTCCATGTCTCTTCTGTCAAACATGATTTTGTCTCTCTGTGTCCCTGTCTCAATGTCCTGTCTCTGTAAACAAACGCAGCCCAAATGATATTGGAATCCCCCTTGTCACAATTGAGGGATTCTTAGTGAGGCAACAACATAAACAGTTAATGACAAAAAGAAAAGAAAGAATTCAAAGCAAATAAAAGACTAGAACAAAGAAAGAAAAAAATGTCTAATTTAGGTAATCAATCAACTAGTAGTTTGTCAATCACAATTAATCCCTCAGCAATGGCACAAAAAACTTGATACGGAATTTGCAAATTGATGTGAGGATTATCATCAGTTAGGAATTTCACACAAATAATCTCATCAAAGTATAGTTCCCAACTAACAAACAATCTCCATCAAAGTTTAATTTTGGTTGTCACAAGTCCAACCCAATAAAAGTAACAGAGAGTATTAGTCCCGGGTTGTTCTCCCTAGGAATCACAATCGGGTACTCAATTATTGGTTATGAGATTAAAGGGGGTTAGGTTGATAAACAAGAAATTAAAAAGGCAAGAAATGTAAATCAAACAACTAAAGAAAGCAATTACTAAAGAGAGATATTCATGGCAATGATTGAGAACCTAGTCTTTCTATCCTAGTCATTAATTATCATACAATGATTAACAAGAGCTAATCCTATTTAGTCATCTTCAACATCGGAAGAAGGTACAATGTTATCTTCATCATAGGAAGAAAGTCAAATAGGACTAGTTAATCTCAATCCAATATTCCTAATCAACTCACTAATTGAATTAGCAAGAGATTAGAGTTAATGGAAATAATATTAACTAACAACCCTAGATCACCAACATAAGTTGGATATTAATGACTCAAGAGCACATAATTTCTCTTTCCAAGCCAAGAATGCTCAAAAAGCTACTCTAACATCCAAACAAGCATTTTGTCAAACACTTGGAAGGCATAAAAGGAAAAGCATAATAAAAGTGCAAGAATAATAAATCTACAACTACCCAATGTAAGAAATTAATAATAACAACTAAAGAAAACAACATCTAACATGAAATACCTCAAAATTGTATTAAAGGAAATTAAATCCAACAATATTGCATGAAAATAAAAATGACATAAAAGGAAAATTAACAAGAGAAACTAAGAGAACAAGGATGTAGGAACAAGAAATTGTAAAGAAAACAAGATGAAAACAAGAATTAAACCCTAGATCTAAGATAAAATTAACCTAATTCTACCCTAATTCTAGAGAGAAGAGGGAGCTTCTCTCTCTAGAAAACTACCTAAAGCATGATCCTAAGCTAATCTAATTGCTCCCCCTTTGTCCAATCTTGAATTGTGCATCAAATAGCCTCAAAAATGAGTTGGATTTGGACCTGGTTGGCTCAGAAATTGCCCCCAGTGTATTCACTTTAATGAGGTCACGTGATCAGCGTCACGCGTGCGCGTGGTCGACGCGTGCGCATCGCCTTGCAAATTCCCTTTTCACGCGTGCGCGTGGATGACGTGTGCGTGTCGCTGACAGATCTCCTCTCACCCGTACGTGTGGATGATGTGTGCATGTGGCCTTGAATCCTCCAAATGCTCATTCCCTCATGAATTCTCCACTTTGCATGCTTTTTTCTTCACTTCTTTCATCTAATCCTTGCCTTATAGACCTAAAATAACTCAACAAACATATCAAGGCATTGAATGGGATTAAAGTTAATTAGATTTAGCTATTTTAAGGCCTAAAAAGCATGTTTTCACTCTTAAACACAAAATTAGGGAGGATTACAAAAGCATGCTATTTCATTGAATAAATGTGAGATAAGTTGATAAAATCCCCTAAATTAAGCACAAGATAAACCACAATATTGGGGTTTATCACAAATCAATTATCCATAGAACTACCGGCAAGTGTACCGGGTCGTATCAAGTAATAAAACTCACGGTGAGTGAGGTCGATCCCACGGGGATTGATCGATTAAGCAAGCAATAGCTAATTGATTATTCTAGTTAGATAGTTCATAATTGAGCGATGAGCGAACAAGAAATGTAAATGACTTAAAGAAAAAGTAAATGGAAGTATAAAATGATAAGAAAGTAAATGTCATGACTGTAAAGTGCTGAAAAGTTAAATTGCAAGAAAAGCAAAGTACGGAAAAGTATAGTGCAAGAAAGTAAATAACTAGAATTAAAAAATGAAAAGAACATTGGGATCAAGAGATGATGTATTCTCAGGACCAATAATTTTCATCTCCTCTTCAATCATGCAATCATTGATCTCTTGGCAAATCATAAGTGATTGAATTCTAATCTCTTGGTAATTCAATATCTCTTAACTTGATTAATTGCTAATCTCTTGATCTAATTGCTCATGATAAGAGATGAAGATTGGTTTCTGATTTAAAGCCATACAGTTTCATGAATCAAGTTGTGGGATAATTATATGTCACGTATCAATCCCAAACCCAATTTCATAACCACTGTGAGAAAGAACTTCAAGGATCAATTCCATGATCCTTTCTCAAGCTCACATGGAATTCAAGTTGGATTCAGTTTCTTTCTCAGGATATTGAATCCTTAGAATGAAGAACGAAGATTCTTTCTAAAGAAACAATGAAAGAAGAATTGAAGATGAAAAAAGAAACAAAATTAATCCATTAAATTTACAATAGAGCTCTCTTCCCCGATGATGGAAATTAGAGACTCATAACTAAAGAAATTACAAAATGGATATGAAAGAAAATGGAAGAAGAGAAGAGAATGAGAGTGAGAAGAGAGATTCCGAAGACTCCCCCCCAGTGGTGTCTAAAGAAGTATTCTATAGTCCTATTTATAAACTACCTAAATTACGAATTCAAAAAAAAATCAAATTACAACCAAATGCAAATTTTCTAACTAATTCTAGATGATTCATGTGACCTTGATTAATTGTTGATTGTGGGCTTCCTAGCATTGAATTGAAATAATTGAACCAAATTGAGGCTCCAACAGTTGATTATGAGATTGGGCGTTAGTTGAAAGTAACGCTTCTTGAATTAGGCGTTACTAACACTATTGTGTTTCTGGCATTATTTACAATAACGCTTCCTTCTGTGGCGTTAGCAACGCTTTACAAATTGAGGATGAAAAGTTACTATCGTGCGTACGCATGTCTCGTGCGTACGCGTGAATTCCATTTTTGCTTAGTTGCGCGTACGCGTGAAGCGTGCATACGCATGATTGCACAAGTTCTTTCCTCCAGAATGCATCGTAGGCGTTACCTTTCAAGGCATCTTTATATCTTGGCATTACTAATGCCACACTTCACATGCTCGCAGGCGCCTCCTTAAACAGGAGCTTCAATCCTTGGCGTTACCAACACCTATGCAATATGCCAAAAATTGCTCCTAGGAGGTGTCGAAAGCGTTGTTTGAGAAGGGCACCCCTTGTTTCGGGCATTACCAACACCAAAATTAACATGCTCCAGGGGTTTCATTGTTCTTTGGCGTTAGTTAGAGAGGGTGCCTTTGGAGTTAGGCGTTACCAACGCTTAAGTATTTTTTGGGCTTAAAGATTCCCATTGTTGGTGCCCCAATTGCATGTCCACTATAGACTATTATACATCATTGGAAAACTCTAAGTGTCAGCTTTATAACTCCACTAAAAAAAGCATCATTTGAATCTCTGTAGCTCAAGTTATGCTCCTTTGAAGAGGAAGAGGTCAACCTGGCAAGGTCGCAGGCGTTATTCTAAACGAGCGCTTCACAAGTGGGCATTACAAATGCCGGCTTCTGAGGCTTAAAATGAATGTCCTCCCTATACTATTATATATTATTGAAAAGCTCTTGATTTCTACTTTTCAATTCCATTAAAAGCATGTCATTTGAAGCTCTATAGCTCAGGTTATGCTCTTTTGAAAGTGAAGAGGTCAACCTCGCTTGTGACATGCTGCTCAGCTTTCTTCTTGGCATTTTCGGGGTGAGTTGCACCCTCATATTAGAGTCCACTATGAATTGTTATATATATTTGTAAAGATCTGGAAATCTTCTTTCCAATGATACTAAAATCACCTCATTTAGAGCTTTTTAGCTCAAGTTATCCTTATTGGAGTATGAAGAGGTTAGGGTTGTAAATCCTCTTTGAATTCCCTTTGTAATTGGCGCCCCCTTAGATAACGCCTTTGGTTATTGGCGTTACCAACACCCTTGATATGCTTTATGGGCCACCCTTTTAAAAGCCTAGCCTAAGGTTCCAAAGTGTGCCTAAGCTTTAAAGCGTGTCTAAAACTTCCTCTTTTCTTCTTTTTTCTGTTATTTCCTACAAAATTAATCAAATCAAAGAGATCAAAGTAATATGTGACTTAAGCACAAAAATACTCAACAATTGAGCATTATGAATTAATTTTTTATATGGAAAAGATAAAAAAACACCACATGATGCGCACGCATCAAAGCTAAGGCATCAAAACCCTGTTCGTAGATGCCCGAGCTCGACGTCTTGCGCTTCTCGGTGGCTGGCTCAGGATTTGAAAGGGGGATGGTTTACTTGTTTTAAAAGAGGAGGTACTTGTTTCTCTGGGTTGGAAGAGATTGGCCAAAGACCTGGGTCAGACGTAATTTTCACAGAAGCAGAGGCGCCTGAGTCAGACTTGAAAGGCGAGGCCAACCCCTCGGTCTCTTGCAGTTGAAGATTGCGAGCGATAGAACTTTTTCTCGCAGTCTATCATGTTTTCATCACGGCCGACTTAGGAGCCATCTTTTCTGCACGACATCAAGAAATCAAAACAAAGTTAGAAGTGAAATGTAGGAGTAACAACACCTCAAACAAAAATAGAAAGAAAGCTATCTAGCTCGGATTGGAGTTGGTTGGGGTTCCCTATAAATTTCTTGGTATCCGAATAAGGATTACGGCCCCAACTAAGCTCTCTTCTAGCTCATCTAAATTGTACTTAACTGTTAACGGTTTCTCCTCCCAGTGTAAAGAAAAATGGGGTTCATCATTCTCATCAAAGAAGAAAAAGGTCGGGCATCATCAACAGCTCAAATTTTGAAGAAATAATTATTAAAATCATGGAAAAACTCATCAAAGATGGTAAAATACTTTCTTCTCTGGATAGCCCGAAAGGAGAACCAGCCTTGTTTCTTGGAATAAAAGGCTTGGTAAGAACAAAGAGATAGAAGAAGACCTTCAAAGAAGGTTGGACATTAAGATCTTGACACAAAAGCTAATATATTTTAAAAAATCCCAAGAATTAAGATGCAGTTGGGTAAGAGCGACATTGCAAGTCCAGAGGACATCAATTTCAAAATCGAAAAAAGGGCGGCAGACATCTAGCATAGTAAAAAAGCAATCATAGGCATAAAAGAAATGACGCTCTGACCTATCAAGTCAGGGGAAGTATACCCTCTTCTTAGGATCAGCAACAATTATCTCATAATTTCTCTTATCCTCCCGATTTACACATAACCTATGATGTCTACGAAATTGTTCAATATATTCTCTATCAATAACAGGGATGGGGGTAAGGACAGTTGTATCTACCCAGGTCACGTCAGATGGAACTTTGGTTGACATGCTGTGAATTACAGATTGAGACATAAAAGATATACCTACAAATACAACAAGCAAATTGTCACAAAAGAACTCGGACACCAATCAAAGGAAATCGAGTTATCGTCAACAATTTGAAAAGGTACAAAATCGAAAATTTCTTGCACACAAAATACCACAACATACTTCCAAATACAGAAATGGTGTCACTTCCAACCATTTTAAAGTGACACCATTTGGGGGCAAACTGATGAGCGGATAATTTATACGCTTTTTGGCATTGTTTTTAAGTAGTTTTTAGTAAGTTCAAGCTACTTTTAGGGATGTTTTCACTAGTTTTTATGTTAAATTCACATTTCTGGACTTTACTATGAGTTTGTGTGTTTTTCTGTGATTTCAGGTAAATTCTGACTGAAATTGAGGAATTTGAGCAAAACTCTGAAGAAGGCTGACAAAAGGACTGCTGATGCTGTTGGAATCTGACCTCCCTGCACTCGAAATGGATTTTCTGGAGCTACAGAACTCCAATTGGCGCGCTCTCAACGGCGTTGGAAAGTAGACATCCAGGGCTTTCCATCAATATATAATAGTCCATACTTTATTCGGACATTTATGACGCAATTTGGCGTTGAACGCCAAGTACACGCTCCTTTCTGGAGTTAAACGCCAGAAAAACGTCATGATCCGGAGTTGAACGCCCAAAACACGTCATAACTCGGAGTTCAACTCCAAGAGAAGCCTCAGCTCGTGGATTAATCAAGCTCAGCCCAAGCATACACCAAGTAGGCCCCGGAAGTGGATTTATGCATCAATTACTTACTCATGTAAACCCTAGGAGCTAGTTTATTATAAATAGGATGATTTACTAATGTATTAGACATCTTTGGTCTCAGTTTTGTTTTATTCTTCATCCTAAGAGGCTATTGATCACGTTTTAGGGGGGGCTGGCCATTCGGCCATGCCTGAACCTATTTCACTTATGTATTTTCAACGGTGGAGTTTCTGCACACCATAGATTAAGGGTGTGGAGCTCTGCTGTACCTCAAGTATCAATGCAATTCTATCTTCTTTTATTCGGTCTCTATCTTATTCTTATTCCAAGATATTCATTCGCACCCAAGAACATGATGAATGTGATGAGTTAGATAACCCTCTTTATCATTCTCACTTATGAACGCGCGTGATTGACAACCACTTCCGTTCTACATGCAACAGAGCTTGAATGTGTATCTCTTAGATTCTCCAACAGAATCTTCGTGGTATAAGCTAGATAGATGGCGGCATTTATGAGGATCCGGAAAGTCCAACCTTGTCTGTGGTGTTCCGAGTAGGATCCTGGGAATCCGGAAAGTCTAACCTTGTCTGTGGTATTCCGAGTAGGATTCCGGTAATGAATGACTGTGACGTGCTTCAAACTTGCAAGTGTTGGGCGTTAGTGACAGACGCAAAAGAATCAAGGGATTCTATTCCAGTAGGAGCGGGAACCAACCAGTGATTAGCCGTACTGTGACAGAGTGCGTGAGCATTAGTTTTCACTGCGAGGATGGGATGTAGCCATCAACCATGGGTGATGCCTCCAGACGATTAGCCGTGCGATTGACAACCGCATAGGATCATTTTCCCGAGAGGATTGAAAGTAGCCACCGCTGATGGTGAACCCCTATACACAGCTTGCCATGGAAAGGAGTAAGAAGGATTGAGTAGAAGCAGTAGGAGAGCAGGCGTCCGTGAGTCATATAGCACCTCCATACACTTATCTGAAATTCCCACCAATGAATCTACATAAGTATTTCTATCCTTTTTATTATTATTTATTATCTACTTTCTTATTATTAATTTTCGAAACCCATAAACCAATTTAATCTGCCTGACTGAGATTTACAAGGTGACCATAGCTTGCTTTATACCAACAATCTCTGTGGATTCGACCCTTACTCACGTAAGGTTATTACTTGGACGACCCAGTACACTTGCTGGTTAGTTGAACGGAGTTGTGACTTCAAATAAGGACAATTATTGAATAAATTCATACAAGTACAAAGAGCATGTGATCACAATTTCGTCCACCAAGTTTATGGCGCCGTTGCCGGGGATTGTTCGAGTATGGACAACTGACGGTTCATCTTGTTGCTCAGATTAGGTAATTTTCTTTTCAAAAATCTTTTTCAAAATTTTTCTTTTATTTTTCGTTTTTTCCAACCTTTATTTTCGAAAATATTAATAAAAATCCAAAAAAATTAGAAAATCATAAAAATCAAAAATATTTTGTGTTTCTTGTTTGAGTCTTGAGTCAATTTTTAAGTTTGGTGTCAATTGCATGCTTTAAAATTTTTCTTGCATTTTTTTCGAAAATCCATGCATTCATAGTGTTCTTCATGATCTTCAAGTTGTTCTTGACAAGTCTTCTTGTTTGATCTTGATGATTTCTTGTTTTGTATTGTTTGTTGTTTTTCATGTGCATTTTTGCATTCATATTCTTCATGCATTAAAGATTTCTAAGTTTGGTGTCTTGCATGTTTTCTTTGCATTAAAAATTTTTCAAAAATATGTTCTTGATGTTCATCATGATCTTCAAAGTGTTCTTGGTGTTCATCTTGACATTCATAGCCTTCTTGCATGCATTCATTGTTTTGATCCAAAAATTTCATGCATAAAGTATTTTTGTTGTTTTTCTCTTTCATAATTAAAAATTAAAAAAAAATCAAAAAAATATCTTTTCCTTATTTCCCTCCAAATTTTCGAAATTTTGGTTTGACTTGGTCAAAAATTTTCAAAATTAGTTGTTTCTTACAAGTCAAGTCAAAATTTCAATTTTAAAAATCTTATCTTTTCAAAATCTTTTTCAAAAATCATATCTTTTTCAAATTTTTCTATTTTTCGAAAATTTCAAAAAAAATTTTCAAATTATTTTTAAAATCTTTTTCTTATCTTTACATCATATTTTCGAAAATTCACTAATAATTAATGTGATTGGTTCAAAAATTTGAAGTTTGTTACTTTCTTGTTAAGAAAGGTTCAATCTTTAAGTTCTAGAATCTTATCTTGTAGTTTCTTGTTAGTGAAGTAAGTAATTTCAAAATTTTTTGAATTAAATCTTTTTTATCTTTTATTTGATCTTTTTCAAAAATTTTATCTTTTTCAAAATTTGATTTCAAAATATCTTATCTAACCTCTTATCTTCATATCTTTTTCAAATTTGATTTCAAATCTTTTTCAATCAACTAACTAACTTTTTTTTTGTTTTTTATCTTTTTCAAAACTACCTAACTACTTTTCCCTCCTCTATTTTCGAAAATATCTCTCTCTTTTTCAAAAATTCTTTTTAATTAATTAATTGTTTCATGTTTTAATTACAACTTATCTCTAATTTTCGAAAACTACTAACCTCTTTTTCAAAATTATTTTCGAAATCTCTCTTCTCTTTTCTTCTTCTATTTAATTATTTAATTACTAACACTTCTCTTCACCTCTCTTCATCCATAAAATCCGAATCCATCCTTCTTCTTTCTTATACCCCTTTCTTTTTCTACTAACATAAAGGAATCTCTATACTGTGACATAGAGTATTCCTCTTCTTTTCTTGTTTTCTTCTCTTTCATATGAGCAGGAACAAGGATAAAGGTACTCTTGTTGAAATTGATCCAGAACCTGAAAGGACTCTGAAGAGAAAATTAAGAGAAGCCAAATTACAACAATCCAGAAGAACCCTTCTAGAAATTTTCGAACAAGAGAAAGAGATGGCAGACAGAAATAATAATAATAATGCAAGGAGAATGCTTGGTGACTTCACAAAGCCAACATCCAAGTTTGATGGAAGAAGCATCTCCATTCCTGCCATTGGAGCCAATAACTTTGAGCTTAAGCCTCAACTAGTTGCTTTAATGCAACAAAACTGCAAGTTTTATGGACTTCCATCTGAAGATCCCTATCAGTTTTTAACTGAGTTCTTGCAGATCTGTGAGACTGTGAAGACGAATGGAGTTGATTCTGAAGTCTACAGACTCATGCTTTTCCCTTTTGCTGTAAGAGACAGAGCTAGAGTATGGTTGGATTCACAACCCAAGGATAGCCTGGACTCATGGGATAAGCTTGTCACTGCATTCTTGGATAAATTCTTTCCTCCTCAAAAGCTGAGCAAGCTGAGAGTGGATGTTCAAACCTTCAAACAAAAAGATGGTGAATCCCTCTATGAAGCTTGGGAAAGATACAAGCAGCTGACCAAAAGATGTCCATCTGACATGTTTTCAGAATGGACCATATTAGATATATTCTATTATGGTCTCTCTGAATTTTCGAAAATGTCATTGGATCATTCTGCAGGTGGATCTATTCACCTTAAGAAAATGCCTGAAGAGGCTCAAGAACTCATTGACATGGTTGCAAACAACCAGTTCATGTATACTTCTGAGAGGAATTCCGTGAATAATGGGGTACCTCAGAAGAAAGGAGTTCTTGAAATTGATGCTCTGAATGCCATATTGGCTCAGAACAAAGTGTTGACTCAACAGGTCAACATGATCTCTCAAAATCTGAATGGATTGCAACATGCATCCAACAGTACTAGAAAGGCAGCTTCTGAAGAAGCTTATGATCCTGAGAACCCTGCTATGGCAGAGGTTAATTACTTAGGTGAACCTTATGGAAACACCTATAACTCATCATGGAGAAATCATCCAAATTTCTCCTGGAAGGATCAGCAAAAGCCTCAACAAGACTTTAACAATGGTGGACGCAATAGGCTGAACAATAGTAAGCCATATCCATCATCTTCTCAGCAACAGACAGAGAACCCTGAACAAAACAATTCTAATTTAGCCAATATAGTCTCTGATCTGTCAAAGGCCACTTTTAGTTTCATGAATGAAACAAGATCCTCCATTAGAAATCTGGAGGCACAAGTGGGCCAGCTGAGTAAGAAAGTTATTGAAACTCCTCCCAGTATTCTCCCAAGCAATACAGAAGAAAATCCAAAAGGAGAATGCAAGGCCATTGACATAGTCAATATGGCCGAATGCACAAGGGAGGAGGAGGACGAAAATCCTAGTGAGAAAGACCTCCTGGGATGTTCCTCAAGCAAGAAGGAGTTTCCTATTAAGGATCCTGAGGAATCTGAGGCTCATCTAGAGACCATAGAGATTCCTTTAAATCTCCTTCTGCCATTCATGAGCTCTGAAGAATATTCATCCTCTGAAGAGAATGAAGATGTAACTGGAGAGCAAGTTGCTCAATATTTAGGAGCTATCATGAAGCTGAATGCCAAATTGTTTGGTAATGAGACTTGGGAAAGTGAACCTCCCTTGCTCATTAGTGAACTAGATACTTGGATTCAGAGAACTCTACTGGTGCACGAAATTGCAATAACACTTTTGCAATCCCGCACAACTAACCAGCAAGTGCACTGGGTCGTCCAAGTAATACCTTGCGTGAGCAAGGGTCGATCCCACGGAGATTGTCGGCTTGAAGCAAGCTATGGTTATCTTGTAAATCTTAGTCAGGATATCAGAAATTATCAGGATTGATTGTAAGAAGCAAAAGAACATGTAATGGTTACTTGTACTGCAGTAATGGAGAATGGGTTGAGGTTTGGAGATGCTCCATCTTTCGAATCTCTGCTTTCCTACTGTCTTCTTCATCAAACACGCATGTCTCCTTCCATGGCAAGCTCGTGTAGGGTCTCACTGTTGTCAGCAGCTACCTCCCATCCGCGCAGTGAAAGCTAATGCACACACTCTGTCACAGTGCTGCCAATCACCGGTTTGGTTCCCTCCCCTACCGGAATAGAATCACTCTTTTGCGTCTGTCACTAACGCCCAGTAGGTTACAGGTTTGAAGCACGTCACAGTCATTCAATCATTGAATCCTACTCAGAATACCACAGACAAGGTTTAGACCTTCCGGATTCTCTTGAATGCTGCCATCAGGTCCTGCCTATACCACGAAGACTCCGATTAAAGAACCCAAGAGATAACTACTCAATCTAAGATAGAACAGAGGTGGTTGTCAGGCACGTGTTCATGGTTGAGAATGATGATGATTGTCACGGATCATCACATTCATCCGGATTAAGAACAAGTATTATCTTAGAATGGAAGCAAGCATGATTGAATAGGAAACAGTAGTAATTGCATTAATCCATCAAGACACAGCAGAGCTCCTCACCCCCAACCATGGGGTTTAGAGGCTCATACTGTGGAAAGAACGTGTACAAAATGTTATGAGGTCACAAGGTTCTGATTACAATGTCAAAAGGTCCTATAAGTAGTAAACTAGTATCCTAAGGTTTACAGAAATGAGTAAATGACAGAAAAATCCACTTCCTGGCCCACTTGGTGTGTGCTTGGGCTGAGCAATGAAGGAAATTCGTGTAGAGACCTTTTCTGGAGTTAAACGCCAGTTCTCATGCCAGTTTGGGCGTTTAACTCCAACTTTTATTCCAGTTCCGGCGTTTAACGCTGGAATTTCTGAGGCCGGATTGCTACGCGGGTTTGGGCCATCAAATCTTGGACAAAGTATGGACTATTATATATTGCTGGAAAGCCCAGTATGTCTACTTTCCAATGCCATTGAGAGCGCGCCAATTGGGCTTCTGTAGCTCCAGAAAATCCACTTTGAGTGCAGGGAGGTCAGAATCCAACAGCATCTGCAGTCCTTTTCAGTCTCTGGATCAGATTTTTGCTCAGGACCCTCAATTTCAGTCAGAAAATACCTGAAATCACAGAAAAACACACAAACTCATAGTAAAGTCCAGAAAAGTGAATTTTAATTAAAAACTAATAAAAATATACTAAAAACTAACTAAAAGATACTAAAAATATACTAAAAACAATGCCAAAAAGCATACAAATTATCCGCTCATCACAACACCAAACTTAAATTGTTGCTTGTCCCCAAGCAACTGAAAATCAAAATAGGATAAAAAGAAGAGAATATACTATAGATCCCAAAATATCAAAGAAACATAGTTCCAATTAGATGAGCGGGACTAGTAGCTTTTTGCCTCCGAACAGTTTTGGCATCTCACTCTATCCTTTGAAGTTCAGAATGATTAGCATCTATAAGAACTCAGAACTCAGATAGTGTTATTGATTCTCCTAGTTAAGTATATTGATTCTTGAACATAGCCAGTGTATGAGTCTTGGCTGTGGCCCAAAGCACTCTGTCTTCCAGTATTACCACCGGATACATACATGCCACAGACACATAATTGGGTGAACCTTCTTAGATTGTGACTCAGCTTTGCTAAAGTCCCCAATTAGAGGTGTCCAGGGTTCTTAAGCACACTCTTGTTGCCTTGGATCACAACTTTATTTCCTTCTCTTTTTTTTTCTTTTCTTTTTCTTTTTCTTTCTTTCTTTTTTTTTTCACTGCTTTTCTTGCTTCAAGAATCAATTTGATGATTTTTCAGATCCTCAATAACAGTTCTCTTTCTCCTCATTCTTTCAAGAGCCAACAACTTTAACATTCTTAAAACAACAAATTCAAAAGACATATGCACTGTTCAAGCATTCATTCAGAAAACAAAAAGTATTGTCACCACATCAAACTAATTCAACTAGTTTCAGAGATAAATTTCGAAACCCTGTACTTCTTGTTCTTTTGTGATTAAAGCATTTTTCTTTTAAGAGAAGTGATGGATTCATAGGACATTCATAGCTTTAAGGCATAAACTTAAATTTTATTAATTATGAACTAAGAACAAGACTCAAATATAGATATAAGATGAGACTAAAAAATATAAAATAAGACAAGAAAAACGAAAAAAATAGGCTCCTAATGATAGAGGTTTTCACAGAGTTAGGACTCAACAACCTTGATTTTGAGAAGTGGATGCTCCCTCAGCTTGAGAGGAGAGCTTTTGGCGTTTCATCTCTTGGATTTCACGCCCCTGCTTCTCTTGATAGAGTTGTCTTGCACTTGTCCTTCCATTGACTTCTTGGTGATTGGATGTTCAATGGGTATGAACTCATCTACTCCCATCTTTACCCCAGCCTCTTTACATAGCAAGGAGATCAAGCTTGGGTAGGCCAATTTGGCTTCAGTGGAATTCTTATTTGCAATTGTGTAGATTTCACAAGCAATCACATGATGCACCTCCACTGCTTTTCCAAGCATAATGCAGTGAATCATCACTGCTCTCTTGATGGTGACCTCAGAACGGTTGCTAGTGGGCAATATGGAACGCCCAATAAAGTCTAGCCAACCTCTTGCAATTGGTTTGAGGTCTCCCCTCTTGAGTTGGTTTGGGACACCCTTAGAATTGGTTATCCACTTAGTTCCAGGGAGGCATATGTCCTCTAGAACTTGATCCAACCCCTTATCTACTCTCACCATCCTCCTATTAAAGGAATCAGGATCATCTTGCAGTTGAGATAACTTGAAGATTTCTCTTATTTTGTCCAGATGGAAGTATATAACTTTCCCTCTGACCATGGTTCTGTGGGTATGGTAAGCGGTTCCAGTCATTCTTTGCTTATCTGTTAGCCACAGATTTGAATAGAATTCCTGAACCATGTTCCTTCCAACCTTTGTCTCAGGATTGGTCAGAACTTCCCAACCTCTGTTTCGAATTTGCTCTTGGATCTCCGGATATTCATCTTCTTTCAGATCAAATTTAACTTCCGGGATCACTGACCTCAGACCCATTATTTTGTGATAATGGTCTTCATGTTCTTTGGTTAAGAACTTCTCTTCATTCCAAAGATTCTTTGGATTAGTCTCTTTCTTTCCTCTTGAGTTGGTTTGTTTTCCCTTGGGAGCCATGATATTGATGAATCTTGGCTTAGTGATCACGGAAAAGCACACCAAACTTAGAGGTTTTGCTTGTCCTCAAGCAAAAAGAGAAGAAAGAAGATAATAGAGAGAGAGAGAGGGGGAGAGAATCCGAATGGTGTGAGGAAGGAGGGGTGAGGAACGTGCATTTATAGAGTGGGGGGAGGAGAATTTCGAAAACAAAAGAGAGATTCGAAAGGAAATTTGAAAAGATATGAAAAATATTTGAGAAAAGGGTGAGTTTTTGAAGAAGATTTGAGATTATTTTGAAATAGATTTGAAAAATGGTTTTGATTTTTGAAGATTTGAAAGTGAGTGATGAATGATTGAAGTGTGATTTTGTAGAAAAGTATGGGTGAGAAAAGGAAAGTTTGAAAGAATCTGATTTGAAAACAAAATTGTGGTCCCCCCACCTTTCTGGCGTTAAACGCCCAGAATGGTACCCATTCTGGCGTTTAACGCCCACTTGGCACCCTTTTTGGGCGTTTAACGCCCAGCCAGGTACCCTGGCTGGCGTTAAACGCCAGAAAACCTTCCTCACTGGGCGTTTTTCTGAACGCCCAGTGATGCTGCACACCTGGCGTTAAACGCCCAGAATGGTACCATTACTGGCGTTAAACGCCAGAATGGTGCCATTCTGGCGTTTAACGCCCAAAATGCCCCTTACTGGCGTTTTTTCGCCAGTAAGCTCATTTTCTCTGCTTTTTGAGCTGAATCCTTCTGTAACTCTGTGAATTCCTTCATTTTTGATACTTGCCTCTGTAAGAACTAATCATACAACTTCCTAATGACTGGGTTGCCTCCCAGTAAGCGCTTCTTACTGTCTTTAGCTGGACTTCTGCTGAGAATCACTCAAGCCTCAGTTTTGAGCATTCCTGCTCAAAATTTCCTTCAAGATAATGCTTGATTCTCTGTCCATTAACAATGAACTTCCTGTCAGAATCAATATCCTGAAGCTCAACATATCCATATGGTGACACTCCTGTAATCACATATGGACCCCTCCAACGGGATTTGAGTTTTCCTGGAAACAGTCTGAGCCTAGAGTTGAAGAGCAGAACTTTTTGTCTTGGCTCAAAGACTCTGGTTGACAATCTCTTGTCATGCCACTTCTTTGCCTTTTCCTTATAGATTTTAGCATTTTCAAAGGCATTGAGTCTGAACTCCTCTAGCTCATTTAGCTGGAGCAATCTTTTTTCACCAGCTAACTGTGCATCCATGTTCAGGAATCTGGTTGCCCAGTAGGCTTTATGTTCCAGTTCCACTGGCAAATGACAGGCCTTCCCATACACCAGTTGGTATGGGGAGGTCCCTATAGGAGTCTTGAATGCTGTTCTGTATGCCCACAGAGCATCATCCAAGCTCTTGCCCAATCCTTTCTTCGGGACATTACAGTCCGTTCCAGGATTCTTTTTAGCTCTCTGTTAGAGACTTCAGCTTGCCTATTTGTCTGTGGATGATACGGAGTTGCCACTTTATGGCTGATTCCATATCTAACCATAGCAGAGTATAGCTGTTTATTGCAGAAATGAGTGCCCCCATCACTGATTAGCACTCTGGGGACGCCAAACCTGCTGAAAATGTTCTTCTGGAGGAATTTCAGTACGGTCTTAGTATCATTAGTGGGTGTAGCAATTGCTTCTACCCACTTAGATACATAGTCCACTGCCACCAGAATGTAGGTGTTTGAGTATGATGGTGGGAATGGCCCCATGAAGTCAATTCCCCATACATCAAACAGCTCTATCTCTAATATCCCTTGTTGAGGCATGGCATATCCGTGAGGCAGGTTACCAGCTCTTTGGCAACTGTCACAGTTACGCACAAACTCTCGGGAATCTTTATAGAGAGTAGGCCAGTAGAAGCCGCACTGGAGAACTTTAGTGGCTGTTCGCTCACTTCCAAAATGTCCTCCATACTGTGATCCATGGCAGTGCCATAGGATCCTTCGTGCTTCTTCTCTGGGTACACACCTGCGGATCACTCCGTCAGCACATCTCTTAAAGAGATATGGTTCATCCCAAAGGTAGTACTTGGCATCTGAAATTAGTTTCTTTCTCTGCACATAACTGTACTCTTTGGGTATGAACCTCACAGCTTTATAGTTTGCAATATCTGCAAACCATGGAGCTTCCTGAATGGCAAAGAATTGCTCATCTGGGAAAGTCTCAGAGATTTCAGTAGAAGGGAGGGACGCCCCAGCTACTGGTTCTATTCTGGACAGATGATCAGCTACTTGGTTCTCTGTCCCTTTTCTGTCTCTTATTTCTATATCAAACTCTTGCAGAAGCAACACCCATCTGATAAGCCTGGGTTTTGAATCCTGCTTTGTGAGTAAGTATTTAAGAGCAGCATGGTCAGTGTACACAATCACCTTTGATCCCACTAAGTAGGATCTAAACTTGTCAATGGCATAGACCACTGCAAGTAACTCTTTTTCTGTGGTTGTGTAATTCTTCTGTGCATCATTTAGAACACGGCTAGCATAATAAATGACATGCAGAAGTTTGTTATGCCTCTGTCCCAACACTGCACCAATGGCATGATCACTGGCATCACACATTAATTCAAATGGTAATGCCCAATCTGGTGCAGAGATGACTGGTGCTGTGACCAGTTTAGCTTTCAGGGTCTCAAATGCCTGCAAACACTGTGTGTCAAACACAAATGGTGTGTCAGCAACTAACAGGTTACTCAGAGGTTTAGCAATTTTCGAAAAGTCCTTAATAAACCTTCTGTAGAATCCTGCATGCCCCAGAAAGCTTCTGATGCCTTAACATTGGCAGGTGGTGGTAATTTTTCAATTACCTCCACCTTTGCCTTATCCACCTCTATCCCCCTGCTTGAAATTTTGTGCCCAAGGACAATTCCTTCAGTCACCATAAAGTGACATTTCTCCCAGTTTAAAACCAGGTTAGTCTCTTGGCATCTTTTCAGGACAAGTGATAGGTGGTTAAGACAGGAGCTAAATGAGTCTCCATATACTGAAAAGTCATCCATGAAGACTTCCAGAAATTTCTCTACCATATCTGAGAAGATAGAGAGCATGCACCTCTGAAAGGTTGCAGGTGCATTGCACAGACCAAAAGGCATTCTCCTATAGGCAAACACGCCAGAAGGGCATGTGAATGCTGTTTTCTCTTGGTCTTGAGGATCTACTGCAATTTGGTTGTAGCCTGAGTAGCCATCCAAAAGCAGTAATAGTCATGGCCAGCTAGTCTTTCTAGCATTTGGTCTATGAATGGTAAAGGAAAATGATCCTTTCTGGTGGCTGTATTGAGTCTTCTGTAGTCAATACACATGCGCCACCCTGTGACTGTCCTTGTAGGAACCAGTTCATTTTTTTCATTATGAACCACTGTCATGCCTCCCTTTTTGGGAACAACTTGGACAGGGCTCACCCAGGGGCTATCAGAAATAGGATAAATAATCCCAGCCTCCAGTAATTTAGTGACCTCTTTCTGCACCACCTCCTTCATGGCAGGATTTAGCCTCCTCTGTGGTTGAACCACTGGTTTGGCATTATCCTCCAATAGGATCTTGTGCATGCATCTGGCTGGGCTAATGCCCTTGAGATCACTTATGGACCACCCAAGAGCTGTCTTGTGTGTCCTTAGCACTTTAATCAGTGCTTCCTCTTCCTGTGAATTTAAGGCAGAGCTTATAATTACTGGAAAAGTGTCACCCTCTCCCAGAAATGCATATTTCAGGGATGGTGGTAATGGTTTGAGTTCAGGCTTAGGAGGCTTATCCTCCTCCTGAGGAATTTTCGAAAATTTCTTTGCCTCCTCTGGCTCTTCCTGATCAGTTGGAGCATCTTTGAAGATGTCCTCAAGCTCTGATTCTAGGCTTTCAGCCATATTGATCTTTCTACCAGAGAGTCAATAATGTCAGCGTCCATGCAGTCCTCTGGTGTGTCTGGATGCTGCATGCTTTTACAGCATTCAACTTGAACTCATCCTCATTGACTCTCAAGTTACTTCCCCTTTTTGTACATCAATGAGAGTTCGTCCAGTTGCTAGGAAAGGTCTTCCTAGAATGAGAGTTACACTTTTGTGCTCCTCCATTTCCAGCACCACAAAGTCAGTTGGAAAGGCAAATGGCCCAACCTTGACAATCATGTCCTCTATTATGCCTGATGGGTGTTTAATGGAGCCATCAGCAAGTTGGAGGCATATCCTGGTTGGTTTGACCTCTCCAATCAACCCAAGCTTTCTGATAGTGGATGCAGGTATTAAATTAATACTTGCTCCAAGATCACATAAGGCTACCTTGGTGTAAGTGCCTTCCAATGTGCATGGTATCAGAAAGCTTCCAGGATCTTGAAGCTTTTCTGGTAAGCTTTTTAGAATGACTGCACTGCATTCTTCAGTGAGAAACACTTTTTCAGTTTCTCTCCAATCCTTCTTATGACTTAAGATCTCTTTCATGAACTTAGCATAAGAAGGTATTTGCTCAAGTGCCTCTGCAAAAGGAATCTTTATTTCAAGAGTCCTTAAATAGTCTGCAAAGCGGGCAAATTGTTTATCCTGTTCCGCTTTGCGGAGTTTCTGAGGATAAGGCATCTTGGCTTGATATTCTTCAACCTTAGATGCTGCAGGTTTATTCCTTACAGAAGTGGTTGAAGAAGCCTTGTTAGAGGGATTACTGTCAGCACTCTCAGGTGTCTGATTCTCCTTGGGCGTTTGAACGCCAGGAGTGGATGAAGTTTGGGCGTTAAACGCCAACTTCTCCCCCTTTTCTGGCGTTTGAACGCCAGAACTGGGCAGGGAACGGGCGTTTAACGCCAGCTTTCCTCCCTGTTCTGGCGTTTGAACGCTAGTATTGGGCAAGGAATGGGCGTTTAACGCCAACTTTCCTTCCCTTTCTGGCGTTTGAACGCCAATAATATTCCTCTCTGGGCTCTTACTGTCCTCAGAGGGATTTTGAACAGTGGCTTGGTCATCCTCTGTCAACTGTTCCTTAATTGACTTCTTGCTCTTTTGAGCAGTGGCATTCAGTGTTTTCCCACTCCTCAGTTGAACTGCTTGACATTTTTCTGTTATTTGTTTAGATATTTGCTGTTTTGCTTGATTCAACTGCAGTGCTATGCTCTTGTTAGCAACCTTAGTATCATGGAGCATTTCTTTAAATTCTGCTAACTGTTCTGTCATCAGGAGCAATTGTTGATTAAGCTCATTCATCTGTTCTTGAGGATCAGGATCAGTGACTACTGCCATGACCTCTTCTTGTGGAACGAATTCCTTGCTAGAATATAAGTATTGGTTTCTAGCAACAGTGTCTATAAGCTCTTGAGCTTCTTCAATTGTCTTCCTCATGTGTATAGATCCACCAGCTGAGTGGTCTAAAGACATCTGAGCTTTTTCTGTGAGCCCATAGTAGAAGATGTCTAACTGTACCCACTCTGAAAACATTTCAGAGGGGCATTTTCTAAGCATACCTCTATACCTCTCCCAGGCATTATAAAGGGATTCATTATCCTCTTGTTTAAAGCCTTGGATGTCCAGCCTTAGCTGTGTCATCCTTTTTGGAGGGTAGAAATGATTCAGGAATTTGTCTGATAACTGTTTCCATGTCTTTATGCTTGCTGTAGGTTGGTTATTTAACCACCTTTTAGCTTGATCTTTTACAGCAAATGGAAACAGTAATAGTTTATAGACATCCTGATCTACCTCTTTATCATGTACTGTGTCAGCAATTTGTAAGAACTGTGCCAGAAACTCAGTAGGTTCTTCCTGTGGAAGACCGGAATACTGGCAATTTTGCTGCACTATGATAATGAGTTGAGGATTTAGCTCAAAGCTGCTTGCTTTGATGGGAGGTATACAGATGCTACTCCCATATGCAGCTGTAATGGGGTTAGCATAAGACCCCAGAGTCCTCTTGGACTGATTAATTCCACTTAAGTCCATAATGGACAAAAGGGAAATGAGAATGATTGCAAAGAGATAAATTTTGTTT
Organism: Arachis stenosperma; assembly: GCF_014773155.1. Classification (NCBI taxonomy): domain Eukaryota; kingdom Viridiplantae; phylum Streptophyta; class Magnoliopsida; order Fabales; family Fabaceae; genus Arachis; species Arachis stenosperma. The sequence goes on from NC_080381.1 coordinate 134,454,830, forward strand.
ATTTTTATTTTTTTATTTTTTTTATTTTTTTTTGAAATAACCGAAAAAATCAAAATATAATAAAATAAGAGGAAAATAAAATAAAATTCGAAAATTTAAAAATAAAATAAGATCAAAGCAAATTGAGAACTGAATCAATTAGTAAAAAAAGATTTTGAAAACAGCAATTAAGAAGATATGATTGAAAAATTTTTTATGAAAGAGATTTGATTTTTAAAAGAGGAAAGAGAAAAACACAAAAGACACCAAACTTAAAATTTTAGAAAATCAAACACTAAATTTTTCGAAAATTTTAAGAGAAAAACACAAAGAGGACACCAAACTTAGAATTTTTATGAATCAAAAAGGACTAAGAACATGCAAAAATCGAAAATTTAAAAGAAAAACAAAAGCATGCAATTGACACCAAACTTAGAATATGAAACTAGACTCAACTAAAAGACTCTAAACCAACAAAAATAAAACAATCCTAATCTAAGCAACAAAATAAACCGTCAGTTGTCCAAACTCGAACAATCCCCGGCAACGGCGCCAAAAACTTGGTGCACGAAATTGCAATAACACTTTTGCAATCCCGCACAACTAACCAGCAAGTGCACTGGGTCGTCCAAGTAATACCTTGCGTGAGCAAGGGTCGATCCCACGGAGATTGTCGGCTTGAAGCAAGCTATGGTTATCTTGTAAATCTTAGTCAGGATATCAGAAATTATCAGGATTGATTGTAAGAAGCAAAAGAACATGTAATGGTTACTTGTACTGTAGTAATGGAGAATGGGTTGAGGTTTGGAGATGCTCCATCTTCCGAATCTCTGCTTTCTACTGTCTTCTTCATCAAACACGCATGTGTCCTTCCATGGCAAGCTCGTGTAGGGTCTCACTGTTGTCAGCAGCTACCTCCCATCCGCGCAGTGAAAGCTAATGCACACACTCTGTCACAGTGCTGCCAATCACCGTTTGGTTCCTCCCCTACCGGAATAGAATCACTCTTTTGCGTCTGTCACTAACGCCCAGTAGGTTACAGGTTTGAAGCACGTCACAGTCATTCAATCATTGAATCCTACTCAGAATACCCAAGACAAGGTTTAGACCTTCCGGATTCTCTTGAATGCTGCCATCAGGTCCTGCCTATACCACGAAGACTCCGATTAAAGAACCCAGAGATAACTACTCAATCTAAGATAGAACAGAGGTGGTTGTCAGGCACGTGTTCATGGTTGAGAATGATGATGATTGTCACGGATCATCACATTCATCCGGATTAAGAACAAGTATTATCTTAGAATGGAAGCAAGCATGATTGAATAGGAAACAGTAGTAATTGCATTAATCCATCAAGACACAGCAGAGCTCCTCACCCCCAACCATGGGTTTAGAGGCTCATACTGTGGAAAGAACGTGTACAAAATGTTATGAGGTCATAAGGTTTGATTACAATGTAACAAAGGTCCTATAAGTAGTAAACTAGTATCCTAAGGTTTACAGAAATGAGTAAATGACGAAAAATCCACTTCCTGGCCCACTTGGTGTGTGCTGGGCTGAGCAATGAAGGAAATTCGTGTAGAGACCTTTTTGGAGTTAAACGCCAGTTCTCATGCCAGTTTGGGCGTTTAACTCCAACTTTTATTCCAGTTCCGGCGTTTAACGCTGGAATTTCTGAGGCCGGATTGCTACGCGGGTTTGGGCCATCAAATCTTGGACAAAGTATAGACTATTATATATTGCTGGAAAGCCCAGGATGTCTACTTTCCAATGCCGTTGAGAGCGCGCCAATTGGGCTTCTGTAGCTCCAGAAAATCCACTTTGAGTGCAGGGAGGTCAGAATCCAACAGCATCTGCAGTCCTTTTCAGTCTCTGGATCAGATTTTTGCTCAGGACCCTCAATTTCAGTCAGAAAATACCTGAAATCACAGAAAAACACACAAACCCATAGTAAAGTCCAGAAAAGTGAATTTTAATTAAAAACTAATAAAAATATACTAAAAACTAACTAAAAGATACTAAAAACATACTAAAAATAATGCCAAAAAGCATACAAATTATCCGCTCATCAATTTGATTTTGAAAAATTATGAAATCTTGAAAAAAAATTTGAATTAAAAACAAAATCTTCCCTCTTGTGCCATCCTGGCGTTAAACGCCCAGAATGGTATCCATTCTGGCGTTTAACGCCCAAAATGCTACCCTTTTGGGCGTTAAACACCCAGCCAGGTACCCTGGCTGGCGTTTAAACGCCAGTTTTCCTTCCTCACTGGGCGTTTTGAACGCCCAGCTTTTTCTGTGTAATTCCTCTGCTGCAAGTTCTGAATCTTCAATTCTCTGTATTATTGACTTGAAAAGACACAAATAAAAATTTTTTTGAATTTTTAATGATGAGGAATAATCAAAATGCCACTAAGATCAAATAAACAATACATGCAAGACACCAAACATAGAAGTTTGTATACTATTGACACTAACAAATTGAGAATGCATATGAGAAACAACAAAACACTCAAGACAAGAGAATTTAAAGATCAGAGTAAGGAAATCATCAAGAACAACTTGAAGATCAATGAAGAACATAATGCATGTAATTTTCGACAATTAGAAGACTAAAAACATGCAATGGACACCAAACTTAAAATTAGACACTAGACTCAAACAAGAAACATAAAAATATTTTTGATTTTAAGATTTTATAATTTTTTTTTTTGGATTTTTTGAAAATTGAGTGGAATCATGCAATGTTAGTCTAAAGCTTTAGTCTAAAGAAATTAGACATGGCTAGCCAAGCTTTAGCAGGACATTACATTCAAGAGCTAAATTGATGAGAATCAATCAGCTTTCGTGATGATGAAAACATCACCTTGAAACTCTAGAATTCATTCTTAAAAATTCTGAAGAAAAATACCTAATCTAAGCAACAAGATGAACCGTCAGTTGTCCAAACTCAAAAATCCCCGGCAACGGTGCCAAAAACTTGGTGTTGTTGCCGGATCAAAACTTGGCACTGTTATTGCAGGGAACAAATGCGAATTTGTAGTTAGGACATTTAATTCCCCGACAACGGCGCCAAAAACTTGGTGCATGAAATTATGATCATCAATGGCGCCATCAACATGGTACGCTTAATTGCAATCTCAACTCTTTATCACAACTTCGCACAACTAACCAGCAAGTGCACTGGGTCGTCCAAGTAATAAACCTTACGCGAGTAAGGGTCGATCCCACGGAGATTGTTGGTATGAAGCAAGCTATGGTCATCTTGTAAATCTCAGTCAGACGGATTCAAATGGGTATGGAGGATTAATGATTAAAAGATGAACAAAACATAAAATAAAGATAGAGATACTTATGTAATTCATTGGTGAGAATTTCAGATAAGCGTATGGAGATGCTTTGTCCCTTCCGTCTCTCTGCTTTCCTACTGTCTTCATCCAATCCTTCTTACTCCTTTCCATGGCAAGCTGTATGTTGGGCATCACCGTTGTCAGTGGCTACAGTCCCGTCCTCTCAGTGAAAATGTTCAACGCACTCTGTCACAGCACGACTATTCATCTGTTAGTTCTCGATCATGTCGGAATAGAATCCATTGATTCTTTTGCGTCTGTCACTAACGCCCCACAATCGCGAGTTTGAAGTTCATCACAGTCATTCAATCCTTGAATCCTACTCAGAATACCACAGACAAGGTTTAGACCTTCCAGATTCTCTTGAATGCCGCCATCAATTCTAGCTTATACCACGAAGATTCTGATTAAGGAATCCAAGAGATAAATACTCAATCTAAGGTAGAACGGAGGTGGTTGTCAGGCACACATTCATAGGTGAGAATGATGATGAGTGTCACGGATCATCACATTCATCAAGTTGAAGAACAAGTGATATCTTAGAACAAGAATAAGCTGAATTGAATAGAAGAACAATAGTAATTGCATTAATACTCGAGGTACAGCAAAGCTCCACACCTTAATCTATGGTGTGTAGAAAATCCACCATTGAAAATACATAAGAACAAAGGTGATCATTGGCTTCGGCCCCAGAGAGGGAACCAGAAGAACCAAGATGAAAATACAATAGTAAAAGGTCCTATTTGTAGAGAACTAGTAACTTAGGGTTTACAAAGATGAGTAAATGACATAAAAATCCACTTCCGGGCACACTTGGTGTGTGCTTGGGCTGAGCATTGAAGCTTTCATGTGTAGAGACTTTTCTTGGAGTTAAATACTAGCTTTTGTGCCAGTTTGGGCGTTTAACTCCCATTCTTGTGCCAGTTCTAGCGTTAAACGCCAGAATTCTTGAGCTGACTTTGAACGCCTGTTTGGGCCATCAAATATCGGGCAAAGTATGAACTATTATACATTGCTGGAAAGCCCAAGATGTCTACTTTCCAACGCAATTGAGAGCACGCCAATTGGGCTTCTGTAGCTCCAGAAAATCCACTTCGAGTGCCCCGGTCAGAATCCAACAGCATCTGCAGTCCTTTTCAGCCTCTGAATCAGATTTTTGCTCAGGTCCCTCAATTTCAGCCAGAAAATACCTGAAATTACAGAAAAAGACACAAACTCATAGTAAAGTCCAGAAAAAGCAAATTTTAACTAAAAACTAATAAAAATATCATAAAAACTAACTAAAACATACTAAAAACATACTAAAAATAATGCCAAAAAGCGTATAAATTATCCGCTCATCAAGGGCCCAAGGAAATAAATCCAGGCCTAAGTGGCTAAATCAAGCTATCCCTAACCATGTGCTTGTGGCATGCAGGTCCAAGTGAAAAGCTTGAGACTGAGTGGTTAAAGTCATGATCCAAAGCAAAAGAGTGTGCTTAAGAACTCTAGACACCTCTAATTGGGGACTCTAGCAAAGCTAAGTCACAATCTAAAAAGGTTCACCCAGTTATGTGTCTGTGGCATTTATGTATCCGGTGGTAAAACTGGAAAACAAAGTGCTTAGGGCCACGGCCAAGACTCATAAAGTAGCTGTGTTCAAGAATCAATATACTAAACTAGGAGAATCAGTAATACTATCTGAATTCTGAGTTCCTATGGATGCCAATCATTCTGAATTTTAAAGGATAAAGTGAGATGCCAAAACTGTTTGGAAGCAAAAAGCTACTAGCCCCGCTCATCTAATTAGAATTTGAGCTTCACTTAAAACTCTGAGATATTATTGCTTCTTGATTTCTTTTTATCCTCTTTTATTTATCTAGTTGCTTGAGGACAATCAACAGTTTAAGTTTGGTGTTGTGATGAGCGGATATTTTATACACTTTTTGGGGGTAATTTCATATAGATTTTAGTATGTTTTAGTTAGTTTTTAGTATAATTTTATTAGTTTTTAGGCAAAATTCATATTTCTAGACTTTACTATGAGTTTGTGAGTTTTTCTGTAATTTCAGGTATTTTCTGGCTGAAATTGAGGGAGCTGAGCAAAAATCTGATTTAGGCTGAAAAAGGACTACTGATACTGTTGGATTCTGACCTCCCTGCACTCGGAATACATTTTTTGGAGCTACATGAGTCCATACTTTGCGCGAAGATAGACGACGTAAACTGGCGTTCAACGCCAGTTCCATGTTGTAGTCTGGTGTTCAGCGCCAGAAACAGGTTACAAGTTGGAGTTTAACACTAGAAACTGGTTACAACCTGGCATTCAACTCCAGAAACAGCCCAGGCACGTGAGAAGCTTAAGTCTCAGCCCCAGCACACACCAAGTGGGCCCCAAAAGTGGATTTCTGCACCAATTATCTTAGTTTACTCATTTTCTGTAAACCTAGGTTACTAGTTTAGTATTTAAACAACTTTTAGAGACTTATTTTGTATCTCATGACATTTTTAGATCTGAAATTTGTACCTTTTGGCAGCATGAGTCTCTAAACCCCATTGTTGGGGGTGAGGAGCTCTGCAGCGTCTCGATGAATTAATGCAATTTTTTCTGTTTTTCCATTCAAACACGCTTGTTCCTATCTAAGATGTTCATTCGCGCCTCACTATGAAGAAGGTGATGATCCATGACACTCATCACCTTCCTCAATCCATGAACGTGTGCCTGACAACCACCTCCGTTCTACATTAGATTGAATGAGTATCTCTTAGATTCCTTAATCAGAATCTTCGTGGTATAAGCTAGAATTGATGGCGGCATTCATGAGAATCCGGAAAGTCTAAACCATGTCTGTGGTATTCCAAGTAGGATTCAAGGATTGGATGGCTGTGACAAGCTTCAAACTCGCGATTGTTGGGCATGATGACAAACGCAAAAGAATCAATGGATTCTATTGCGACATGATCGAGAACCAACAGATGATTAGCCGTACTGTGACAGAGCATTTGGACCGTTTTCACTGAGAGGATGGGAAGTAGCCATTGACAACAGTGACGCCCTACATACAGCTTGCCACAGGAGGATCCTTGCGTGCGTGAAGAGGAGGACAAGAGAAAAGCTGAAATAAAGAAGACAAAGCATCTCCAAAACTCCAACATATTCTCCATTATTGAGTAACATTTACTTATTCCAAACACTTTCACTTTTTACAATTAAAGCTAAAGAACCTTATTGGTATCCTGACTAAGAATAATAAGATAACCATAGCTTGCTTCAAGCCAACAATCTCCGTAGGATTCGACCCTTACTCACATAAGGTATTACTTGGACAACCCAGTGCACTTGCTGGTTAGTTGTGCGGATTACAAAAGTGTGATTGCAATTTCGTGCACCACGGGTGTTCAAAAGCTCAACCTGGAGCGAGTGGATTCACCACTACTGCCGCTACTACACAGGCGTCACAATCTCTGACCTGGAACAAGTGGGACGAACCACAACCCTTACTACTGCCCAGGATCTCAGAATATACATTCGTTCAGTTTAAGAGCAATCCTTATTGTTATCAAATCTCAAACATTAACCTGGAGTAAGCGGGACGAACCACCACCCCTTACTACTACCCAGGTATCACAAATACGTTCATTCAAAACTCCATAATTAAACTCATTTATCATAAACATTCTCATACCCGGAGCAAGTGGACAACGCCACTGCCTACTACTCAGGTTCACACATCACATTTCAACATTTTCCATTATTATCCATTTAACACATTCATTCATTAATCATATATGCATTTATACTCAGCCATAATCAATAATGGCTTTGCCGTAACCTGGCAATAACTCAGCCATCCGGCTCATGGTTCAATCAGGAACTAGCCATTTATCAATAAATATAGCCCTTCGGCTCATGGCATACACGGTACTTTCACCGTCATCCTCCATATCTCATATAATCATCTTTGATCATCATTGATCACAAATTTTTCCCTTGCTTTATTCGCAAGTTACCACATTCCCTAGCTCCTTCCTCATTGCTAGGCATATCATAAAGATTTAATACATAAGGGGTGAGATCGGAGGCTTAGAAGTATGAGATTTGGCTTTTAAAACTCAAAAATCAACTTTGGCATGAAAACAGGGCCACGCGCACGCGTACTTCACGCGCACGCGTGGATGGCCACAAAGCTCATTGACGCGTATGCGTCATACACGTGGACGCACGGATTGAAACACAGCCAGACGACGCGTACGCGTCAGCCACGCGTACCCGTGGGTGCATTTGCGCCCTAGGCACAAAACTGGCACAACTCTGGCACAACTCTCGGGAAAATGGCTGGGCATTGGGTGCAGCGCATCGACGCGCACGCGCACACCACACGCACGCGTGGATGGTGCCTTCTTGAAGAACGACGCGTACGCGCCAAGTGCGCCTACGCGTGGAGGGTCATTCTGCTAAAAATTTTCTAAGTTAAAAGCTGCAGAATTCACAGATTCAACCCCCAATCTTCCGACGGACATAACTTTCTCATTTTAAATCGTTTTCGCCCGTTCTTCAAACGGCATGGACATCCTGGATCCAATTTCACTTTTAAACAAGTTTGGCACAAAACAGAAATCCGCTGTCCAAGTTGTGTCCCGTCAAAGTATGCCCAAAAACTATGTTTTCACTCAAAACCGCAAAGTGCCATTTTCAAAACAAGCCATTTCCAACTCTTTTCAAAATCAACCAAAACATGCCAATTTCATCCCTTTTCTTTGAAATCAATCAAAGTATATCAAAATTGATATTAAGCCTCCTCAACTTATACACTAACACATTACCACAATTCACAAAACCGCTATATAACCATTTTTACCCATTTCAAACAAATGGCTAAATTACAAACACATTAACATGTCATACATCCTTCCTCATCCCAATTTCCAACAATACTATTTCCAATCAATCATCATTATACATAATCAATATCATACTCACTATCACATGGTTTCACCCACAAATCAACCTTAATCATTTCTCAAGCATATATCACAACATACATATCTCTCATGCATCATCATACCATCATGGCATCAATAATCATGATCACATATATGACCACATAACATACCTCAACCAAAACCAAACATACCTCATCTATACAACTTCACCCAAAATTACCAAATTCCACACTTCAACTCCTCAAACCTTATTATTCAATAACCAACCCAATCATTCATATATTCATTATCTGAAATTCATCCAATCACCTGTGTCATCATACAATGCACACATCAACTTACCTTCCTTACCTCTTTTCGGCCTCCGACCCAAGATTCACGGCCTCCGGCCCAAGTTCACAATTTAAATGCATAAACCACAAATCAATACTCATTACCCAATACATCAAATTCTCAATACACCAAGCATACAAGGCCACACAATTTTCAACCCAATCATTAATTCACATTACATACCAACTATGCATATTAGCACCAACCATTTACATAATCCAAACTTAATCCTAGGGGCATCTAGCCTAGGAATTCTCATCACTCCACACAGTACTTAAATGAAACTTAAACCGTACCTCTTGTAGCCAAACCAATTGAGCCTCTTCTATGGAAGTCTCCACCAACCCTTAGCTCCAAGTCTCACCAAAGCTCCACAAGCAACACCAACCTCCCAATTGTGCATCAAAATCACCAAATACACTAACATAACCAATTTCACATACATACATCAACCTAAGGCTCATAAAAATGACAAATCACAAGGGTTTGAGCACTTTTTACCTCAGCCCATACGAAGTAGGGATAGAACCCACTTAGAATCCATGTTGGAGTATCCCTAAACACCCAAAATCACAAGATTTCAACACTAACTACCCAAAAATGTGTAACAGTGGGGAATTTCGAAAACTGGGCAGAGATGAATGGAATACTCACCACAAAACTTAGATATAATTGTAGAGGATGAGAAGAGCGACGCGTGGCCATAAACGGCTCGACAATCGGAGTCCCGTAGCTCAAGTTATGGTGGTTTGAAGATCAAAGAGAGTTAGGTTTTCTCTCTTCTCTTCTCTCTTCTCAATTCAGCGCCTCAACCCTTCCTTTTAGGGTAAAATGAGCTGAAATGCTCATAACTAATGTTTATATATGTTGGGTCTTGGGCCCACATAGGCCCGGTTCACTTATTTTTGTCCGTTGGCCCAATTTTGGACCAAAACCTTTAAGATTAGCGCTCTAAATCGCACTTCAAATATTTCTACCTCCCCTAATTATAATTCCTCATTTCTTAATCTTATTTACTCATAATCAATTTTCTCAACTGCAGTACCAGATAGGTCTCAGCCGGTACTGCCGGTCAAAATTTCACTGCGCGCTTTTACGCAGAAAACTATGTTTTCCGACTCGGAAAAATTCACTGAATCTAAATACCATATTTAAATCATCAAATTCCAATTGCAAAATCTTCCAACCATATTCACTCCTATTTAACTTATTATTTAATTAATTTTGGTTAGACCGGGTATTACATTCTACCCCCCTAACAGAAATTTTTGCCCTCGAAAATTCCATCCATCACTGCGAGTACGCGAGCATAGTCTACCTTTATATCCAACGCATAACAATTCCAATGTCCTTTTACTCTGCGCGCTTCCGCTGGCGCGCTCTGATTTCTCTATCTCCGAGGGTCTCGGTCATTCGTTCAACGCCGACCAACAGCCTCGTTCCTTACTTTTATCGTCTCATCAACTCACACCTTATTAAATCTCAAGTCATGTCATCAATAATATTGCCATCATCGTTAATCATAGCCATCATCCCACATCACTGTAATCAATCAAAGATCATCACCACACCTTAATCATACTCCATCACTATCCTTTCTCTCTACCAAGCCAATTCCTCTAATCACAGTTCAACTCCAAGCATAACCTCCAAACTTACTTTCTTATTCTGAATCCCTCGAATTTCTATATGACTTGCTGTTGTAAAGTCTCTGACTCATAAATCAAAAACCCCTTTCATTTCTAGAAATCAAATGAGTATGGAATAACAAGCTAACAAAATCATAAGAATCCAGCTTCCTTTAATAATCTATAAAAGTTTTTGAAACACATCCCTTTTGTTAAAGTTATTCAAATCAAAGGTCATTCTCGAAACTATAACCAACACTCTTTCAAATTCTTGAGAAATTTTGATAGCACCTCTCCTAAAAATTGGAGTTTACCACCCGTCACGGGTTCCCTCAAACCAATCTCAGTACCACATCAGCATTTCAATTTAATGGTTTTCACATTCATTTCTCAAAACCAATCATTATAAATCTCAATCTAAATCCAAAGTCACTATGATCAAACATCATAGTACTCATCTCTCAAACACGACAACTTGCACTCTCTCGTCATCTAAATCCAATTACGCATCAATGATAATTTTCTCATCCGCTTTAGAACCATCAAAGCTCACAGCCGTAATCAATTCTAACTATTTGGGGATCATTACTTGCAATAACCCACTTAACCCTTCTATAGTATGCAAACTTAAGATATTATAGTAAACTTTTACAGTTCCTAATCGTAGCTATCCAGTGTTACTATTTTTGCTGCTTTACTCTGATCTCTCGTCTAGTACTAGCTCTATCACTTACTTCCTCAAGTACTCAACCACAACTTAGCATGAATAAAATTTCAAATCAACATTTCCAAATCCATCATTTAGGACCATTCCTTATCTATTTAAATCAAAGGAACTAAAAGTCACGGGTTCAATCCGTTTCACCAAAAATCCAGAAATCAACTAATACATAACAAACACAACACATCATTCTTAACAGAAAATTATTTACATCACAGGCATTTATCCATTTGTATTAAGGCAAATCCTTACTCGGACCATCCGGTTTGCTTCTCAGTCTAATATTAAGCTCAACATTCCCAGTTTTACTGTACAAGCAGTATTATAAAATCACGCACTATCCTTTAAGCTTGATCATTGCAATTACTTCAATCTTACTGTCGCAATTGACCCGCATCCTGACTCTCTCCTTGTTGGCAATATCTTGATACATGCGCTGGTAACCCGCACTTGTAACATACACCTAACCCCAATCGGCACGGCCTATTTGGGTGATGACTTCCACATCTCTGACAGCTCGAAACATCAGAAGCAGCCGCTACCCGTTTTCCCTTACCGTTTCTTTGGGACTCCTCACTCGTCGCAAAGTTATTCCGTCCTTGGGGAAAGTGTTGTATGTATCCGCTCCCCTTAAACTCTCGACCCCTTGGTGCAAATCCTTGGTTGTGCTCTGATGAGCGGATAATTTATACGCTTTTTGGCATTATTTTTAGTATATTTTTAGTATGTTTTAGTTAGTTTTTATTATATTTTTATTAGTTTTATTTAAAATTCACTTTTCTGGACTTTACTATGAGTTTGTGTGTTTTTCTGTGATTCCAGGAATTTTTTGGCTGAAATTGAGGGACCTGAGCAAAAATCTTATTCAGAGTCTGAAAAGGACTGCAGATGTTGTTGGATTCTGACCTTCCTGCACTCGAAGTGGATTTTCTGGAGCTACAAAAACCCAATTGGCGCGCTCTCAATTGCGTTGGAAAGTAGACATCCTGGGCTTTCCATCAATGTATAATAGTTTATTCTTTTCTCGAGATTTGATGGCCCAAATAGGTGTTCAAAGTCAGCTCAAGAATTCTGGCGTTAAACGCCGGAACTGGCACAAGAATGGGAGTTAAACGCCCAAACTGGCACAAAAGCTGGCTTTTAACTCCAAGAAAAGTCTCTACACATGAAAGCTTCAATGCTCAGCCCAAGCACACACCAAGTGGGCCCGGAAGTGGATTTTTATGTCATTTACTCATTTCTGTAAACCCTAAGCTACTAGTTTTCCATAAATAAGACCTTTTACTATTATATTTTCATCTTGGTTCTTCTGGTTCCCTCTCTGGGGCCGAAGCCAATGATCACCATTATCACTTATGTATTTTCAACGGTGGAGTTTCTACACACCATAGATTAAGGTGTGGAGCTCTGCTGTACCTCGAGTATTAATGCAATTACTATTGTTCTTCTATTCAATTCAGCTTATTCTTGTTCTAAGATATCACTTGTTCCTCAACTTGATGAATGTGATGATCCGTGACACTCATCATCATTCTCACCTATGAACGTGTGCCTGACAACCACCTCCGTTCTACCTTAGATTGAGTGGATATCTCTTGGATTCCTTAATCTTCGTGGTATAAGCTAGAATTGATGGCGGCATTCTTGAGAATTTGGAAGGTCTAAACCTTGTCTGTGGTATTCTGAGTAGGATTCAAGGATTGAATGACTGTGACGAGCTTCAAACTCGCGATTGTGGGGCGTTAGTGACAGACGCAAAAGAATCACTGGATTCTATTCCGACATGATCGAGAACCGATAGATGAATAGCCGTGCTGTGACAGAGTACGTTGAATATTTTCACTGAGAAGACGGGACTGTAGCCATTGACAACGGTGATGCCCAACATACAGCTTGCCATGGAAAGGAGTAAGAAGGATTGGATGAAGACAGTAGGAAAGCAGAAAGACGGAAGGGACAAAGCATCTCCATACGCTTATCTGAAATTCTCACCAATGAATTACATAAGTATCTCTATCTTTATTTTATGTTTTATTTATCTTTTAATTATCAATCCTCCATAACCATTTGAATCCGCCTGACTGAGATTTACAAGATGACCATAGCTTGCTTCATACCAACAATCTCCGTGGGATCGACCCTTACTCGCGTAAGGTTTATTACTTGGACGACCCAGTGCACTTGCTGGTTAGTTGTGCGAAGTTGTGATAAAGAGTTGAGATTGCAATTGAGCGTATCATGTTGATGGCGCCATTGATGATGACAATTTCGCGCACCAAGTTTTTGGCGCCGTTGCCGGGGATTGTTTGAGTTTGGACAACTGACGGTTCATCTTGTTGCTTAGATTAGGTATTTTTCTTCAGAATTTTTAAGAATGAACTCTAGAGTTTCAAGTTGATGTTCTTATCATCACCAAAGCTGATTGATTCTCATCAATTTAGCTCTTGAATGTAATGTCCTGCTGAAGCTTGGCTAGCCATGTCTAATCCTGGAATTCTTATTAAAAGTTTTGATCCTCTTTATTTTCTTTTTCCACATAATTTTCGAAAAATCCAAAAAAATTATAAAATCTTAAAATCAAAAATATTTTTAAGTTTCTTGTTTGAGTCTAGTGTCTAATTTTAAGTTTGGTGTCAATTGCATGTCTTTATTCCTCTAAATTTCGAAAATTACATGCATTATGTTCTTCATTGATCTTCAAGTTGTTCTTGATGATTTCCTTGCTCTGATCTTTAAATTCTCTTGTCTTGAGTGTTTTGTTGTTTCTCATATGCATTCTCAATTTGTTAGTGTCAATAGTATACAAAATTCTAAGTTTGGTGTCTTGCATGCATTGTTTATTTGATTTTAGTTGCATTTTGATTATTCCTCATCATTAAAAATTCAAAAAAAAATTTATTTGTGTCTTTTCAAGTCAATAATACAAAGAATTGAAGATTCAGAACATGCAGCAGAGGAATTACACAGAAAAAGCTGGGCGTTCAAAACGCCCAGTGAAGAAGGAAAACTGGCATTTAAACGCCAGCCAGGGTACCTGGCTGGGCGTTTAACGCCAAAAAGGTAGAGTTTTGGGCGTTAAACGCCAGAATGGATACCATTCTGGGCGTTTAACGCCAGGATGGCACAAGAGGGAAGATTCTATTTTTAATTCAATTTTTTTCAAGTTTTCATAATTTTTCAAAATCATATCTTTTCAATCATATATTTTCAAAATCAATTTCTTTCCACTCTCAAAAATAGTTGCTAACAATTAATGATTTGATTCAACATTTCAAGTGTGTTGCCTTTTCTGTTGAGAAAGATTTAATGTCTGAATCATATCTTTTAAATTTCTTGTTAGCCAAGTCATTAATTTTAAAAATCAAATCTTTTTAAATTATATTTCAATCATATCTTTTCAATCATATCTTTTTAAAACTATATCTTTTCAATCATATCTTTTTAATCACATCTTTTTCAAAATAGTTTTCAATCATATCTTTTTGATTTCTACTTTCAAAAATCTTTCTCAAAAATCACTTTATTTCTTTTCCAACTTTAATTTTCGAAAATCATCAATCAAATTTTCAAAATTTCTTTTAGTTATTTTAAAGTCTTTTACTTTAATTTCAAAAATTCTTCCCCACTTCTCACATCCCTCTATTTATGGACTAACACTCCTCCTCAATGCACAATTCGAACTCTATCCCTCTTGATAAGTTTGAATTCTTCTACCTCCTCTTTCTATTCTTCTTTTCCTCTGACATCTCAAGGAATCTCTATATTGTGACATAGAGGATTCCATATTTTCTTGTTCTCTTCTCTTTCATATGAGCAGGAACAAAGACAAAAACATTCTTGTTGAGGCTGACCCTGAACCCGAAAGGACCTTGAAGCAAAAGCTAAGAGAAGCTAAAGCACTACCCTCTGTAGAGGACCTAACAGAAATCTTCAAACAAGAAGAAGACATGGCAGCCGAAAACAACAACAATGCCAACAATGCAAGGAAGGTGATGGGTGACTTTACTGCACCTACCCCTGACTTCTATGGGAGAAGCATCTCTATCCTTGCCATTGGAGCAAACAACTTTGAGCTTAAGCCTCAATTAGTTTCTCTAATGCAACAGAATTGCAAGTTCCATGGACTTCCATTGGAAGATCCTCATCAGTTTTTGGCTGAATTCTTGCAAATCTGTGACACTGTCAAGACCAATGGGGTTGACCCTGAGGTCTACAGACTTATGCTATTCCCTTTTGCTGTAAGAGACAGAGCTAGGATATGGTTGGACTCACAACCTAAAGAAAGCCTGAACTCTTGGGAAAAGCTAGTCAATGCTTTCTTGGCAAAGTTCTTTCCACCTCAAAAATTGAGTAAGCTTAGAGTGGAAGTCCAAACCTTCAGACAGAAGGAAGGAGAATCCCTCTAAGAAGCTTGGGAAAGATACAAACAATTGATCAGAAAGTGTCTTTCTGACATGCTTTCTGAATGGAGCATCATAGGTATCTTCTATGATGGTCTGTCTGAACTGTCCAAGATGTCATTGGACAGCTCTGCTGGAGGATCTCTTCATCTGAAGAAGACGCCTGCAGAAGCTCAAGAACTCATTGAAATGGTTGCAAATAACCAATTCATGTACACTTTTGAAAGGAATCCTGTGAACAATGGGACGAATCAGAAGAAAGGAGTTCTTGAGATTGATACTCTGAATGCCATATTGGCTCAGAACAAAATATTGACTCAGCAAGTCAATATGATTTCTCAAAGTCTGTCTGGAATGCAAGCTGCACCAGGAAGTGCTAAGGACGCTTCATCTGAAGAAGAAGCTTATGATCCTGAGAACCCATCAATGGAAGAGGTGAATTACATGGGAGAACCCTATGGAAACACCTATAATCCTTCATGGAGAAATCATCCAAATCTCTCATGGAAGGATCAACAGAGACCTCAACAGGGTTTCAACAACAATAATGGTGGAAGAAACAGGTTTAGAAATGGCAAGCCTTTTCCATCATCTTCTCAGCAACAGACAGAGAATTCTAAGCAGAGCCACTCTGACTTAGCAACCATAATCTCTGATCTAATCAAAACCACTCAAAGTTTCATGACTAAAACAAGGTCCTCCATTAGAAACTTGGAGGCACAAGTGGGTCAGCTGAGTAAGAAAGCTACTGAACTCCCTCATAGTACTCTTCCAAGCAATACAGAAGAGAATCCAAAAGGAGAGTGTAAGGCCATCAACATGGCCAAATTTGGAGAGGAGGAAGAGGTAGTGAGCGCCACTGAGGAAGACCTCAATGGACGTCCATTGGCCTCCAATAAGTTCTCTAATGAGGAACCATGGGAATCTGAGGCTCACACTGAGACCATAGAGATTCCATTTGATTTACTTCTACCATTCATGAGCTCTGATGAGTATTCTTCCTCTGAAGAGGACGAAGATGTCACTGAAGAGCAAGTTGCTAAGTACCTTGGAGCAATCATGAAGCTAAATGACAAGTTATTTGGTAATGAGACTTGGGAAGATGAACCTCTCTTGCTCACCAAAGAACTGGATGACTTGACTAGGCAGGGATTACCTCAAAAGAGACAGGATCCTGGGAAGTTCTCAATACCTTGTACCATAGGCACCATGACCTTTGAGAAGGCTCTGTGTGACTTAGAGTCAAGCATAAACCTCATGCCTCTCTCTGTAATGGAGAAGCTAGGAATCTTTGAGGTGCAAGCTGCAAGAATCTCACTAGAGATGGAAGACAATTCAAGAAAATAAGCTTATGGACTTGTAGAGGATGTTCTGGTAAAGGTTGAAGGCCATTACATCCCTGCTGATTTCATAGTCCTAGAGACTGGAAAGTGCATGGATGAATCCATCATCCTTGGCAGACCCTTCCTAGCCACAGCAAAGGCTGTGATTGATGTTGACAGAGGAGAATTGATCATTCAAGTGAATGAAGAATCCTTTGTGTTTAAGGCACAAGGATATCCCTCTATAACCATGGAGAGGAAGCATGAAGAGCTTCTCTCAAAATAGAGTCAAACAGAGCCCCCACAGTCAAACTCTAAGTTTGGTGTTGGGAGGCCACTACCAAATTCTATGTTTGGTGTTGAACCCCCACATTCAAACTCTAAGTTTGGTGTTGGGAGGTTCCAACATTGCTCTGAACATCTGTGAGGCTCCATGAGAGCCCACTGTCAAGCTACTGACATTAAAGAAGCACTTGTTGGGAGGCAACCCAATGTTATATTTATCTGTTTTCCTTTGTTATTTTATGTTTTTTATAGGTTGATGATCATGGGAAGTCACAAAATCAATTGAAAAAGTAAAAACAGAATGAAAAATAGAAAGAAAAATAGCACACCCTGGAGGAAAATTTGCTAGCATTTAAACGCCAGTGAAGATAGCAAAATGGGCGTTCAACGCCCAGTCTGGCACCATTCTGGGCGTTTAACGCCAGAAAGGGGCACCAGACTGGCGTTTAACGCCAGGAATGGGCAAGAAGCTGGCGTTAAATGCCAGAAATGGGCAACAGCCCGGCGTTTAACGCCAGAATTGGTAGAAGGAGCATTTTTTGCACACCACTTGGTGCAGGGATGAGTTATCCTTGACACCTCAGGATCTGTGGACCCCACAGGATCCCTACCTACCCCACCACTCTCTTTCTTCTTTACCATTTCACCAATCACCTCAACACCTCTTCCCCAAAAACCCCTCACCTATCAAATCCCACCATTCTCTTCACCACTCACATCCATCCTTCGTAAAACCCCACCTACCTCACCATTCAAATTCAAACCACTTTCCCTCCCAAACCCACCCATAATGGCCGAACCTTACCCCTTTCTCCACCACTATATAAACCCATCTTTACTCCTTCATTTTCACACAACCTACACACTACTTCTCCCCCTTGGCCGAAAAATAAAGCCACCTCCATCTCCTCTATTTATTCTTCTTCTACTCTCTTCTTTCTTCTTTTGCTCGAGGACGAGCAAACCTTCTAAGTTTGGTGTGGTAAAAGCATTGCTTTTTATTTTTCCATAACCATTTATGCCATCTAAGGCCGGAGAAACCTCTAAAAAGAGGAAAAGGAAGGCAAAAGCTTCCACCTCCGAGTCATGGGAGATGGAGAGATTCATCTCAAGGGTGCATCAAGACCACTTCCATGAAGTTGTGGCCAAGAAGAAGGTGATCCCCGAGGTCCCTTTCAAACTCAAAAAGAGTGAATATCCGGAGATCCGACATGAGATCTGAAGAAGAGGTTGGGAAGTTCTTACCAACCCCATTCAACAAGTCAGAATCTTAATGGTTCAAGAGTTCTATGCCAATGCATGGATCACCAAGAACCATGATCAAAGTGTGAACCCAGACCCAAAGAATTGGCTTACAATGGTTCGAGGGAAATGCTTAGATTTTAGTCCGGAAAATGTAAGGTTGGCATTCAACTTGCCCATGATGCAAGAAGATGAACACCCCTACACTAGAAGGGTCAACTTTGATCAAAGGTTGGACCAAGTCCTCATAGACACTTGTGAAGAGGGCGCTCAATGGAAGAGAGATTCAAGAGGGAAGCCGGTTCAACTGAGAAGGCATGACCTCAAGCCCGTGGCTAGGGGATGGTTGGAGTTTATCCAACGCTCAATCATTCCCACTAGCAACCGGTCCGAAGTTACTATAGACCGGGCTATAATGATTCATAGCATCATGATTGGAGAGGAAGTAGAAGTTCATGAGGTTATATCCCAAGAACTTTATAAGGTGGCGGACAAGTCCTCTACCTTGGCAAAGTTAGCCTTCCCTCATCTCATTTGTCACCTCTGTAATTCAGTTGGAGTATGTTAACATAGAAGGAAACATCCTCATTGATGAGGACAAGCCCATCACTAAGAAGAGGATGGAGCAAACAAGAGATCCCACTCATCATGAAATCCCTGAGATGACTCAAGGGATGCACTTTCCTCCACAAAACTATTGGGAGCAAATCAACACCTCCCTAGGAGAATTGAGTTCCAACATGGGACAACTAAGGGTGGAGCACCAAGAACATTCTATCCTCCTCCATGAAATTAGAGAAGATCAAAGAATCATGAGAGAGGAGCAACCAAGGCGAGGAAGAGATATTGAGGAGCTCAAGCACTCCATAAGATCTTCAAGAGGAAGAGCAAGCCTCCATCACTAAGGTGGACCCATTCTTTAATCTCCTTGTTCTTTATTTTTCTGTTTTTCGAAAATTATGCTTATGTTTATCTATGTTTGTGTCTTATGATCATTAGTGTCTTAGTGTCTATGCCTTAAAGTTATGAATGTCCTATGAATCCATCACCTTTCTTAAATGAAAAATGTCCTTAATTGAAAAAAAAAAAGAAGAATTGCATGAATTTCAAATTGTATAACAGATTAATTATTTTGATGTGGTGGCAATACTTTGACTTCTGAATGTATGCTTGAACAGTGCATATGTCTTTTGAATTTGTTGTTCATGAATGTTGGCTCTTGAAAGAATGATGAAAAAGGAGACATGTTACTGAGGATCTGAAAAATCATAAAAATGATTCTTGAAGCAAGAAAAAGCAGTGAATACAAAAAAAAAAGAGAGAGATTATGTGCGAAAAAAAAAAGAGAAAGCAAGCAGAAAAAGCCAATAGTCCTTTAAACCAAAAGGCAAGAGTAAAAATAAAGTTGTGATCCAAGGCAAAAAGAGTGTGCTTAAGAACCCTGGACACCTCTAATTGGGGACTCTAGCAAAGCTGAGTCACAATCTGAAAAGGTTCACCCAGTTATGTGACTGTGGCATGTATGTATCCGGTGGTAATACTGGAAGACAGAGTTCTTTAGGCCACGGCCAAGACTCATAAAGTAGCTGTGTTCAAGAATCATCATACTTAACTAGGAGAATCAATAACACTATCTGGATTCTGAGTTCCTATAGAAGCCAATCATTCTGAATTTCAAAGGATAAAGTGAGATGCCAAAACTGTTCAGAGGCAAAAAGTTAAAAGCCCCGCTCATCTAATTAATACTGATCTTCATAGATGTTTTTGGAATTCATTGTATATTCTCTTCTTTTTATCCTATTTGATTTTCAGTTGCTTGGGGACAAGCAACAATTTAAGTTTGGTGTTGTGATGAGCGGATAATTTATACGCTTTTTGGCATTGTTTTTAGTATATTTTTAGTATGTTTTAGTTAGTTTTTATTATATTTTTATTAGTTTTTATTTAAAATTCACTTTTCTGGACTTTACTATGAGTTTGTGTGTTTTTCTGTGATTTCAGGTATTTTCTGGCTGAAATTGAGGGACCTGAGCAAAAATCTGATTCAGAGGCTGAAAAAAACTGCAGATGCTGTTGGATTCTGACCTCCCTGCACTCGAAGTGGATTTTCTGGAGCTACAGAAGCCCAATTGGCGCGCTCTTAATTGCGTTGGAAAGTAGACATCCTGGGCTTTCCAGCAATGTATAATAGTCCATACTTTGCCCGTGATTTGATGGCCCAAACAGGCGTTCCAAATCAGCTCAAGAATTCTGGCGTTAAACGCCAGAACTGGCACAAGAATGGGAGTTAAACGCCCAAACTGGCACAAAAGCTGGCGTTTAACTCCAAGAAAAGTCTCTACACATGAAAGCTTCAATGCTCAGCCCAAGCACACACCAAGTGGACCCGGAAGTGGATTTTTATGTCATTTACTCATTTCTGTAAACCCTAAGCTACTAGTTTTCCATAAATAAGACCTTTTGCTATTGTATTTTCATCTTGGTTCTTCTGGTTCCCTCTCTGGGGCCGAAGCCAATGATCACCATTATCACTTATGTATTTTCAACGGTGGATTTTCTACACACCATAGATTAAGGTGTGGAGCTCTGCTGTACCTCGAGTATTAATGCAATTACTATTGTTCTTCTATTCAATTCAGCTTATTCTTGTTCTAAGATATCACTTGTTCCTCAACTTGATGAATGTGATGATCCGTGACACTCATCATCATTCTCACCTATGAACGTGTGCCTGACAACCACCTCCGTTCTACCTTAGATTGAGTGGATATCTCTTGGATTCCTTAATCTTCGTGGTATAAGCTAGAATTGATGGCGGCATTCTTGAGAATCCAGAAGGTCTAAACCTTGTCTGTGGTATTCTGAGTAGGATTCAAGGATTGAATGACTGTGACGAGCTTCAAACTCGCGATTGTGGGGCGTTAGTGACAGACGCAAAAGAATCACTGGATTCTATTCCAACATGATCGAGAACTGACAGATGAATAGCCGTGCTATGACAGAGTGCGTTGAACATTTTCACTGAGAGGACGGGACTGTAGCCATTGACAACGGTGATGCCCAACATACAGTAGGAAAGCAGAGAGACGAAAGAGACAAAGCATCTCCATACGCTTATCTGAATTTAATTACATAAGTATCTCTATCTTTATTTTATGTTTTATTTATCTTTTAATTATCAATCCTCCAAAACCATTTGAATCCGCCTGACTGAGATCTACAAGATGACCATAGCTTGCTTCATACCAACAATCTCCGTGGGATCGACCCTTACTCGCGTAAGGTTTATTACTTGGACGACCCAGTGCACTTGCTTGTTAGTTCTGCGAAGTTGTGATAAAGAGTTGAGATTGCAATTGAGCGTACCATGTTGATGGCGCCATTGATGATCACAATTCCACGCACCATGCTTTCTATGACTTCCTTTCTCTGCAACCCTCCTTTTCACACACTCTTCAGCAATTCTGCTCTTATTCACTAACTCTGAAAAAGTTTGGGTCTCCATTGGTCCCACTGAACTTAAGATGTCGCTCCGGATCCATCCTTCATACTTAATGCATTTCCATTCCTCGAAGTCTCTCGGAGCTCCTTGACACATTCGGGAAAACCTGAATAGCTCCTCAAATTTGTCTGTATACTCAGATACAGACATAGCACCTTGCTTCAGCTGTAGTAACTCCAATTCCTTGGCTGTTCTGGCAGAATTCAAAAAGTACTTTGATGAGCAGATAATTTATACGCTTTTTGGCATTGTTTTTAGGTAGTTTTTAGTAAGATCTAGTTACTTTTAGGGATGTTTTCATTAGTTTTTATGATAAATTCACATTTCTGGACTTTACTATGAGTTTGTGTGTTTTTCTGTGATTTCAGATATTTTCTGGCTGGAATTGAGGGACCTGAGCAAAACTCTGAAAGAAAGCTGACAAAGGACTGCTGATGCTGTTGGAATCTGACCTTCCTGCACTCAAAATGGATTTTCTGGAGCTACAGAACTCCAAATGGAGCGCTCTTAACGGCGTTAGAAAGTCGACATCCAGAGCTTTCCAGAAATATATAATAGTCTATACTTTGTTGGAGATTAGATGACGTAAACTGGCGCTCAACGCCAGTTCCATGCTGCATTCTGGAGTCAAACGCCAGAAACACGCCACGAACCAGAGTTGAACGCCCAAAACACGTTACAACTTGGCGTTCAACTCCAAGAGAAGCCTCAGCTCGTGGATAGATCAAGCTCAGCCCAAGCACACACCAAGTGGGCCCTGAAAGTGGATTTATGCATCAATTACTTACTTCTGTAAACCCAAGTAGCTAGTTTAGTATAAATAAGACATTTTACTATTGTACTAGTAGTCCTTTGACCACGTACATCTTTGGTCTCAGTTTTATTTTATTATTCCTCTTAGGAGACTATTGATCACGTTTTGGGGGCTGGCCATTCGGCCATGCCTGGACCTTTCACTTATACATTTTCAACGGTAGAGTTTCTACACACCATAGATTAAGGGTGTGGAGCTCTGCTGTACCTCAAGTTTTAAATGCAATTACTACTATCTTCTATCCAATTCGATTTATTCCTGTTCTAAGATATTCGTTGCACTTCAACTTGATGAATGTGATGATCCGTGACACTCATCATCATTCTCACCTATGAACGCGCGTGATTGACAACCATTTCCGTTCTACCTTAGACCGGGCGCATATCTCTTGGATTCCTTAATCAGAATCTTTGTGGTATAAGCTAGAATTGATGGCGGCATTCACGGGAATCCGGAAAGTCTAACCTTGTCTGTGGTATTCCGAGTAGGATTCCGGGATTGAATGACTGTGATGAGCTTCAAACTCCTGAAGGCTGGGCGTTAGTGACAGACGTAAAAGAATCACTGGATTCTATTCCAACCTGATTGAGAACCGACAGATGATTAGCCGTGCTGTGACAGAGCATTTGGACCATTTTCACTGAGAGGATGGGATGTAGCCATTGACAACGGTGATGCCCTACATACAGCTTGCCATAGAAAGGAGTGATGAAAAACTAGAAGGAAGAAGTAGGAAAGTAGAGATTCAGAAGGAACACAGCACCTCCATACGCCTATCTGAAATTCCCACCATTGAATTACATGAGTAACTTTATCTTTATTTTCCGTTTATTTTATTATCTTTATTTAAACCAATAATCTCTTAATCCAGTTAAATCCGCCTGACTGGGATTTACAAGATGACCATAGCTTGCTTCATACCAACAATCTCTGTGGGATCGACCCTTACTCACGTAAGGTTTATTACTTGGACGACCCAGTACACTTGCTGGTTAGTTGAGCGGAGTTGTGACAAAGTGTGATTCATGTTTCAGAGCACCAAGTCTTTGGAGCCATTGTTGATGATCACAATTTCGCCCACCAAGTTTTTGGCGCCATTGCCGGGGATTGTTCGAGTTTGAACAACTAACGGTTCATCTTGTTGCTCAGATTAGGTAATTTTCTTTTATTTTCTTTTCAAAAAAGTTTTCAAAAATCTTTCAAAAATCTTTTTCTTTATTTTTGTTTTTCAAAAATATAATTTTCGAAAAAATAATAAAAATACAAAAAATTCATAAAATCATAAAAACCAAAAATATTTTGTGTTTCTTGTTTGAGTCTTGAGTCAATTTTTAAGTTTAGTGTCGATTGCATGCTTTAAAAATTTTTCTTGCATTTTTCGAAAATTCATGCATTCATGGTGTTCTTCATGATCTTCAAGTTGTTCTTGGTAAGTCTTCTTGTTTGATCTTGATATTTTCTTGTTTTGTGTTGTATGTTGTTTTTCAAGTGCATTCTTACATTCATAGTGTCTAAGCATTAAAGAATTCTAAGTTTTGTGTCTTGCATGTTTTCTTTGCATAAAAAATTTTTCAAAAATATGTTCTTGATGTTCATCATGATCTTCAAAATGTTCTTGGTGTTCATCTTGACACTCATAGTGTTCTTGCATGCATTATGTGTTTTGATTCATAATTTTCATGTTGTGAGTCATTTTTTATGTTTTTCTCTCTCATAATTAAAATTTCAAAAATAAAAAAAATATATTTTCCTTGTTTTTCTCATAAATTTCGAAATTTTGGGTTGACTTAGTCAAAAATTTTTAAAATTAGTTATTTCTTGTTAGTCAAGTCAAAATTTCAAATTTAAAAATCTTATCTTTTCAAAATCTTTTTCAAAAATCAATTCTTTTTCATTTTTTATTTATTTTCAAATTTTTTATTTTAATTTTTGAAAAATATTTTTCTTAATTTTATCTTAATTTTCAAAAATTATACTAACAAGTAATATGATTGATTCAAAAATTTGAAGTTTGTTACTTTCTTGTTAAGAAAGGTTCAATCTTTAAATTTTAGAATCTTATCTTTTAGTTTCTTGTTAGTTAAGTAATCAATTTTAATTTTAAAAATTAAATCTATCTTATCTTATCTTTTTATCATATCTTTTTCAAAATTTTATCTTTTTCAAAAATTTGATTTTAAAATATCTTTTCTAAACTTCTTATCTTCTTATCTTCTTATCTTTTCAAATTTGATTTTAATATCTTTTTCAACTAACTATTTGACTTTTTGTTTGTTTCTTATCTTTTTCAAAACCACCTAACTACTTTTCCCTCTTTAATTTTCAAAAATATCTCATCTCTTTTTCAAAAACTCTTCTTAATTGTTTCAAATTTTAATTTTAATTATATCTTATCTTTAATTTTCGAAAATCATTAACTACTTTTTCAAAATTATTTTCGAATTCTCCCTCTCTTCTCTTCTTCTATTTATTTATTTATTTACTAACACTTCTCTTCACCTCTCTTCATCTCCAATCACTGCCTCTATCCTCACCCTTGTGATTGGATTCTCCACTCTTATTCCTTTCTTCTTCTACTAATAATAAGGATCCTCTTTGTCCAGATATAGAGGATTCCTCTTCCTTTTTTCTTCTCTTCTCTTTCATATGAGCAGGAACAAGGAAAAAGGTACTCTTGTTGAAGCTGATCCTGAACCTGAAAGGACTCTGAAGAGGAAACTAAGAGAAGCTAAATTACAACAATCCAGAGGCAACCTTTCTGAAATTTTCGAACAAGAGAAGGAGATGGCAGCCGAACCCAACAACAATAATGTAAGGAGGATGCTTGGTGATTTCACTAAACCAACGTCCAAGTTTGATGGAAGAAGCATCTCAGTTCCTGCCATTGGAGCAAACAATTTTGAGCTGAAACCTCAATTAGTTGCTTTGATGCAACAGAACTGCAAGTTTCATGGACTTCCATCTAAAGATCCTTATCAGTTTTTAATTGTGTTCTTGCAGATTTGTGAGACTGTTAAGACAAATGGAGTAGATCCTGAAGTCTACAGGCTCATGCTTTTCCCTTTTGCTGTAAGAGACAGAGCTAGAACATGGTTGGACTCACAACCTAAAGATAGCCTGGACTCTTGGGATAAGCTGGTCACGGCCTTCTTGGATAAATTCTTTCCTCCTCAAAAGTTGAGCAAGCTTAGAGTGGATGTTCAGACCTTCAAGCAAAAAGATGGTGAATCCCTTTATGAAGCTTGGGAAGGATACAAGCAGATGACCAAAAAGTGTCCTTCTGACATGTTTTCAGAATGAACCATATTAGATATATTCTATTATAGTCTATCTGAGTTTTCCAAAATGTCATTGGACCATTCTGTAGGTGGATCCATTCACCTAAAGAAAACGCCTGCAGAAGCTCAAGAACTTATTGACATGGTTGCAAATAACCAATTCATGTACACTTCTGAGAGGAATTTCGTGAATAATAGGACGCCTCAGAGGAAAGGAGTTCTTGAAATTGATGCTCTGAATGCCATATTGGCTCAGAACAAAGTGTTGACTCAGCAAGTCAACATGATTTCTCAAAGTCTGAATGGATGGCAAAATGCATCCAACAGTACCAGAGAGGCAGCTTCTAAAGAAGCCTATGATCCTGAGAACCCTACAATAGCAGAGGTAAATTACATGGGTGAACCTTATAGAAACACCTATAATTCATCATGGAGAAATCATCCAAATTTCTCATGGAAGGATCAACAAAAGCCTCAACAAGGCTTTAATAATAGTGGAAGAAACAGGCTAAGCAATAACAAGCCTTTTCCATAATCTTCTCAGCAACAGACAGAGAATTCTGAGCAGAGCCCCTCTAATTTAGCAAATTTAGTCTCTGATCTGTCTAAGGCCACTTTAAGCTTCATGAGTGAAACAAGATCCTCCATTAGAAATTTGGAGGCATAAGTGGGCCAGCTGAGTAAGAAAATCATTGAAACTCCTCCCAGTATTCTCCCAAGCAATAAAGAAGAGAATCCAAAGGAAGAGTGCAAGGCCATTGATGTAATCAATATAGCCGAATGCACAAGGGAGGAGAAGAACGAAAATCCTAGTGAGGAAGACCTCCTGGACGTCTCTCAAGCAAGAAGGAGTTCCCTATTGAGGACCTAAAGGAATCTGAGGCTCATATAGAGACCATAGAGATCCCACTAAATCTCCTTCTGCCATTCATGAGCTCTGAAGACTATTCTTCCTCAGAGGAGAATGAAGATGTGACTGGAGAGCAAGTTACTCAATATCTAGGAGCCATCATGAAGCTGAATGCCAAGTTGTTTGGTAATGAAACTTGGGAAGGTGAACCTCCCTTGCTCATTAGTGAACTAGATACATGGATTCAGAAAACTTTACCTCAAAAGAGACAAGATCCAGGCAAATTCTTAATACCCTGTACCATAGGCACTATGACCTTTAACAAAGCTCTGTGTGACCTAGGGTCAGGCATAAATCTTATGCCACTCTCTGTAATGGAGAAGCTGGGGATTATTGAGGTACAGCCTGCCTTCTTCTCATTACAATTGGCAGACAAGTCAGTAAGACAAGCTTATGGATTAGTAGAGGACGTGTTAGTAAAGGTTGAAGGCCTTTACATCCCTGCTGATTTCATAATCTTAGACACTAGGAAGGAAGAAGATGAATGCATCATCCTTGGAAGACCTTTCCTAGCCACAGCAGAAGCTGTGATTGATGTTAACAGAGGAGAATTAGTCCTTCAATTGAATGGGGACTACCTTGTGTTTAAGGCACACGGCCATCCTTCTGTAACAAGGGAGAGTAAGCATGCAGAGCTTCTCTCAGTACAGAGTCAAACAGAGCCCCCACAATCAAACTCTAAGTTTGGTGTTGGGAGGCCACAACTAAACTCTAAGTTTGGTGTTGAACCCCATATCCAAACTCTAAGTTTGGTGTTGGGAGTCCACAACATTGACCTGATCACCTTTGTGGCTCCAAGAGAGCCCACTATCAAGCTAGTGACATTAAAAGAGTGCTTGTTGGGAGGCAACCCAATTTTTATTCATCTAATTTTATTTTATTTTTTTGTTGTTTTGTGTTTTAGTATGTTCATGATCATGTGGAGTGACGAAAAAAATATTAAAATTAAAAATAGAATCAAAAATAGCAGAATAAAAATCACACCCTGGAGGAAGGACTTACTGGCATTTAAACACCAGTAAGGAGCATCTGGCTGGCGTTCAACGCCAGAACAGAGCATGGATCTGGCGCTGAACGCCAGAAACAAGCAACATCCTGGCGTTTGAACGCCAGGAATATGCCCTGAGAAAAGCTGGCGCTGAACGCCAGTAACAAGCATGGAACTGGCGTTCAACACCAGAAACATGCTGCACATGGGCGTTAAACGCCCAGAACATGCATCACTTCGGCGTTTAAACGCCAGAATGGTATGCTAAGGCATTTTACATGCCTAATTGGTGCAGGGATGTAAATCCTTGACACCTCAGGATCTGTGGACCCCACAGGATCATCTCAGGATCTGTGGACCCACAGGATCCCCACCTAACATATTCCCACCTTACCTCCTAATTAATTCTATAACACACTTTTCCAAACCCCCTTCACCACTCACATCCATCAACTCTTCCCCATAAACCCCACCTACCTTCAAAATTCAAAAATCTTTCCCACCCAAACCCACCCTAAATGGCCGAACATACCTTCTCTCCCTTCCCTATATAAATCCCTCCGTTCTACTTCATTTTCACACAACACAACCCCCTCTTCTATACCTTGGCCGAATACACCTCCCCCTCCCTCTCCTCCATATTTTCTCTTCTTCTTCTTCTTTTCTTTCTTCTCTTGCTCGAGGGCGAGCAATATTTTAAGTTTAGTGTGGTAAAAACATAAGCTTTTTATTTTTCCATTACCATTAATGGCACCTAAGGCCGGAGAAACCTCTAGAAAAGGAAAAGGAAAGACAAAAGCTTCCACCTCCGAGTCATGGGAGATGGAAAGATTCATCTCCAAAGCCCATCAAGACCACTTCTATGATGTTGTGGCCAAGAAGAAGGTGATCCCTGAGGTCCCTTTCAAGCACAAGAAAAATGAGTATCCGGAAATCCGACATGAGATCCAAAGAAGAGGTTGGGAAGTTCTAACCAACCCCATTCAACAAGTTGGAATCTTAATGGTTCAAGAGTTCTATGCCAATGCATGGATCACTAGAAACCATGATCAAAGTGAGAACCCGAATCCAAAGAATTATCTTACAATGGTTCGGGAAAAATACTTAGATTTTAGTCCGGAAAATGTGAGGTTGGCGTTCAACCTGCCCATGATGCAAGGAGATGCACGCCCCTATACTAGAAGGGTCAACTTTAATCAAAGGTTGGACCAAGTCCTTATGGACATATGTGTGGAAGGAGCTCAATAGAAAAGAGATTCCAAAGGCAAGCCGGTTCAACTAAGAAGACTGGACCTCAAGCTTGTGGCTAGAGGATGGTTGGAGTTCATCCAACACTCCATCATCCCCACTAGCAACCGATCCGAAGTTACTGTGGATCAGGCCATCATGATTCATAGCATCATGATTGGAGAGGAAGTAGAAGTTCATGAAGTCATCTCCCATGAATTCTACAAAATAGCTGATAAGTCCTCTACTTTGGCAAGGTTAGCTTTTCCTCATCTTATTTGCCATCTATGTTACTCAGCTGGAGTTATCATAGAAGGAGACATCCTCATTGAGGAGGACAAGCCCATCACTAAGAAAAGGATGGAGCAAACAAGAGATCCTACTCATGGAACCCAAGAGACGCATGAGGAAGCTCATCACCAAGAAATCCCAGAGATGCCTCAAGGGATGCATGGTGTGCGAAATTGTGATCACTACTTTTCACAACTCAAATAATCCCTAGTAATGGCCCCAAAGACTTGGTGCTCAATACCATAGCATAAACACAACTTTGCACAACTAACCAGCAAGTGCACTGGGTCGTCCAAGTAATAAACCTTACGCGAGTAAGGGTCGATCCCACGGAGATTGTTGGTATGAAGCAAGCTATGGTTACCTTGTAAATCTTAGTTAGGCAGACTCAAATGGGTATAGATGATATATGAATAAAACACAAAGATAAAGATAGAGATACTTATGTATATCATTGGTGAGAGCTTCAGATAAGCGTATGAAGATGCTTTCCCTTCCGTTTCTCTGCTTTCCTACTGTCTTCATCCAATCCTTCTTACTCCTTTCCATGGCAAGCTTATGCAAGGGTTTCACCGTTGTCAGTGGCTACCTCCCATCCTCTCAGTGGAAATGTTCAACGCACCCTGTCACTGCACGGCTATCCATCTGTCGGTTCTCGGTCAGGCCGGAATAGAATCCAGTGATTCTTTTACGTCTGTCACTAACGCCCCGCCTGCTAGGAGTTTGAAGCACGTCACAGTCATTCAATCATTGAATCCTACTCAGAATACCACAGACAAGGTTAGACCTTCCGGATTCTCTTGAATGCCGCCATCAGTTCTTGCCTATACCACGAAGACTCTGATCTCACGGAATGGCTGGCTCGGTTGTCAGGCGAGCACTCATGCATCGTGTATCAGGAATCCAAGAGATATTCACCCAATCTAAGGTAGAACGGAGGTGGTTGTCAATCACACGTTCATAGGTGAGAATGATGATGAGTGTCACGGATCATCACATTCATCAAGTTGAAGAACAAGTGATATCTTGGACAAAGAACAAGCGGAATTGAATAGAAGAACAATAGTAATTGCATTAATACTCGAGGTACAGCAGAGCTCCACACCTTAATCTATGGTGTGTAAAGTCCAACCTTTGATCAAAGTTGACCCTTCTAGTGTAAGGATGTTCATCTCCTTGCATCATGGGCAAGTTGAATGCCAACCTCACATTTTCCGGACTAAAATCTAAGTATTTCCCCCGAACCATAATAAGCCAATTCTTTGGATCCGGGTTCACACTTTGATCATGGTTCTTGGTGATCCATGCATTGGCATAGAACTCTTGAACCATCAAGATTCCGACTTGTTGAATGGGGTTGGTAAGAACTTCCCAACCTCTTCTTCGGATCTCATGTCGGATCTCCGGATATTCACTCTTTTTGAGTGAAAAAGGGACCTCGGGGATCACCTTCTTCAAGGCCACAACTTCATAGAAGTGGTCTTGATGCACCCTTGAGATGAA
The DNA here is from genome assembly GCF_014773155.1 of Arachis stenosperma. Lineage (NCBI taxonomy): Eukaryota > Viridiplantae > Streptophyta > Magnoliopsida > Fabales > Fabaceae > Arachis > Arachis stenosperma. The sequence continues at coordinate 134,485,526 of NC_080381.1, forward strand.
CCTATCCATCTCCCATGACTCGGAGGTGGAAGCTTTTGCCTTCCCTTTCCTCTTTCTAGAGGTTTCTCCGGCCTTGGATGCCATAAATGGTTATGGAAAAACAAAAAGCAATGCTTTTACCACACCAAACTTAAAAGGTTTGCTCGTCCTTGAGCAAAAGAAGGAAGAAGAGAGTAGAAGAAGAAGAAATGAGGAAGAAGGGAGTGGCTTTATGTTCGGCCAAAGAGGGGAAGAAGTGGTGTTTAGGTTGTGTGAAAATGAAGGGGTGAAGAAGGGTATATATAGGAGAGGGGGGGCTCATGGTTCGGTCATGTATGGGTGGGTTTGGGAGGGAAAGTGGTTTTGAATTTGAATGGTGAGGTAGGTGGGGTTTTATGAAGGATGGATGTGAGTGGTGAAGAGAAAGATGGGATTTGATAGGTGAAGGGTTTTTGGGGAAGAGGTGTTGAGGTGATTGGTGAATGGGTGAAGAAGAGAGAGAGTGGTGGGGTTGGTGGGGATCCTGTGGGGTCCACAGATCCTGGGGTGTCAAGGAAAAGTCATCCCTGCACCAAATGTCATTCAAAATCACGTTTTGAGCCAATTCTGGCGTTAAACGCCGGGCTGGTGCCCATTTCTGGCGTTTAACGCCAGGTTCTTGCCCTTTTCTGGCGTTTAACGCCAGTCTGGTGCCCCTTTCTGGCGTTAAACGCCCAGAATGGTGCCAGACTGGGCGTTAAACGCCCACCTGCTAACCTTACTGGCGTTTAAACGCCAGTAGGTTCTTCCTCCAGGGTGTGCTATTTTTCTTCCTGTTTTTCATTCTGTTTTGCTTTTTCAATTGATTTTGTGACTTCTCATGATCATCAACCTACAAAATAAAATAAAATAACAAAAGAAAATAGATAAAATATAATATTGGGTTGCCTCCCAACAAGCGCTTCTTTAATGTCAGTAGCTTGACAGAGGGCTCTCATGGAGCCTCACAGATACTCAGAGCAATGTTGGAACCTCCCAACACCAAACTTAGAGTTTGAATGTGGGGGTTCAACACCAAACTTAGAGTTTGGTTGTGGCCTCCCAACACCAAACTTAGAGTTTGACTGTGGGGGCTCTGTTTGACTCTGATTTGAGAGAAGCTCTTCATGCTTCCTCTCCATGGTGACAGAGGGACATCCTTGAGCCTTAAACACAAAGGATTCTTCATTCATTTGAATGATCAGTTCACCTCCATCAACATCAATTACAGCCTTTGCTGTGGCTAGGAAGGGTCTGCCAAGGATGATGGTTTCATCCATGCACTTCCCAGTCTCTAGGACTATGAAATCAGTAGGGATGTAATGGTCTTCAATCTTCACCAAAACATCCTCTACAAGTCCATGAGCTTGTTTTCTTGAATTGTCTGCCATCTCTAGTGAGATTCTTGCAGCTTGCACCTCAAAGATCCCTAGCTTCTCCATTACAGAGAGAGGCATGAGGTTTACACTTGATCCTAAGTCACACAGGGCCTTCTTGAAGGTCATGGTGCCTATGGTACAAGGTATGGAAAACTTCCCAGGATCTTGTCTCTTTTGAGGTAATTTCTGCCTAGACAAGTCATCCAGTTCTTTGATGAGCAAAGGAGGTTCATTCTCCCAAGTCTCATTTCCGAATAACTTGTCATTTAGCTTCATGATTGCTCCAAGGTATTTAGCAACTTGCTCTTCAGTGACATACTCATCCTCTTCAGAAGAAGAATACTCATCAGAGCTCATGAAAGGCAGAAGTAAGTCCAATGGAATCTCTATGGTCTCATTCTGAGCCTCAGATTCCCATGGTTCCTCATTAGGGAACTCAGTGGAGGTCAGTGCACGCCCTTTGAGGTCTTCCTCAGTGGCGTTCACTTCCTCTCCTTTCTCTCCAAATTCGGCCACGTTGATGGCCTTGCACTCTCCTTTTGGATTTTCTTCTGTGTTGCTTGGAAGAGTACTTGGAGGGAGTTCAGTAACTTTCTTGCTCAGCTATCCCACTTGTGCCTCCAAGTTCCTAATGGAGGACCTTGTTTCAGTCATGAAACTTTGAGTGGTTTTGATTAGATCAGAGACCATGGTTGCTAAGTCAGAGGGGTTCTGCTTAGAATTCTCTGTCTGTTGCTGAGAAGATGATGGAAAAGGCTTGCCATTGCTAAACCTGTTTCTTCCACCATTATTGTTGTTGAAACCTTGTTGAGGTCTCTGTTGATCCTTCCATGAGAAATTTGGGTGATTTCTCCATGAAGAATTATAGGTGTTTCCATAGGGTTCTCCTAGGTAATTTACCTCTTCCTTTGAAGGGTTCTCAGGATCATAAGCTTCTTCTTCAGATGAAGCATCCTTAGTACTGCTTGGTGCATTTTGCATTCCAGACAGACTTTGAGAAATCAAATTGACTTGTTGAGTCAATATCTTGTTTTGAGCCAGAATGGCATTCAGAGTATCAATCTCAAGAACTCCTTTCTTCTGACTCGTCCCATTGTTCACAGGATTCCTTTCAGAAGTGTACATGAATTGGTTATTTGCAACCATTTCAATTAGCTCTTGAGCTTCTGTAGGCGTCTTCTTCAGATGAAGAGATCCTCCAGCAGAGCTATCCAAAGACATCTTGGATAGTTCAGACAGACCATCATAGAAAATACCTATGATGCTCCATTCAGAAAGCATGTCAGAAGGATATTTTCTGATCAATTGTTTGTATCTTTCCCAAGCTTCATAGAGGGATTCTCCATCCTTCTATCTGAAGGTTTGGACTTCCACTCTAAGCTTACTCAATTTTTGAGGTGGAAAGAACTTTGCCAAGAAGGCATTGACTAGCTTTTCCCATGAGTCCAGGCTTTCTTTAGGTTGTGAGTCCAACCAAATCCTAGCTCTGTCTCTTACAGCAAAAGGGAATAGCATAAGTCTGTAGACTTCAGGGTCAACCCCATTAGTCTTGACAGTGTCACAGATTTGCAAGAATTCAGCTAAGAACTGATGAGGATCTTCCAATGGAAGTCCATGGAACTTGCAATTCTGTTGCATTAGAGAAACTAATTGAGGTTTAAGCTCAAAGTTGTTTGCTCCAATGGCAGGGATAGAGATGCTTCTCCCATAGAAGTCGGGAGTAGGTGCAGTAAAGTCACCCAGCACCTTCCTTGCATTGTTGGCATTGTTGTTGTTTTCGGCTGCCATGGGTTCTTCTTCTTTGAAGAATTCGGTCAGGTCCTCAACAGAGAGTTGTGCCTTAGCTTCTCTTAGCTTTCGCTTCAAGGTCCTTTCAGGTTCAGGGTCAGCTTCAACAAGAATGCCTTTGTCTTTGCTCCTGCTCATATGAAAGAGAAGAGAACAAGAAAATATGGAATCCTCTATGTCACAGTATAGAGATTCCTTGAGGTGTCAGAGGAACAGAAAAATAGAAGAAAGAGGTAGAAGAATTCGAACTTAGTGAGATAGAGTTCGAATTGTGCATTGAGGAGGAGTGGTACTCCATAAATGGAAGGATGTGAGAAGGGAAGAAATTTCGAAAATTAAGTTAAAAAGATTTTAAAAACATTTTGAAAAACTTCAATTGATTTTCGAAAATCAAGAGTGAGAAAGAGATCAAGTAATTTTTGAAAAAGATTTTGAAATTAGAAATCAAAAAGATATGATTGAAAACTATTTAAAAAAAATGTGATTAAAAAGATTTGATTGAAAAGTTATGCTTTTAAAAAGATATGATTGAAAAGATATGATTTGAAAACAATTTTAAAAAGATTTGATTTTAAAAATTAATGACTTGCCTAACAAGAAAAGATATGATTCAAACATTAAACCTTTCTCAACAGAAAAGGCAACATACTTGAAATGTTGAATCAAATCATTAATTGATAGTAAGTATCTTTGAAAAAGGAAAGAAATTGATTTTGAAAACATTTGATTGAAAAGATTTGATTTGAAAAAGATTTGATTTTGAAAAACTTTGAAAACTTGAAAAAAAAAATTGATTTGAAAACAAAATCCTCCCCCTTGTGCCATCCTGGCGTTAAACGCCCAGAATGGTGCACATTCTGGCGTTTAACGCCCAATGCACTACCTCTTTGGGCGTTAAACGCCCAACCAGGTACCCTGGCTGGCGTTTAAACGCCAGTCTGTCCTTCTTCACTGGGCGTTTTGAACGTCCAGCTTTTTCTGTATAATTCCTCTGCAGTATGTTCTGAATCTTCAATTCTCTGTATTATTGACTTGAAAAGACACAAAGTAAAAATATTTTTGGATTTTTAATAATGAAGAATAATCAAAATGCAACTAAAATCAAATAACAATGCATGTAAGACACCAAACTTAGCAGTTTGTATACTATTGACACTAACAAAATGAGAATGCACATGAGAAATAACAAAACACTCAAGTCAATAGAATTCAAAGATCAAGACAAGGAAATCATCAAGAACAACTTGAAGATTAATGAAGACACATGCATAAATTCGAAAAATGCAAGAAGAACAGAAACATGCAATTGACACCAAACTTAAAATGAGACACTATACTCAAACAAGAAATATTTTTTTTGGTTTTTATGATTTTGTAAATTTTTTTTTTTGGTTTTTTTTTTCGAAAATTAAGTGGAAAAGAAAATAAAGGTATCAAAATTCTTAATGAGAATTCCAGGAATCATGCAATGTTAGTCTAAAGCTACAGTCTAAAGGAATTAGACATGGCTAGCCAAGCTTCAGCAGAACATTGCATTCAAGAGCTAAATTGATGAAGATCAATCAGCTTTGGTGATGATAAGAACTTCACCTTGAAACACTATAATTCATTCTTAAGAACTCTGAAGAAAAAAAAATACCTAATCTAAGCAACAAGATGAACCGTCAGTTGTCCATACTCGAACAATCCCCGGCAACGGCGCCAAAAACTTGGTGTGCAAAATTGTGATCACTACTTTTCACAACTCAAATAATCCCTAGTAATGGCCCCAAAGACTTGGTGCTCAATACCATGGCATAAACACAACTTTGCACAACTAACCAGCAAGTGCACTGGGTCGTCCAAGTAATAAACCTTACGCGAGTAAGGGTCGATCCCACGGAGATTGTTGGTATGAAGCAAGCTATGGTTACCTTGTAAATCTTAGTCAGGCAGACTCAAATGGGTATAGATGATATATGAATAAAACACAAAGATAAAGATAGAGATACTTATGTATATCATTGGTGAGAGCTTCAGATAAGCGTATGAAGATGCTTTCCCTTCCGTTTCTCTGCTTTCCTACTGTCTTCATCCAATCCTTCTTACTCCTTTCCATGGCAAGCTTATGCAAGGGTTTCACCGTTGTCAGTGGCTACCTCCCATCCTCTCAGTGGAAATGTTCAACGCACCCTGTCACTGCACGGCTATCCATCTGTCGGTTCTCGGTCAGGCCGGAATAGAATCCAGTGATTCTTTTGCGTCTGTCACTAACGCCCCGCCTGCTAGGAGTTTGAAGCACGTCACAGTCATTCAATCATTGAATCCTACTCAGAATACCACAGACAAGGTTAGACCTTCCGGATTCTCTTGAATGCCACCATCAGTTCTTGCCTATACCACGAAGACTCTGATCTCACGGAATGGCTGGCTCGGTTGTCAGGCGAGCACTCATGCATCGTGTATCAGGAATCCAAGAGATATTCACCCAATCTAAGGTAGAACGGAGGTGGTTGTCAATCACACGTTCATAGGTGAGAATGATGATGAGTGTCACAGATCATCACATTCATCAAGTTGAAGAACAAGTGATATCTTGGACAAAGAACAAGCGGAATTGAATAGAAGAACAATAGTAATTGCATTAATACTCGAGGTACAGCAGAGCTCCACACCTTAATCTATAGTGTGTAGAAACTCCACCGTTGAAAATACATAAGAACAAGGTCTAGGCATGGCCGAATGGCCAGCCTCCCAAAGTGATCAAAAGATCTAAAGAAAAAGGTTCCAAAGATCAGAAAATATAAAATACAATAGCAAAAGGTCCTACTTATAGAGAACTAGTAGCCTAAGGTGTACAAAGATGAGTAAATGACATAAAAATCCACTTCCGGGCCCACTTGGTGTGTGCTTGGGCTGAGCAATGAAGCATTTTCGTGCAGAGACTCTTCTTGGAGTTAAACGCCAGCTTTTATGCCAGTTTGGGCGTTTAACTCCCATTTAGGTGCCAGTTCCGGCGTTTAACGCTGGGAAATCTGAAGGTGACTTTGAACGCCGGTTTGGGCCATCAAATCTTGGGCAAAGTATGGACTATCATATATTGCTGGAAAGCCCAGGATGTCTAATTTCCAACGCTGTTGAGAGCGCGCCAATTGGGCTTCTGTAGCTCCAGAAAATCCACTTCGAGTGCAGGGAGGTCAGAATCCAACAGCATCTGCAGTCCTTTTCAGTCTCTGGATCAGATTTTTGCTCAGGTCCCTCAATTTCAGCCAGAAAATACCTGAAATCACAGAAAAACACACAAACTCATAGTAAAGTCCAGAAAAGTGAATTTTAACTAAAAACTAATAAAAAGTATACTAAAAATTTACTAAAACTACTAAAAACATACTAAAAACAATGCCAAAAAGCGTACAAATTATCCGCTCATCAATGCACTTTCCTCCCAACAACTATTGGGAACAACTCAACACTTCCTTAGAAGATTTGAGTTACAATGTGGAACAATTAAGGGTGGAACATCAAGAGCACTCCATCATTCTCCATGAAATAAGAGAAGATCAAAGAGCAATGAGGGAGGAGCAACAAAGGCAAGGAAGGGACATAGAAGAGCTTAAGGACATTATTGGTCCTTCAAGTAGAAGACGCCACTAAAGGTGGACTCATTCCTTGTTCTTATATTTTTCTGCTTTTCGGTTTTTATATTATATATTCATCTATGTTTTGTGCCTCTACTTCATGATCATTAGTAGTTAGTAACTATGTCTTAAAGTTATGAATAATTCCATGAATCCTTCACCTCTCTTAAATGAAAAATGTTTCTAATACAAAAGAACAAGAAGTACATGAATTTTGAAATTATCCTTGAATTTAGTTTAAGTATATTGATGTGGTGACAATACTTTTTGTTTTCTGAATGAATGATTGAACAGTGCATATGTTTGATCTTGTTGTTTATGAATGTTAAAATTATTGGCTCTTGAAAGAATGATGAACAAAGAAAAATGTTATTGACAATCTGAAAAATCATGAAATTGATTCTTGAAGCAAGAAAAAGCAGTGAAAAAGCAAAAGCTTGCAAAAAAATTTGGCGGAAAAAAATAGAAAGAAAAAGAAAAAGCAAGCAGAAAAAGTCAATAGCCCTTAAAACCAAAAGGCAAGGGTAAAAAGGATCCAAGGCTTTGAGCATCATTGGATAGTAGGGCCCAAGGAAATAAAATCCAGGCCTAAGCGGCTAAATCAAGTTGTCCCTAACCATATGCTTGTGGCATGCAGGTCCAAGTGAAAAACTTGAGACTGAGTGGTTAAAGTCGTGATCCAAAGCAAAAAGAGTGTGCTTAAGAGCTCTGGACACCTCTAACTGGGGACTCTAGCAAAGCTGAGTCACAATCTGAAAAGGTTCACCCAATCATGTGTCTGTGGCATTTATGTATCCGGTGGTAATACTGGAAAACAAAGTGCTTAGGGCCACGGCCAAGACTCATAAAAGTAGCTTTGTTCAAGAATCAACATACTTAACTAGGAGAATCAATAACACTATCTGAAATTATAAGTTCCTAGAAAAGCCAATCATTCTAAACTTCAAAGGAAAAAGTGAAATGCCAAGACTGTTCAGAAGCAAAAAGCTGTAAGTCCCGCTCATCTAGTTAAAACTAATATTCATTGATATTTTGGAATTTATAGTATATTCTCTTCTTTTTATCCTATTTGATTTTCAGTTGCTTGGGGACAAGCAACAATTTAAGTTTGGTGTTGTGATGAGCGGATAATTTATACGCTTTTTGGCATTGTTTTTAGGTAGTTTTTAGTAAGATCTAGTTACTTTTAGGGATGTTTTCATTAGTTTTTATGCTAAATTTACATTTCTGGACTTTACTATGAGTTTGTGTGTTTTTCTGTGATTTCAGGTATTTTCTGGCTGGAATTGAGGGACCTGAGCAAAACTCTGAAAGAAAGCTGACAAAGGACTGCTGATATTGTTGGAATCTGACCTCCCTGCACTCAAAATGGATTTTCTGGCGCTACAGAACTCCAAATGGCGCGCTCTTAACGGCGTTGAAAATTAGACATCCAGAGCTTTCCAACAATATATAATAGTCCATACTTTGTTTGAGATTAGACAACGTAAACTGGCGCTCAACGCCAGTTCCATGCTGCATTCTGGAGTCAAACGCCAGAAACACGTCACGAACCAGAGTTGAACGCCCAAAACACGTTACAACTTGACGTTCAACTCCAAGAGAAGCCTCAGCTTGTGGATAGATCAAGCTCAGCCCAAGCACATACCAAGTGGGCCCTGGAAGTGGATTTATGCATCAATTACTTACTTCTGTAAACCCAAGTAGCTAGTTTAGTATAAATAAGACATTTTACTATTGTACTAGTAGTCCTTTGACCACGTACATCTTTGGTCTCAGTTTTATTTTATTATTCCTCTTAAGAGACTATTGATCACGTTTTGGGGGCTGGCCATTCGGCCATGCCTGGACCGTTCACTTATGTATTTTCAACGGTGGAGTTTCTACACACCATAGATTAAGGGTGTGGAGCTCTGCTGTACCTCAAGTTTTAATGCAATTACTATTATCTTCTATCCAATTCGATTTATTCCTGTTCTAAGATATTCATTGCACTTCAACTTGATGAATGTGATGATCCGTGACACTCATCATCATTCTCACCTATGAACGCGCGTGATTGACAACCATTTTCGTTCTACCTTAGACCGGGCGCATATCTCTTGGATTCCTTAATCAGAATCTTCGTGGTATAAGCTAGAATTGATGGCGGCATTCATGGGAATCCGGAAAGTCTAACCTTGTCTGTGGTATTCCGAGTAGGATTCCGGGATTGAATGACTGTGACGAGCTTCAAACTCCTGAAGGCTGGGCGTTAGTGATAGACGCAAAAGAATCACTGGATTCTATTCCAACCTGATTGAGAACCGACAGATGATTAGCTGTGCTGTGACAGAGCATTTGGACCATTTTCACTGAGAGGATGGGATGTAGCCATTGAGAACGGTGATGCTCTACATACAGCTTGCCATAGAAAGGAGTGATGAAAAACTAGAAGGAAGAAGTAGGAAAGCAGAGATTCAGAAGGAACACAGCACCTCCATACACCTATCTGAAATTCCCACCATTGAATCACATGAGTAACTTTATCTTTATTTTCTGTTTATTTTATTATCTTTATTTAAACCAATAATCTCTTAATCCAGTTAAATCCGCCTGACTGGGATTTACAAGATGACCATAGCTTGCTTCATACCAACAATCTCTGTGGGATCGACCCTTACTCACGTAAGGTTTATTACTTGGACGACCCCGTACACTTGCTGATTAGTTGAGCGGAGTTGTGACAAAGTGTGATTCATGTTTGAGAGCACCAAGTCTTTGGAGCCATTGTTGATGATCACAATTTTGCCCACCATACTTCTTATAGAATTCCACCTGGAAGGCATCCCAAGTGATAGGATCATTCCCCTGTTGCAGGAGACGTCGAGCCCCTTGCCACCAATGCGATGCTTCCCCCGTGAGCAGATAGGTAGCAAATTCAACACGCTGCTCTTCAGGCACCAACTGCGCTTGCAGTGCTCACTCCATGGCCTGAAACCAAGTATCAACTTCAGTCGGATTGGTGGTTCCCTTGAACTTAGGTGGATTAACCTTTAAGAAAGTTGCCAGTGTCATCGGGTCTTGAGCTTCCCTTCCGCCATTGCCATTATTGTTTATCTGTTGCCCAAGAGCCTCTGCAGTGGCTTACATAGCAGCAGCCATATTCTCCAACGCCGCCATAAGGTTTACCGGGTTATTCGGGTTGACTTCCGGTTCCTGCGTGCTAGTACGATCTCTCTCACGTCCCCGACCGGGTCCACGAGGCGCCATCTGGTTCTTATACACACCAAACAATTGATATCAAGTTGATCAGTCTCAATATCGGAAGTATAGTGCTTCAAAGTACCAAAGGTACACTCATGGACTTCATGCTAGATGTATCGGTTAGATACCCTAACTAGCACAGGCACAGACTCAGAGTATGCATTGAGGCATAAGCAGTTCCATCCCTCAGGCACACAAGGACGAACTGCTCTGATACCATAATGTAACACCCTAATATTCAAATCCTTATGCTCGAGTCATAAGTCAATGATATTACGGTGGTACGACTCTCAGGTGGATTTTTAATATATAAATATAGGTAAATTTGAAAGGAGTATTAATCGAGAAGCCTGAAAAGAGTAGAAATAAAATTGCGAAGACGTATTACTCACGTTTCGACAACAAAAAGATAAAACGTGAAGCCGAAAGCGATATACGGACAAGGCATAAAGGAGATTAAGAGATAGATAACAGATAGATATATATAACATAAGTAAATAGCCACTAGTCGCGACCCGCAAAGTTTAGGCCGACTAGGGTACAGTATGAAAGTAGTTGACAACCGTATATCCTAATCTCTCCCAAAGGAAACATGAGAGCCTCTATAGGCAAGTTCAAAAGAGTTCAATACATAATATAATCTTTTCAAAACAAAGGTGGAGAGATTCTAAGCAAAACACAAAGTAGAGAAAATAAAGATCTTCGCCGTCTCTCAGACGAACCACAGCTCACTTCTGAGCACCTGTACCTATATCTGAAAAATAAGAGATATATACGAAATGAGAACCCCGGGCCCATGGGTTTCCAGTACGGTAAAAGTGCCAAATAAATACAATGCACTGCAATAAAAACTCACTAAGCATCCTAAACTTCTTCAACAATTATCCATCCTAGGTTCTCGCTAATCCATGAATAGGCAACTGTCATAAAGGAGTGCTAAAACTAATTCATGTTTCACATGTTTCCCAACTCGCTGACTCTTCCACGAATCAGACTCAGAATCATAAACAAAACCATCACCAGTTATTCTACCTCAACAATTCTGTATCAATACATCATACCCTCGCCTGGAGCTAGTGAAACCACATCAATGCGTCTACCCAGAGAACTCAAATTATCTCATCAAGAATAGCCCTCAACATCCACCGACACCAGCATGAGGGACCTCTCAGTTGTACAAGCACAAGCAATACAGGCAAGTAATACACAAACAAGGTACAAATAGAACAAGTAGCACATAATCAGTTAACATAGCATATATGATGTAGAAATCCAAAACAAATAGGCAAACCCAAACAATTCAAACATATGCAAATGATGTATCTCTGCCCTATGGCTGATTATATCATCTGTCGATTATATAGCCAACACGACATGTCCTAGTAGCTAACCATTGGACAGAAACACCCCTTGCGGAGCAAGTAGGCATGAGCTACAACCCCCTTGCTACTACCCGCTCAACCCAGAGCCAGTGGAATAACCACTACTGCAACTACTACCCAGGCGGGTGTTCAAAAACTCAACCAGGAGTGAGTGGAATCACCACTACTGTCGCTACTACCCATGCATCACAATCTCTAACCTGGAACAAGTGGGACAAACCACAACCCTTGCTACTACCCAGGATCTCAGAATATACATTCGTTCAGTTTAAAAGCAATCCTCATTGTTATCAAATCTCAAACATTAATCTGGAGTAAGCGGGACGAACCACCACCCCTTACTACTACCCAGGTATCACAAATACGTTCATTCAAAACTCCATAATTAAACTCATTTATCATAAACATTCTCATACCCGGAGCAAGTGGACAACACCACTGCCTACTACCCGGGTTCACACATCACATTTCAACATTTTCCATTATTATCCATTTAACACATTCATTCATTAATCATATATGCATTTATACTCAGCCATAATCAATAATGGCTTTTCCGTAACCCGGCAATAACTCAGCCATCCGGCTCATGGTTCAATCAAGAACCAGCCATTTATCAATAAATATAGCCCTTCGGCTTATGGCATACACGGTACTTCCACTGTCATCCTTCATATCTCATATAATCATCTTTGATCATCATTGATCACAACTTTTCCCCTTGCTTCATTCACAAGTTACCATATCCCCTAACTCCTTCTTCATTGCTAGGCATATCATAAAGATTTAATACATAAGGGGTGAGATCGGAGGCTTAGAAGTATGAGATTTGGCTTTTAAAACTCAAAAATCAACTTCGGCATGAAAACAACGCCACGCGCACGCGTACTTCACGCGCACGCGTGGATGGCCACAAAGCTCATCGACGCGTATGCGTCATACACGTGGACGCGCGGATTGAAACACAGCCATACGACGCTTACGCGTCAGCCACGCGTACGCGTGGGTGCATTTGCGCCCCAGGCACAAAACTAGAACAACTCTGGCACAACTCTCGGAAAAATGGCTGGGCATTGGGTGCAGCGCATCGACGCGCACGCGCACACCACGCGCACGCGTGGATGGTGCCTTCTTGTATAACGACGCGTACGCGCCAAGTGCGCCTGTGCGTGGGGGGTCATTCTGCTAAAAATTTTCTAAGTTAAAAGCTGCAGAATTCACAAATTCAACCCCCAATCTTCCGACGAACATAACTTTCTCATTTTAAATCGTTTTTCGCCCGTTCTTCGAACGGCATGGACATCCTGGATCCAATTTCACTTTTAAATAAGTTTGGCACAAAACAAAAATCTGCAGTCCAAGTTGTATCCCGTCAAAGTATGCCCAAAAACTATGTTTTCACTCAAAACCGCAAAGTGCCATTTTCAAAACAAGTCATTTCCAACTCTTTTCAAAATCAACCAAAACATGCCAATTTTATCCCTTTTCTTTGAAATCAATCAAAGTATATCAAAATCGACATTAAGCCACCTCAACTCATACACTAACACATTACCACAATTCACAAAACCTCCATATAACCATTTTTACCCATTTCAAACAAATGGCTAAATTACAAACACATTAACATGTCATACATCCTTCCTCATCCCAATTTCCAACAATATTATTTCCAATCAATCATCATTATACATAATCAATATCATACTCACTATCACATGGTTTCACCCACAAATCAACCTTAATCATTTCTCAAGCATATATCACAACATACATATCTCTCATGCATCATCATACCATCAAGGCATTAATAATCATGATCACATATATAACCACGTAACATACCTCAACCAAAACCAAACATACCTCATCTATACAACTTCACCCAAAATTACCAAATTCCACACTTCAACTCCTCAAACCTTATTATTCAATAACCAACCCAATCATTCATATATTCATTATCTGAAATTCATCCAATCACCTGTGTCATCATACAATGCACACATCAACTTACCTTCCTTATCTCTTTCTGGCCTCTGGCCAAGATTCACGGCCTCCGGCCCAAGTTCACAATTTAAATGCATAAACCACAAATCAATACTCATTACCCAATACATCAAATTCTCAATACACCAAGCACACAAGGCCACACAATTTTCGACCCAATCATTAATTTACATTACATACCAACTATGCATATTAGCACCAACCATTTACATAATCCAAACGTAATCCTCGGGGCATCTAGCCTAGGAATTCTCATCACACCACACAATACTTAAATAAAACTTAAACCGTACCTCTTGTAGCCAAACCAATTGAGCTTCTTCTATGGAAGTCTCCACCAACCCTTAGCTCCAAGCCTCACCAAAGCTCCATAAGCAACACCAACCTCCCAATTGTGCATCAAAATCACCAAATATACTAACATAACCAATTTCACATACATACATCAACCTAAGGCTCATAAAAATGACAAATCACAAGGGTTTGAGCGATTCTTACCTCAGCCCATATGAAGTAGGGATAGAACCCACTTAGAATCCATGTTGGAGTATCCCTAAACACCCAAAATCATAAGATTTCAACACTAACTACCAAAAACGTGTAACAGTGGGAAATTTCAAAAATTGGGCATAGATGAATGGAATAATCACCACAAAACTTAGATAGAATTGTAGAGGATGAGAAGAGCGACGCGTGGCCGCAAACGGCTCCTCAATCGGAGCCCCGTAACTCAAGTTATGGTGGTTTGAAGATCAAAGAGAGTTAGGTTTTCTCTCTTCTCTTCTCTCTTCTCAATTCAGCGCCCCAACCCTTCCTTTTAGGGTAAAATGAGCTGAAATACTCATAACTAATGTTTATATATGTTGGGTCTTGGGCCCACTTAGGCCCAGTTCACTTATTTTTGTCCGTTGGCCCAATTTTGGACCAAAACCTCTAAGATTAGCGCTCTAAATCGCACTTCAAATATTTCTACCTTCCCTAATTATAATTCCTCATTTCTTAATCTTATTTACTCATAATCAATTTTTTTAACTGCAGTACCAGACAGGTCTCAGCCGGTACTGCCGGTCAAAATTTTACTGTGCGCTTTTACGCAGAAAACTATGTTTTCCGACTCGGAAAAATTCACTAAATCCAAATATCATATTTAAATCATCAAATTCCAATTGCCAAATCTTCCAACCATATTCGCTCCTATTTAACTTATTATTTAATTAATTTCGGTTAGACTGAGTATTACATTACCCGTGTTAGTTAGGCCTCATCATAATAACATTTTAATGTGCATCACAGTAAGAAACAGTACTATCAGTTAGGCGAACATTCCCGCATTAGCAATCTCAGGCTATGCATTAGGCGGGCACTTTGGCATTAGTAGTTTGGCACAAAGGCCCATTCAACATACAATTTGCTATCAGTTAAGCAGATATTCCTGCATTAGCAATCTTAGGGTATCAGTCACGCGAACACTTCCACATTAGCACTTTGGCACAAGATCTATTCAACATACATTTTTCAAGTATCTATCTTATTCATTCTTTCTCATTCTTTTCCTTTTAAGTATCTATTTCCTTCATTAGTTCTCATTTTCTTTCTTTTTATTATGCCTCCACATCACCAATTACATATCTACACCTCCGCATCACCTATATTATTAAACGTACCTTCACATCATCGTTTAATTACACATAACTCCGCATCACCAAATAATCAATTACACCTCTGCATCACCACTTATTCACTAATCTATTATAATCTTAAATCGATTAGTTTCTAAATAATCAAACTTCATAATGTTTAATAAAAATTCTTTTTCTTAATAAATCGAACTCAAATTATAACTTAAAACAAAAATCTTTTCTCAATAGATTAAACTTAAAATATAGTACTTTTCTTGTTAATTTGAAAGTCAACTATTTTGAATCCTAAATCCAGTTTTCTTTTAAATAATGCTTTAAGCAAAGCCTCAGAATTTTGTAAAAACTTCTGTAGCATTTTCTCTTAAATTCGAACTTTGCCACCCTTTAAGGATCCCAACCTAACCACCTTTCAAACCATTTTCAAAACATTTTCAGGTAACAAATTATTTTCAATAATCACACCGTTCAAAATATTAAATAAGTTTTCAATAATCAAATCGTTTTCTTTAAAACTACGCCTCTTTCTATTTCAATAAAATTCAACTCCCTTTCAAATCTTTTGCTATTAAAACCAAAGAAAAAATTCGCAAGTTCATTCAAACTTTACAAAACCTTCTAACCATGTTTTTTTCACATTAATCATTAATCAAAACCACCTTTTCGTTTATTTTTACAAGAACTCAGACAGAACCTTCCCATAAGACTCGACTTCACTACGCTTACGGGCTCCCTCACTTCCATAACTTCTCGATAGTTTACCAACCTTCTATCAGCACTTTTCAAACATAAGGTTCTCAATAATCAACATATAATTTTAATCCTTGTAAAATCATTTATAAACTCTCAAAATTACTACTTCAAATTTAGAAATCAATTTCCATTCACTCTCATAACCAAAAGTTCAGTCACAAACACAGCCAATCATTCACAGCCAAAAATTTAAATTCAATAACATTATAATTATTAACATATTTGTAATTATTTACTATATTTTTGGACATCTTTAAATTAAAAACGGTTAATTTTTAAATAAAATTCCCTACTTTCGTATGAAATCAAAATCAACGCAAAATTTAAAAAAGTTTTTTGACCGAGCTACTGAAGAAGAAAGCGTCAAAAATTGTCTGTGTCTCCTAAAATTCCAATTGGCTAAATTCAAAGAGAAGAAAAACTACTTCACTAAACTTCTATCGAACAAAAGTAACGCCAACGTATAAAAAAAAAGATATAAATATTTTTACCAAATTAAATTTTTTATTAGAGTTACAAATCCCAAAAAATCAAAATCGAAAGCTATCGGAGGTGCCATAAATTCTCTTTCTCACTCGCGGTCCATTTCTCTCTCCTTTCTTTCTTCTTGTAACGCTAAAGAGATATTATGAAGCATTGGTGATGATGACAATTAATTTAATGAAAGCTAATTAGGTGTCATGTGTTAATAAAATGAAAGAGAACATGTGTCATCGTTGTTCATCTATATATATGCATTAAGCTAAGCCATGTTTCTTTTTCTTTGTTCTTTTCCTATATATATACATAATGGACGACGACTACTACTAGCTACTACTAATACTAATAATAATAATAATAATTTTCTTTAAATAAAATAATAAATTATGAATAATTTATTATTTAATTTATTCAAAAAATCAAGATATTATATCCGAAACTCTAATTTTAATTATACAAAATATTACATTTAATAAAATTATGTATATAATAATTTTAAATAATTTAAATTTTAATAATTATAAAATTTTATTTAATTATTTTTATTAAAAATATTTTTTTAAAAATAAAATCTCAACAAATATAATAATTTATAAATAATTAATTATTTAATTTTTAAAAATTTAGAACGTTACATTTCTCTTTCTCTCAAAATCTCTCTCTCTCTTAAAAGAGTTATTATTCTTTGCTTCATTGTTTATGTCAGGTTTATATTTTTTTATCCTAGTATGTTAAAGAATATAAGAATCAACCTCTTTAATTATTCTTAAAAAAATATAATAATTTATTTATTTAATAATAATTAAGTTGATCCTATTTAATTTTTATAATGGAGTTGCTACAAATAAAAAAATCGAAATATTTGAATAATTTATATTTTTTATTACTCTAGTATCTTTTTAACATTTTCTTTTGATATTTTTATCTTCGCTCTATTCTAATAAATATAGTTTAATTATATATATATATATATATATATATATATATATATATATTAAATGTGACTTCAATTTAGAATGTGTTCATAATTTAGATAATAATGTACAATTATATTATTTTAGATGTGTTGTGAAAATTTAATATAATATTTTAAATATCTTTACCACACATTTAAAATAATAAATACCAAAATTAATTTATTAACTAAATAATATCACCTCTTCTCTTCTATCCAACTATATTTTAGTTTTATATGTTTGTATTTAAACATTATTTTTTTTTGTGATTATTTTTGTGATATTTTTTATTATTTTACATATGTTTATCACACATGTAAAATAATAAGATAACACATAAAATATTTTTGATATACATCTAAAATTTATTTAATTTGTACTTATATTTTTCTTTAACAAAAATAATTTTTTAACATATCCAAAATTCGTTCAAATCCATATTTATATTTTTTAATATAAATAATTTTATAACACATTTAAAATTAAAAATTGCATACTAAATAATTTTTTAACACATCCGAAACTCATCCAAAAATAATTATGTTCATGACTTGTTAATTAGAACTGAAAAAACCATATATACCAATCTTGAAACCGAAAAAAATTAATTTTGATAGTATTATTTTAATTTTAGTCTGGTTAGAGTTTGATTTTGATTTGTTATTTTTGTTTTGTTAGGTTTAAATTTAAACATTTTAACTTTAAAGAGATATAATTCAATAATGCTCCATATCCATGCAATAACTCTAACCAAGTCATCCAAACAATTTTTTATTCACGCGCTCTCCCTCCTCCCATGTTATTTGAAATACACGCGTGCGCCCCCGCTCCTCCATTATTAACGTAATTGCGTAAACTTCTTCCTCAACGTAAGCCTTCTTCGATTTGCATTGCAAATTTCTTCTTCGTTTTTTTCTGCTCTCTTCATTCCTCTCTGGTCTCGACATTCTTCTTTGTTTCTTTTTTGCTCCTCATTGTTGTTTTTCGATTTCTTCTTCGATCTGCTATTGAGTTTGTTATCTTCCAGCTATTCTTCTTCGTTTTCTTCTTCGATCTTCATAAGATTTAACCAAATAATGAATGATTCAACTTTAAATCGGTTAAATGAGAGCAATTTGGATTATTCTTCTGAATCGAATCAAGTGGATGAGGTTTGGATTATTCAATTTTGAATCGAATTGAATGGAATGCAATTGCTAAATTGAATTGAATTGATCATTTCTAAATTCTAGACACATGTATTTTGAATTTGGTTTTATATATACAATGTTCGGTTCATTTAGCATTGTACATTATTTTTGCTTTGATTAATATTTTTGGTTCATTCTGAAGTCCAGATTTGTTGTAGATGAATAATTTGTCCCAAAAGTTGGGATGACTTTCAAGACACTAGAAGAAGCTGGAAAGTTCTATAAAAATTATTCCAAACTTGTCAGTTTTTCTACCAAAATAAGGAACATGACTAGAAAAGAAGACGAGATTAAGAATCAACTAATTGTATGCAGTAGAGAGGGGAAGTGAAAATCCAAGATATCTCCAACTCTGAAGACAAACTCTTCAGCCGGAATAAACTGTCCAGCCAGGATTTACGTACATATATTGAAGGACGTCAGTCTTTGGACAATTTTCAAAGTTGTTTTGAATCATTCACACCCTTGTTGTTTAGACCGAGCAGAGATGCTCAAACAACACAGAGAACTAAACATGTTTGTGCTTCGCACCACAGAAAATAACGAGAAAGCTGGAATCAAACCAAGCAAAACATACCAATCATTTGTAGCAGCAGCGGACAGTCATCGGGAACTAAGTTTTATCGAAAAAACATGAGGAATTACATTACAAGAGAAGTACGGAATGTTTCCAAACAAGACAATGCCAAAGAATTTGGGAAGTACGTATTAAGAATGAAAGACAAGAATCAAAATTTCTCTTTTAAGTTCAACCTCGAAGGCGATCACTTCATCAAAAATGTATTCTGGGCAGAGGCAAGAAGCAGGACTACATGCGAGTATTTTGAAGACGTCGTTTCATTCGACACCACTTACAACATAAACAGGTATTTAGTTCATTGACATTAAGTCTTACGTTCACACAGGCAACACATTTCGGTTCATAAATGTTGCCATTGTCCATTTTTGCAAGTACAATCTAGTTTTTTGTTCTTTTGTAAGCGTGAATCACCACGGTCAGTCTTCACTTCTTAGATGCACTCTAATGAAAAATGAGGACATCCAATCATTCAAATGACTATTCGAGTGTTGGCTCCGTTGCATGGGAGGAAAGGCACCAAAAGGCATTCTTACCGACCAATGTCCATCGATGCAAAGGGCCATCGAGATGTGCATGCCAAAAATAATTCACCGATGGTGCATCTGGCATATCATGAAGAGGATCCCAAGAAAACTAAATGCCTACAAGAGACACGAAGAAATCGAACAAGAGATGAGCCACATCGTTTGAAACTCGTTCACAAAAGACGCATTCAACAGAAATTAGAATGATTTTGTCACAAAGTACGATGTCGAAGGCAATAAGTGGCTCCCAAGTAACCCAGGTTTTATTTTAAATTATTTGATGCTATTACTTTTTCGGTTAAAATGTGCATAGCTTTCGGTTTATCCGAGCTCATGTTTTCGCTTCATTCTATTGAGCTATAGGAAGATCGCCATTTATGGATTCTAATTTATCTAGATCACCATTTTTAGACCGGGATGAGAGACACACAAAGGAGTGAGAGCATTGGTGCACGAAATTGTAATCATCAATGGCGCCATCAACATGGTACGCTCAATTGCAATCTCAACTCTTTATCACAACTTCGCACAACTAACTAGCAAGTGCACTGGGTCGTCCAAGTAATAAACCTTACGCGAGTAAGGGTCGATCCCACGGAGATTGTTGGTATGAAGCAAGCTATGGTCACCTTGTAAATCTCAGTCAGGCAGACTCAAATGGTTATGGAGGATAACATAGAATATAAAATAAGGATAAAGATACTTATATAATTTATTGGTGAGAATTTCAGATAAGTGTATGGAGATGCTTTGTCCCTTCCGTCTCTCTGCTTTCCTACTGTCTTCATCCAATCCTTCTTACTCCTTTCCATGGCAAGCTGTATGTTGGGCATCACCGTTGTCAATGGCTACAATCCCATCCTCTCAGTGAAAATGTTCAACGCGCTCTGTCACAGCACGGCTATTCAGCTGTCGGTTCTCGATCATGTCGGAATAGAATCCAGTGATTCTTTTGCGTCTGTCACTAACACCCCACAATCGCGAGTTTGAAGCTCGTCACAGTCATTCAATCCTTGAATCCTACTCAGAATACCATAGACAAGGTTTAGACTTTCCGGATTCTCAAGAATACCGCCATCAATTCTAGCTTATACCACGAAGATTCTGATTAAGGAATCCAAGAGATAAACATTCAAGCCTTGTTTGCTTGTAGAGCGGAGGTGGTTGTCAGGCACACATTCATAAGTGAGAATGATGATGAGCGTCACATAATCATCACATTCATCATGTTCTTGGGTGCGAATGAATATCTTAGAACAAGAATAAGCTGAATTAAATGGAAAATAGTAGTAATTGCATTAATACTCGAGGTACAGCAGAGCTCCACACCTTAATCTATGGTGTGTAGAAACTCCACCGTTGAAAATACATAAGTGATAATGGTGATAATTGGCTTCGGCCCCAGAGAGGGAACCAGAAGAACCAAGATAGAAATACAATAGCAAAAGGTCCTATTTGTAGAGAACTAGTAGCTTAGGGTTTACAAAGATGAGTAAATGACATAAAAATCCACTTCCGGGACCACTTGGTGTGTGCTTGGGCTGAGCATTGAAGCTTTCATGTGTAGAGACTTTTCTTGGAGTTAAACGCCAGCTTTTGTGCCAGTTTGGGCGTTTAACTCCCATTCTTGTGCCAGTTCCGGCTTTTAAAGGCCGGGAATTCCAAAGCTGATTTGCAACGCCTGTTTGGGCCATCAAATCTTGGGCAAAGTATGAACTATTATACATTGCTGGAAAGCCCAGGATGTCTACTTTCCAACGCAATTGAGAGCGCGCCAATTGGACTTTTGTAGCTCCAGAAAATCTACTTTGAGTGCAGGGAGGTCAGAATCCAACAGCATATGCAGTCCTTTTCAGCCTCTGAATCAGATTTTTGCTCAGGTCCCTCAATTTCAGCCAGAAAATACTTGAAATCATAGAAAAACACACAAACTCATAGTAAAGTCCAGAAAAGTGAATTTTAACTAAAAACTAATAAAAATATAATAAAAACTAACTAAAACATACTAAAAATATACTAAAAATAATGCCAAAAAGCGTATAAATTATCCGCTCATCAAGCATGCACATATTTTTCAACAAGTTCATGACACGAAACAGCTCCTTGATTCAATTTATGAAGCAATACGATAATTGCCTAGCAAGTAGAGAGTAAAGAGAGAGAGAATTTGATGCTGCGGATTTTTGTGATACCGTGCGCAGCAAAATCAGCAATAGAGGCTCAATTTCAGCACGTGTATACTCATAAAAAGTTCAGGGAAGTTCAAGCACAATTCAAAGGAAAGGTGAATTGCATCACAAGATCAATGCATTCCACCCTAGGTTTTACGACATACGAAGTCGTAGAGCAGGTTTCTAACTCCACATTCAACAAGTTTTTCATCACCTATGACACAGTATCACGAGAATTAAAGTGTCAGTGCCTGCTATTCGAGTCAAGCGGCATACTGTGCCGCCATTCACTGAGCGTCTTAACCTTTGAGCGAGTAAATAAAGTGGCACCGAAATATATACTGGAATGCTAGAGCAAGAACATAAAGAGGAGGCACACACACGTCAATAGCAGCCAAGACGAGCCTCTATTGGAGCCAAGAAGTAAGAGATTCGATGATTTGGTATTTCGGTTGCACAATATTTGCCAATTTGCTTCAAAATCCAAAGAGCTGACTGGAATTCTGCACTGAGCTTTTGACAATGTCATGATCGAGATGCAAGAATATCAAGCGAAAAGCAAAGAAAAAAGTTTGTTATCTCACAAAGAAGTGATGTTGAGCGATGTGAACTGGTGCACGAAATTGTGATCACTACTTTTCACAACTCGAATAATCCCTAGTAATGGCCCCAAAGACTTGGTGCTCAATACCATGGCATAAACACAACTTCGCACAACTAACCAGCAAGTGCACTGGGTCGTCCAAGTAATAAACCTTACGCGAGTAAGGGTCGATCCCACGGAGATTGTTGGTATGAAGCAAGCTATGGTCACCTTGTAAATCTCAGTCAGGCAGACTCAAATGGTTATGGATGATATATGAATAAAAGATAAGGATAGAGATACTTATGCAATTCATTGGTAAGAACTTCAGATAAGCGAATGGAGATGCTTTGTCCCTTCCGTCTCTTTGCTTTCCTACTGTCTTCATCCAATCCTTCTTACTCCTTTCCATGGCAAGCTGTATGCAAGGGTTTCACCGTTGTCAGTGGCTACCTCCCATCCTCTCAGTGGAAATGTTCAACGCACCCTGTCACGGCACGGCTATTCAGCTGTCGGTTCTCGATCATGTCGGAATAGAATCCAGTGATTCTTTTGCGTCTGTCACTAACGCCCCACAATCGCGAGTTTGAAGCTCGTCACAGTCATTCAATCATTGAATCCTACTCAGAATACCACAGACAAGGTTTAGACCTTCCGGATTCTCTTGAATGCCGCCATCAATTCTAGCTTATACCACGAAGATTCCGGTCAAAGAACCCAAGAGATAAACATTAGAGCCTTGTTTGCTTGTAGAACGGGAGTGGTTGTCAGGCACGCGTTCATAAGTGAGAATGATGATGAGCGTCACATAATCATCACATTCATCAAGTTCTCGAGTGCGAATGAATATCTTGGAATAAGAACAAGCTGAATTGAATAGAAGAACAATAGTAATTGCATTAATACTCGAGGTACAGCAAAGCTCCACACCTTAATCTATGGTGTGTAGAAACTCCACCGTTGAAAATACATAAGAACAAGGTCAAGGCATGGCCGTGAGGCCAGCCCCCAATAATCAAAAGATTCAAAGATCTCAAGATGATCTAAGATCCAAAGATGAAAATACAACAGTAAAGGGTCCTATTTATAGGGAACTAGTAGCTTAAGAATTACAAAGATGAGTAAAAGACATAAAAATTCACTTCCGGTCCCACTTGGTGTGTGCTTGGGCTGAGCATTGAAGCATTTTCGTGTAGAGACTCTTCTTGGAGTTAAATGCCAGCTTTTGTGCCAGTTTGGGCGTTTAACTCCCACTTTGGTGCCAGTTTCGGCGTTTAACGCTGGAAATTCTGAAGGTGACTTTGAACGCCAGTTTGGGCCATCAAATCTTGGGCAAAGTATAAAATATCATATATTTCTGGAAAGCCCAGGATGTCTACTTTCCAACGTCGTTGAGAGCGCGCCAATTGGGCTTCTGAAGCTCCAAAAAATCCACTTCGAGTGCAGGGAGGTCAGAATCCAACAGCATCTGCAGTCCTTTTCAGTCTCTGAATCAGATTTTTGCTCAGGTCCCTCAATTTCAGCCAGAAAATACCTGAAATCACAGAAAAATACACAAACTCATAGTAAAGTCCAGAAAAGTGAATTTTAATTAAAAACTAATAAAAATATACTAAAAACTAACTAAATCCTACTAAAAACATACTAAAAACAATGCCAAAAAGTGTATAAATTATCCGCTCATCATGAACGACCTCCAAAGTCCGCTACATGTTAGAACAAGAGGCCGTCCTAAGAACAGACTGAGATTAAACATGGAAAAAAAGATTGCAAATACAACAAAAAAAAGCCAGCTCCAAGCGAGGTAATATTGATTCGCTTTAACTTAGGAGAAAATTCGTTTGTGCATTTTGCTAATATATATTTTATTTTGTCTTTTACAGTTGAACCTTTTAGATGGTGGATTAATGATTCAGTCAAGTTCCAGTTTTTACGATGCAGAGGATATGAATTATCTCCGAGAGGATTACAGGAGTTTTAGTTTTTATTAACATAAATTTCCATTTATGTATGAGAAAAATTTGGTTCATTGAAGTTATAGGAGGGTTAATTTCTGATTGATGTTATTCTTTACTGAATATTTACATTTTTTTTATGTCAAAGAATTTAGGTGTTTCTGAAATTGAATAGATATATACACCTTTTTTATTCATTTAGTGAATTATTTTTGGTTCATTTGTGTTTTTTGGGTCTCTTGATGTTTGATAAATATCCTGAATCCATTCACTTTGAACCTAGAAAAAAAATAGCAGCCCAGATAGTTTCAACAGATGTATACATTAACATTAGATTTCCATTAACATTCACATATATACATTAACATTAGATTTCTATTAACATTTACATTAATATTCACATATATACATTAAAGAAGAAGTGTTTTCTTTTTAAACAAGTTAAACAAATTAGTGTTAATTACAACAAGTCAAAGAAACTATAACCTATTTACTGTCTATATCCCCAGATGTAAATTTACAAAAAAGGCTTGAGAGGGTAGCAGATTGCTTTGGGAGTCTTATGGCTTCAGAGGCTTCAATCACTTGGTCTCTGATGAGCGGATAATTTATACGCTTTTTGACACTGTTTTTATATAGTTTTTAGTATGATTTAGTTAGTTTTTAGTATATTTTTATTAGTTTTTAAGCAAAATTCACATTTCTGGACTTTACTATAAGTTTGTGTGTTTTTCTATGATTTCAGGTATTTTCTGGCTGAAAATGAGGGACCTGAGCAAAAATCTGATTCAGAGGCTGACAAAGAACTGCAAATGCTATTGGATTCAGACCTCCCTGCACTCGAAGTAGAATTTCTGGAGCTATAGAACTCCAAATGGCGCGCTCTTAACTGCGTTGGAAAGTAGACATCCAGGTATTTCCAGCAATATATAATAGTTCATACTTTGCACGAGTTTTGATGACATAAAATGGTGT
This sequence comes from Arachis stenosperma, assembly GCF_014773155.1. Lineage (NCBI taxonomy): Eukaryota > Viridiplantae > Streptophyta > Magnoliopsida > Fabales > Fabaceae > Arachis > Arachis stenosperma. The sequence goes on from NC_080381.1 coordinate 134,510,749, forward strand.
CAAAACGCCAGCTCTCTGCCTTTTTCTGGCGTCAAAATGCCAGAGCTAGCATAAAAGTTGGAGTTAAACGCCCAAACTAGCACCAAAGCTGGTGTTTAACTCCAAGAAAGACCTCTACACGTGTAAAGCTCAATGCTCAGCCCAAGCACACACCAAGTAGGCCCGGAAGTGGATTTCTGCATCATTTACCTATTTCTGTAAACCCTAGTAGCTAGTTTCATTATAAATAGGACATTTTACTATTGTATTTTCATCTTCGGATCATAGAGACAATTTTAGATATCATATTTTCATATTTAGGGAGGCTGGCCATTCGGCCATGCCTGGACCTCCAGACCACTTATGTATTTTCAACGGTGGAGTTTCTACAGACCATAGATTAAGGTGTGGAGCTCTGCTGTTCCTCGAGTATTAATGCAATTACTACTATTTTCTATTCAATTCAAGCTTATTCTTGTTCTAAGATATTCACTCGCACTTCAACCTGATGAATGTGATGATCCGTGACACTCATCATCATTCTCACCTATGAACGCGTGACTGACAACCACTTCCGTTCTACTTAAGATTGAGCGTGTATCTCTTAGCCTCCATTCCGAAAGATTGGAGTCTTCGTGGTATAAGCTAGAATTATTGGCGGCCATTCCTGAAATCCGAAAAGTCTAAACCTTGTCTGTGGTATTCCGCGTAAGATCTGGAAAGGGATGACTGTGACGAGCTTCAAATTCGTGAGTGTTGGGCGTAGTGACAGATGCAAAAGTATCACTGGATTCTATTCCAACATGATCGATAACCGACAGATCATTAGTCGTGTGGTGACAGCACATTTGGACCATTTTCACTGAGAGGACATGAGGTATCCATTGACGCCAGTGAAACCCAACATACAGCTTTCCATAGAAAGGAGTATGAAGGATTGGATGAAGGCAGTAGGAAAGTAGAGATTCAAGAGGGATGAAGCATCTCCAAACGCTTATCTGAAATTCCCACCAATGAATTACATAAGTATCTCTATCTTTATTTTATGTTTTATTTATCCTTTAATTATGAAAACTCTATCATCCATTTGAATCCGCCTGACTGAGATTTATAAGGTGACCATAGCTTGCTTCAAGCTGACAATCTCCGTGGGATCGACCCTTACTCACGTAAGGTTTATTACTTGGACGACCCAGTGCACTTGCTGGTTAGTTGTGCTAAGTTGTGAAAAAGAGTTAGATTACAATTGTGCGTACCAAGTTGTTGGCGCCATTGTGTATCACAATTTTGTGCACCAAGTTTTTGGTGCCGTTGCCGGGGATTGTTCGAGTTTGGACAACTGACGGTTCATCTTGTTGCTCAGATTAGGTAATTTTCTTCTTATTTCAACCTTTATTTTGTTTTCAAAAAGTTTTTAAAAAATCTTTCAAAAATTTTCTTCTTCTTTTTTGTTCTTTTCAAAATAATTTTCGAAAAATCCAAAAAAATTCATAAAATCATAAAAACTCAAAAATATTTCATGGTTCTTGTTTGAATCTAGGGCCAAATTTTAAGTTTGGTGTCAATTGCATGATTTTAATTCTCTTGCAATTTTCAAAACACATGCATTGTGTTCTTAATGATCTTCAAGTCGTTCTTGATGAATTGCCTTGTTTGATCTTCATGATTTATTGATTTGCACTACATGATATTCTACATATGCATTCTTGCATTCATATGGCCCAAACATGAGAAAGTTCTAAGTTTGGTGTCCTCCATATTTTCTTTCATTAAGAAAACTGAGCTCTTGATGTTCATCTTGATATTCAAGATTGTTCTTGGTATTCATCTTGACGTTCATAATGTTCTTGCATATATCTTGTGTTTTAATCCAAGAATTATATGTTTTGACTCATTTTGTTGTTTTCAAAATTGAAAACATATCTTCTTGAATAAAGGATTTAGCAAAATGAAGATCCAAGAACATAAAGCAGAGGAATTACAGAAAAAAAGCTGGGCGTTCAAAACGCCCAGTGAAAAAGGAAAACTGGTGTTTAAACGCCAGCCAGGGTATCTGGCTGGGCGTTTAAACGCCCAAACCATGCAGCAATTGGGCGTTAAACGCCCAAAACATGCAGCTCCTTAGCGTTTAACGCCAGGATGACACAAGGAGAGGAATTTTGTTTTCAAATCAAATCTTTTTCAAATCTTCATAATTTTTCAAAATCAAATCTTTTTCAAATCAAATATTTTCAATCATGTCTTTTTCAAAATCATATCTTTTAGTTTCTTGTTAGTCAAGTAATCAATTTTAAGTTTAAAAATCAAATCTTTTTAATTTCCTTCTCAAATCTTTTTCAAAATAAATTTCAATCATATCTTTTCAAACATATCTTTTTCAAATCATATCTTTTTCAAAATCAATTTCAAAATCTTTTCTAACTTCTTATCTTTTCAAAATTGATTTTCAAATCTTTTTTTCAACTAACTAATTGACTTTTTGTTTGTTTTACTATTTCTTATCTTTTTCAAAACCACAACCAATTTTTCAAAAATTTATTTTAAATTTTATTCTTTTTATTTTTGAAAATTCTTCACCCTCTCTTATCTTTTTCCATTTAAACACTAACATTCCTCCTCCATTGTCAATTCGAACTCCATCTCTCTTTGTGTGTTCAAATTCTTCCTTACCTACCTCATCCTTCCATTTTTGTTTTTCTCTGACACCTCAAAGAATCTCTATACTGTGACATAGAGGATTCCATATTTTCTTTGTTTTCTTCTCTTTCATATGAGTAGGAACAAAGATAAAGGCATACTTGTTAAAGCTGATCCTGAACCTGAAAGGACTCTGTAGAGGAAGCTAAAAGCAACTAAAGTACAAAACTCTAAAGAGGACCTCACTGAAATTTTCGAAAAAGAAGCAACAAAAGAAACAATTATGGCCGAACCAAACAACAATGTAAGGAAGATGCTTGGTGATTTTACTACACCAACTTCCAACTTTTATGGAAGAAGCATCTCAATCCCTGCCATAGGAGCAAACAATTTTGAGCTAAAGCCTCAATTAGTTTCTCTACTGCAACAGAACTGCAAGTTTCATCGACTTCCATCAGAAGACCCTTATCAGTTCTTAACTGAGTTCTTGCAGATCTGTGATACTGTTAAGACCAATGGAGTTGATCCTGAAGTCTACAAGCTTATGCTTTTCCCTTTTGCTGTAAGAGACAGAGCTAGAACATGGTTGGACTCACAACCTAGAGATAGCCTGGACTCTTGGGATAAGCTGGTCACGACTTTCTTAGCCAAGTTCTTTCCTCCTCAAAAGCTGAGCGAGCTTAGAGTGGATGTTCAGACCTTCAGACAAAAAGATGGTGAGTCCCTCTATGAAGATTGGGAAAGATACAAGCAACTGACCAAAAAATGTCCTTCTGACATGCTTTCAGAATGGACCACATTAGATATATTCTATGATAGTCTGTCTGAATTTTCCAAGATGTCACTGGACCACTCTGCAGGTGGATCCATTCACCTAAAGAAAATGCCTGCAGAATCTCAGGAACTTATTGAAATGGTTGCAAATAACCAGTTCATGTATACCTCTGAGAGAAATCCTATGAGTAATGGGATGCCTCAAAAGATAGGAGTTCTTGAAATTGATACTCTGAATGCCATACTGGCTCAGAACAAAATATTGATCCAACAAGTCAATATGATCTCTCAGAGTCTGAATGGATTGCAAAATGCATCCAACGGTACTAAAGAATCATCTTCTGAAGAAGAAGCTTATGATCCTGAGAACCCTGCAATGGCAGAGGTGAATTACATGGGTGAAGCCTTTGGCAACACCTATAATCCTTCATAGAAAAATCATCCAAATTTTTCATGGAAGGATCAACAGAAGCAAGGCTTTAATAATAACAATGGTGGAAGAAATAAGTTTAGCAATAGCAAACCTTTTCCATCATCATCTCAGCAACAGACAGAGCATTCTGAGCAGAATCCTTCTAACTTAGCAAACATAGTCTCTGATCTATCTAAGGCCACTCTTAGTTTCATGACTGAAACAAAATCCTCCATTAGAAATTTGGAGGCACAAGTGGGCCAGCTGAGTAAAAGGGTTACTGAAACTCCTCCTAGCACTCTCCCAAGCAATACAGAAGAGAATCCCCAAAGGAGAGTGCAAGGCCATTGATATAATCAACAAGGTCGAAACCTTAGAGGAGGAGCAGGATGTGAATCCCAATGAGGAAGACCTCAGGGGATGTTCAATGGTCAGTACGAAATCCCCTAATGAGGAACCAAAGGAATCTGAGGCTCATACAGAGACCATAGAGATTCCCTTGGACCTCCTCTTGCCATTCATAAGCTCTGATGACTATTCATCTTCTAAAGAGGATGAAGACATTATTGAAGGGTAAGTTACCCAATATTTAGGAGCAATCATGAAGCTGAATGCCAAGCTGTTTGGTAATGAGACTTAGGAAGAAGAGCCTCCCTTGCTCACCAATGAACTGAATACATTGGTTTAGCAAAATTTACCTCAAAAGAAACAGGATCCTGGTAAATTCTTAATACCCTGTACTATAGGCACCATGACCTTTGAAAAAGCTCTGTGTGACCTAGGGTCAGGGATAAACATGATGCCACTCTCTGTAATGGAGAAAGTGGGAATCTATGAGGTACAGGCTGCCAAATTCTCATTGGAGATGGCAGATAAATCTATGAAAAAGGCTTATGGACTAGTAGAGGACGTGCTAGTGAAGGTTGAAGGCCTTTACTTCCCTGCTGATTTCATAATCCTAGACAATAAGAGGGATGAGGATGAATCCATCATCCTTGGAAGACCCTTCCTAGCCACAGCAAGAGCTGTGATTGATGTTGACAGAGGAGAGTTGATCCTTCATGTGAATGAAGAATGCCTTGTAGTAAGAACTCAAGATTCTCCATCTGTAACCATGGAGAGTAAGCATGAAGAGCTTCTCCCAATACAGAGTTAAACAGAGCCCCCCACATTCAAACTCTAAGTTTGGTGTTGGAAAGCCACAACCAAACTCTAAGTTTGATGTTGAGAGATCTCAACCATACTCTGATAATCTGTAAGACTCCGTGAGAGCTCACTGTCAAGCTATTGACATTAAAGAAGCGCTTATTGGGAGGCAACCCAATTTTATTTTAATCTATATTATTTTGTTCTCTTTTAGGTTGATGATCATGTGAAGTCACAAAGACAATTACAAAAATAAAGAAAAAAAATCAAAAACAGCATTGAAAACAGCACACCCTGGAGAAAGGACTTACTGGCGTCTAAACGCCAGTAAGGGTAGCAAAATGGGCATTTAAACGCCCAATCTGGCACCTTTCTGGGCGTTTAAACGCCAGAATAGGGCACTAGACTGGCGTTTAAACGCTAGAACAGGGCAACAAACTGCGTTTAGAAGCCAGAACAGGGAGGAAAACTGGCGTTTAAACACCAGAACAGGGCAGCAGACTGGCGTTTAAACGCCAGAATTGCACTCTAAGGCATTGTGAACGCCCAATTGGAGTAGGGATGAAGAATTCCTTGACCCCTCAGGATCTGTGGACCTCACAGGATCCCCACCAACCGCATCTCACTCTCTCTCCTCTTCACACCTTTCTACAACACTCTTCCCCAAATACCCTTCACCAATCACCTCTATATCTCTTCTCCAAATATCCTTCACCAATCGCCTCCTTAACTCTTCCCCAAAAACCACCCAAACCATTCGGCCACTCTCCCTATAAATATCCCCATTCACCCCTTCATTTTCACACATCACAAACACCTTCTTCCCATCTTGGCCGAACCCTATACACCCTTCATCTCCTCCATTTTCTTCTTCTTCTACATCTTTCTTTCTTCTTTTGCTCAGGGACGAGCAAATATTTTAAGTTTGGTGTGGTAAAAGCATTGCTTTTTATTTTTCCATAACCATTTATGGCACCTAAGGCCAGAGAAGCCTCTAGAAAGAGGAAAGGGAAGGCAATTGCCTCTACCTCTGAGTCATAGGAGATGGAGAGATTCATCTCAAAGGTCCATCAAGATCATTTCCATGAAGTTGTGGCCAAGAAGAAGGTGATCCCTGAAGTCCCTTCTAGACTCAAGGGATGAAATTTCCTCCACACAATTATTGGGAGCAACTCAACACTTCTTTGGAAAGCTTGAGTTACAACATGGACCAATTAAGGGTGGAACACCAAGAGCACTCCATCATTCTCCATGAGATTAGAGAATATCAAAGAGCTATGAAGGAGGAGCAACAAAAGCAAGGAAAAGACATAGAGGAGCTCAAGAGCACCATTGGTTCTTCAAGAGGAAGACGTCACCCTCACTAAGGTGGACTCATTCCTTAATCTCCTTGTCTATTTATTTTTCTATTTTTGATTTTTATGCTGTAGGTTCTGTCTATGTTTGTGTCTTCACTACATGATCATTAGTGTCTAGTGTCTATGTCTTAAAGCTATGAATAACTCCATGAATCCTTCACCTCTCTTAAATGAAAAATGTGCTTAATTACAAAAGAACAAGAAGTACTTGGATTTCAAATTTTATCTTGAAACTAGTTTAATTATTTTGATGTGGTGGCAATACTTTTTGTTCTCTGAATGAATGCTTGAACAGTGCATATTTTTGATAGTGAAGTTTATGAATGTTAAAATTGTTGGCTCTTGAAAGAATGATGAACAAAGAGAAATGTTATTGATAATCTGAAAAAATATAAAATTAATTCTTGAAGCAAGAAAAAGCAGTATTCAAAAAAAAAGAAAAAAAGAGAAGAAAAAATTGGCAAAAAAAAGAGAAAGAAAGAAAAATAAAAAGCAAGCAGAAAAAGCCAATAGCCCTTAAAACCAAAAGGCAAGGGTAAAAAGGATCCAAGGCTTTGAGCATTAATGGATAGGAGGGTCCAAGGAAATAAAATCTAGGCCTAAGCGGCTAAATCAAGCTGTCCCTAACCATGTGCTTGTGGCATGAAGGTCCAAGTGAAAAACTTGAGATTAAGTGGTTAATGTCGTGATCCAAAGCAAAAAGAGTGTGCTTAAGAACTCTGGACACCTCTAATTGGGGGCTTTAGCAAAGCTGAGTCATAATCTGAAAAGGTTCACCCAGTTATGTGTCTGTGGCATTTATGTATCTGGTGGTAATACTGGAAAACAAAGTACTTAGGGTCACGGCCAAGACTCATAAAGTAGTTGTGTTCAAGAATCAACGCACTGAACTAAGAGAATCAATAACACTATCTAAAATTCTAAGTTCCTATAGATGCCAATCATTCTAAATTTCAAAGGAAAAAGTGAGATGCCAAAACTATTCAGAAGCAAAAAGCTACAAGCCCCGCTTATCTAATTAGGACTAAGTTTCATTGATACTGTGGGATTCATTGTATATTCTCTTCTTTTTATCCTATTTTGTTTTCAGTTGCTTGGGGACAAGCAACAATTTAAGTTTGGTGTTGTGATGAGCGGATAATTTATACGCTTTTTGGCACTGTTTTTATATAGTTTTTAGTATGATTTAGTTAGTTTTTAGTATATTTTTATTAGTTTTTAAGCAAAATTCACATTTTTTGACTTTACTATGAGTTTGTGTATTTTTCTGTGATTTCAGGTATTTTCTGGCTGAAATTGAGGGACCTGAGCAAAAATCTGATTCAGAGGCTAACAAAGGACTGCAGATGCTATTGGATTCTGACCTTCCTGCACTCGAAGTGGATTTTCTGGAGCTACAGAACTCCAAATGGCACGCTCTTAACTGAGTTGGAAATCACACATCCAGGGCTTTCCAGCAATATATAATAGTTCATACTTTGCGCGAGTTTTGACGATGTAAAATGGCGTCAAAACGCCAGCTCTCTGCCATTTTCTGGCGTCAAAACTCCAGAGCTGGCATAAAAGTTGGAGTTTAACGCCCAAACTGGCACCAAAGCTGGTGTTTAACTCCAAGGAAGACCTCTACATGTGTAAAGCTCAATGCTCAGGCCAAGCACACACCAAGTGGGCCCGGAAGTAGATTTCTGCATCATTTACCTATTTCTGTAAACCCTAGTAGCTAGTTTCATTATAAATAGGACCTTTTACTATTGTATTTTCATCTTCGGATCATAGAAAAAATTCTAGATATCATATTTTCATATTTGGGGAGGTTGGCCATTCGGCCATGCCTGGACCTCCAGACCACTTATGTATTTTCAACGGTGGAATTTCTACACACCATAGATTAAGGTGTGGAGCTCTGCTATTCCTAGAGTATTAATGCAATTACTACTATTTTCTATTCAATTCAAGCTTATTCTTGTTCTAAGATATTCACTCGCACTTCAACCTGATGAATGTGATGATCCGTGACACTCATCATTATTCTCACCTATGAACACGTGATTGACAACTACTTCCGTTCTACTTAAGATTGAGCGTGTATCTGTTAGCCTCCATTCCGAAAGATCGGAGTCTTCATGGTATAAGCTAGAATTATTGGCGGCCATTACTGAGATCCGGAAAGTCTAAACCTTGTCTGTGGTATTCCACGTAGGATCTGGGAAGGAATGACTGTGACAAGCTTCAAACTCGTGAGTGTTGGGCATAGTGACAAACGCAAAAGGATCATTGGATTCTATTCCAATATGATCGAGAACCGACAGATGATTAGCCGTGCGGTGACAGCGCATTTGGACCATTTTCACTGAGAGGACGGGAGGTAGCCATTGACGCCGGTGAAACCCAACATACAGCTTGCCATGGAAAGGAATATGAAGGATTGGATGAAGGCAGTAGGAAAGCAGAGATTCAAGAGGGATGAAGCATCTCCATACGCTTATCTGAAATTCCCACCAATGAATTACATAAGTATCTCTATCTTTATTTTATGTTTTATTTATCCTTTAATTATGAAAACTCTATCACCCATTTGAATCCGCCTGACTGAGATTTACAAGGTGACCATAGCTTGCTTCAAGCCGATAATCTTCGTGGGATCGACCCTTACTCACGAAATGTCTATTACTTGGACGACCCAGTGCACTTGCTGGTTAGTTGTGCGAAGTTGTGAAAAAGTGTTAGATTACAATTGTGCGTACCAAGTTGTTGGCGCCATTGTGTATCACAATTTCGTGCACCAGTCTCTTATTTTGTTAATTTTGTGGAACAGAATATTTGGACCATATTCGCGCCTGAAGGCATCAATTTCTTCTTACAATTCAATCGAAAGGAATTAGTTAATTTGAACCCAACTTACATAAGAAATAAACCAAATTTCATTAATTTAGAAATGACTTACTTGTTTTCAGTTTTTATATTGATACTTTTTCCCTTTTTTTGATCTTTTGAGGATCAATTGTTTCCAGCCATTTCATCACGTATATCCCGCAATCATAACTTAGTAAGAAATAAATAAAATATGATCAATAGGATACACAATAAAACACATTAAAAATAGCACTATAGCAAAGAAAGATTTTTACTTTGTTCGTTAATCACTGAGCTTGATATACTCTGCTTCAACTCCCTCTCCATCGTTTATCAAGGGTTTTGCCCAGCATAAACCCTCATTTGAGATACTATTAATCCTTGAAAAGGATACAAAAAGTAAAATCAGGTAGAAGCAGTGCTTGAATAAAACATGATAAACATTCAATTAGTAAGAAAAATATTTCTGCATGCAAAATAACTTAACTGATCACTTAACAATCAAGTGAATCTAAATCACCAACTCCAATGAACCAAACTCTATTCATGTTTGAATAAAACATGATAAACATTCAATCAGCAAGGAAAATATTTCTATATGAAAATGAACTCAATTGAATACTTAACAATCAAGTGAATATAAATCACCAACTCCAATGAACTGAATTCTAATCATGTTTGAATAATTTACAACAAAAATATGTATAATGTAAATAACTTACAACAAATTTCTTTAGTTTAATTATTGTCTCAGGTATTTCATCTTTCTTTTTGTTGATAGGGTCAAGCACATAAAAGGCCTTCTTCTTGACATCAGCAATCCATAACCACCAACGGCCTCCATTGCAAACCGGCACAAATAGCTGAAGTTTGGAAAAATGATAGAATATTTCAGTCTAAATGATAGCAAACGACAAAATTATTAAAGAAGTTTTAGAAATCACAACTTATAAATGGATGCGATGCCAGTTTTCTTGTCAAGAAAATGATCCGGTATGCCTTGTTGGTATTTGGATCAATGTAATTCACACCATAGTTTTCCAACATAAAATTCTGCAAAATGAACCAAGGAAGCATATTTCAATTCATTTTTGCATGCAGATGAACTCAAGTAAACTAACAGTTGAACCAAATTATTTATCAAAACTAGTAAATTACTTAAGGAATAAAAAATTTGGCTTACCATAATATCGTCGGCACACAGTAAATTTCTTCCTCAAACTAGCGGCATTTTCTGTCATTGAGAATCATACACACTGCATTGACCACCTATAGAAAAAAAATTATTAGATATATGGTATAAATTTTTTTAGAAAAATCATTAATGTTAATGTAATAGGCAAAGAATTTACCGTGTTTTCTACATCTTGTCTGGGCATTAGAGACAAAAAGTGATGTCTAAGCCCCTCCAAATGTGCTTCATGGTTCAACATGAATATGGTGTCATATTCATTGGTAGTATCTTTGGTTTCCTTTAGTTGTTTCATCCAATGATAACACTTCTTCTTCAACTCCTCCGTGATTTCTTTTTCTTTCTCTGGAGTTTTGTATCCTGCAGCTGTTGTGAAGCTCGGTTCGGTACTTGTTTCCGCAATAAATTTTAATGCTGCTGTCACCCCAGCATTCATCACCACATCCGCCAACATTTCAAGTTGCGTTACTGTCAGTTGAGAGGCCATAGGAGTTGGTTGAGATGCTGGAAAACTTATCCCAAGGCTGAAGGAAGGTGCATCATCTTCCCATTGCCAAAGACGATGAGCACTGCAAGACGACAACAGAAAGTTTTAAGTAATAATGAAAAAGCATTATGATATAACATGAAAACTAATAAAAAGTATATTAATTAAAACTTACACATTTAGCAGAGGTTCTAACTCCGTTTGTCTTGGGGAAGATTCTTTGTCGGTCTAGTTTTCGGGTTTCGGAGGACAGTTGTAACAAACAGAAAAGGGTCCAATAAAAAACACATCGAATTGATTTCTAAATTCAAATGAACCTCAAATAAACTATGTAATGAACCGAAATTATCCAAATTTGAATAAGCAGTAAAACTTACACATCGAGAGCTGCTTCTTCTTCTTATTACCTTGCTGTCGGAGCTTCTTCGCATGAGTTGTTGTTGTTCTTTTGGAAGGATGCTGCATTAAATAGAAAAGAGTTCAATAACGACCTGAAATTATAATCCTATACCATTAAAACTAATAAAAACAATTTTAAGTGGTACTTACTCATTAACAGAAGCTTCTTCTGTTTGACTTTTCAAAGGGACATGGGTGAAGGTCTCTTGATGTTTTATTATCTCATCCACAAGAGAACTTAGAAGAGACGCTACAATAGGAGCTCTAAGAAAGATAAACAAGGAAGAATTTAATATTGAATTACCAGAATAGGTCCTGAGAAACTAAAAGTTGCACATTGAAAAACTCACATATCGAAAGGTTGAGAATGAGTTTCTCCTCGAACATCAATGATTTGTAGTTTAGGATCAGGTGTAGTGTTACTGACAATTAAACACAAATTCCTTGTGATTAACTAAACAAAAATTATTACCGAAATCTAAAAGACCAATGTAAATATTTCAACTTACAAAGTTGGAGTTTCTAAACTCTATTTTTTTATGCAGTTTCTTTCTTCTAAAAACCCACACCGGGGTTTTCGGGATATTTTTCCTAATAAAAAAGATACCAAATTAAAATCATCACCAAGATTAAAAGAAAAAGATTAAAAACACATCAAATTTATTTTTGGAATCCATTAAACCTAAAAAATGAACCGAATTTACTTGGTATTGGCCGGTGCATTTACAGACGGCGTCGAGCTCGTCTGAGTTTTTAACAGAGGTTCGCTGCCCGAATTTACAGTCAGCAGTCTAAGAAAAAAATAAATATTATTCAGTAAATCCAGAAAAATTACAAGAGGTTTTAGAAAAAGTTAGCAAACAAAAAAAAGAACTTTATATAAGAAGCTGAATCTTACGTGTGCGATAAATCATTTCAAGCATCTGTTGAGTGAAAGTCATCCGAAGCAACATTTGTTTTTTGAGCTCCATCATTTTTTCTCTTTGATCTTTTTTCTTTTATCAGCTCCATCATTTCTTTTCTTTTTGTAGCAGCCCTGACCTCTACTTGTTCACTTCTGAAAATTCATACAATAAGTATCAATAAACCTAAAATAAATGTATCAATGAACTGAAATAATCATTTCAGAAATTTACTCCTTTTTAAATTCAGTTTTACTTTCTAAATCCGTCGGAACAAGCTTCCTTATTTTTGTTTGTTTTTTTGCCACCCTCTAGGTTGTTTTCTTTTCTGTGGCAGCATTTTCTTGATTTTTATTTTTCTTTGCAACACATACAAAATATTTTGTTAAAATAACAAGATAAAACTTTAATTTAACATATAAATATGTGGTAAAATAGAGTAAATCATCAAAAAAATACATCGAATCTATACTAGAGACAAATATTAGAGTTGCAATTAACTTAACAAGCACACATGAACAATTTTTAGCAAATATAAGCAAAACTAAACCAAATAAACATCATACAAACACATCAAAGAACCGAAAATAATCATTTTCCAAACTTACTGATTTTCAGATTCACTTGTGCTTTCCAAATCTGTCGGAACAAGCTTCCTTATATGCTTTTTTTTTCACCACCCTTTGCGGTTGTTTTCTTTCCCTTGGCGGTGGTTGCTCACTTTCTTCTTCTTCTCTGCGACACATGCAAAATATTTTGTTAAAATAACAAGATAAAAACTTAAATAAATAAATAGTTTTCAACAAGGGATGGTGAGAAGTATACTCAGATTCAGATTTAGAAAAACTGTCTTCTTCTGAAGACGAATCCAAAACAACAATTTTCTTTCTTTTTCTTTTCCTTAAAAATTGTTTTTGACATTTTTGCTGTCTTTCTACCCTTTGATTCTGTTCTATATACAAGTTCCTAAAACACAAACTTATTTAGTTAGCAGTGTATTTTAAAAGCATCTAAAGCGAATTTTCAAGAAAAAAATTTGTTTAATTTACCATTCTATCAATTGTTTCCTTACAATTCAGTCGAGCAGATTTCTCCGTGTTCAGTAGGCCACCCACAGTTTTCCAGGAGCGTCAGGTGCATCCAACTGAGGTAACTTGGATTCATGAAACTATATTATTATCAAAACAAAGATGCAGCCATCAACGGATTGTTTCTTTCCTTGTCTCTGGGCTTCGATACTCTTCCTCAATAAGCTCAGCACATGAGTTGCCCAATTTCATTGTCGGATGTTGTCCACACAAAGGGCAGGTGGCTTATGGATTGGGGAGGCTGTGCTTACTGTCGTCGGCAGCAAGAATCACTTCTGGACAAAGACGACAAAAGCCCTCTTGAATTTTTTTCTAGTTCTCCTCCCCTTCAACACTCATATTAAGGACAGATTTTGTCAAAGATGCCAATATAGCACCTTTGAAACTGTCAATTATTTTCTTGTTTTTCTCACTGAGTTTGTTGTACCCAATTTTTTTTTAGGAAAATGATCCCCTACAATATTTTAATAGTAACAAATCAGTCAAAAATGTTTAGTTTTATTTTCTATATTCAAATGAATCAAAAATAAAGCAACTACAGAACTGAATAAAGCACAAGGTGGAAAGTATATTACCACCGTAATTTATGCCCAGCGCATCTGCTACCTCGACAGGTGTTATGTATATTCTGCCATAGAGAGTGTCCAAGTATCCATAATAGTCATCATAGCAACCAATCGATTTTCTTAATAACTTGTGAGAGACGTTCATTTCCGAGACATGTGCTAGCGCATCGAATCCCATTTCTTTGATAATATCTTTATTTTGCTAACTCATTTCCTTGAATACCCTTGCTATTGCTTTTGTTTGGCATCTGAGATCGTGAGTTTTCTGCAAGATTTTGAAACAGTATGTTATAATATATTTATAATACAAAAATAGAGTTTATTTAATGTGAATATGCATACGTTATAGCGCGTCTTCTCCTTTTTGGTCACCATCATCTTTTTCATTTTCGCTATAAGGACAAAAATAGTTGGTCAATACATCGACAAGCACAAGCATGCATATTTGAATCAAGTGAACCTAACTCAGATCCTCAATGAACTGAAATTCAATTCATGTTTGAAAAAACGTGATAAACATTAAATCATCAAGAAAAATATTTCTGCATGCATATAAACTCAAGTGAACACTTAACAATCAAGTGAATGTAAATCACCAATTTCAATGAACCGAATTTTATTCATGTTTGAATAAAACATGATAAATATTAAATCATCAAGAAAAATATTTCTACATGCATATAAACTCAAGTGAATACTTAACAATCAAGTGAATTTAAATCACCAACTCCAATGAACCGATTTTTATTCATGTTTGAATAAAACGTGATAAACATTAAATTATGAAGAAAACCATTTCTACATGTATATGAACTCAAGTGAACACTTAACAATTAAGTGAATGTAAATCAGTAACTCCAATGAACTGGTTTCTATTCATGTTTGAATAAAACGTGATAAACATTAAATTAGAAAGAAAATTACATTTTAAATTATTTCTTCTTGCAAATGAACTCAAACAATTAAAGTAAGTGATGAACTGAATTATATATCAGAAAAAGAAAATAATAACACATTTTTATTCATATGTCCTAGTTAAAAAAAATGAAATTAGAATAAGTTAGTCTACTAAACGAACCAACTCAATCCACTAAACCTAAAAGAACTAGGAGAAACGTGAGATTTGCAAGAAATTAAATGAATATAATAAAAATAGTTTTTTTTCATACTTTGCAGAGTTTGTATTGTTTTTCTATGGACTTTGATAAAAAAAAATTGTTTGAATGTATAACCCAACTGTAATTTTAAAATTTAAATATATGAGAGAAAATTTAAAATATATATAATATTTAAAAATAATTATTACAATAAATAATAGTCGATTAAAATATAATTCTGATGAATGCCTAGTTACACCGATTATTATATATTATTCCTCTTCTTTTTGCTAATCTTTCTTTAATCCCCATCGCACTATAGCTTGTTTCAAATCAAGTGCCCCCTAATTTTAATTAAATTAATGAAATCCTTGGATGCCTCGTCATACACTACTATGTGATTATATGAATACAACATCATCCAGTGGTTGATACTAATTTAAATATTTAATAAGGTTTAGTGGCAACATTAAACCATATCATTAGAAGGAAAAGTCCATTTTTTCCTCCTTAATCTGACTTACCTTTTCTTTCATTTGTCTATCTTCTTGGACGAACATCAGTAATTTATAAATAAATAATTTAAATATTTTATTTACGAATATCAGTAATTTATAATATATTTATTAATTTTTATTTTTTTATATTTTTTATTTACAGTATAAATAAATTAATATTATTTATATCTCATTTACACTATAAATAAAATATATAAAATTTAAAAAATACATCTATCTCGTTTACATTATAAACGAGTTATTTGTATTTATAAATATAAAAATATAATTTTAAAAATAATAAAAAATATTAATAATTTAATTTGAACCAATTTAAATAATAAATTAGTATATTTTGTTACTATTTAGATCGACTTTAATTAATTTATATCTTATTTATATTTTAAATTTTAAATTAATAACTTTGTTTGTTTATACTGAATTCTTATAAATCGAACAAGGAAAGATAGACGATTTTAAAATAATAGAAGCGATGGACTAATTAGTGGACAATTGGACATATCAAGTAATTTAAAACTGTCCATTTTAAAATTGTTCATTTAAAATAACATATTATTTTCTTAAAAACTAATATATTTAAATTAGTACTCGACCAGAATAAAAAACATATAAAAGTTTTAAAAATTTTGTTATATTAAAAATTTTTATTTGTACCAATGAGTACATGTAACAAAAATTAAGTTATGGTAGAAGCTAACACATTTAAATTAGTATTCTACATAAAAAAATTTTAAAATTTTGTTATAATAAAAAATTTTAATTATATATTGTTAAAATTTTGTTTATCAAATTTTTTTATTTTTTATTCTGTTTTAATGTTAATTTAACTGTGTTGGTTTTTAGAAATTGATTTTAAATAGACACTTTCTAATTACGTGATATGCACATCCACTAATAAGTGAATTAAAATTTAAAACAATATTTTTCTCTTATTATTTTAAAATTATCAATTTTTTTTATTATTTGAAATATAATATTTCATCCTTTTTATTATTTGAAATGTACTATTTGTAAAAAATCAGTACAAACAAATAAAATTATTAATTTAAAATTTAAAATATAGATAAGATATAAATTAATTAAAGTCGATCTAAATAATAATAAAATATATCAATTTTTATTTTTTAAATTAGTCTAAATTAAATTATTAATATTTTTTATTATTTTTAAAAATTATATTTTTATATTTATAAATACACATATATTGTAAACAAGATATATGTATTTTTTTAAGTTTCATATATATCGTTTACAGTGTAAACGAATGTATATAAGATATAAGCTATATTAATTCGTTTGCACGGTAAATAAAATATATAAAAATAATAATAATTAATAAATTTATTACAAATTATCTATATCTGTAAATAAAATATTTAAATTATTTATTTAAAAAAAATCCCCCACTACAAAAGATGTGGACAAATTTATAGGGTTAATACTCAAATTCGTCCCTAAAAGATCACGCGATCTTTATTTTCGTCATCGAATGATTTTTTTAATCAAATTAGTCCTTGAAAGATAAAATGTAAGTCAAATTAGTCCTTCCGTCAGTTAGATGATGACGTGTCACGTGGCATAATGACGTGACAGGCCACATGGTAGGTCAATGACATTAGTAATTGACAAACAAAATATTAGTAATTGTATCTTTTCTTCTTAAAAAATTTTTCAATAAAATTATCTCTCTCCTTTAATTCTTCTCAAAATTGAAATGATGTATGTATTTATTAACCTAAACAAAGTTATATGCTCAAAATCAAAATTTATGTATGTTAACCTAAACAAAGTTATACCACTATTTTTTTTACTACATCTTTTTTTTCCATTACGGTATTACTTATCTATAGAATATAATGGTAATGATACTTTGAGTTAAAATTCAAGAAGATTCACAAATTTTGCTTCAATTCCAAAACTTTACAAAATATTAAAAATTTGTTGCTTTATTATTATTATTATTATTATTATTATTATTATTATTATTATTATTATTATTATTATTATAAACGAATTGCTTCTTAAGCGTAATACGTGCAAAAATCATAATCAATTTTTGTATGTTTCATATGTTTGAGATAGATTATATAATTTTTCTTTTAATTTCACAAATTAATGAGATAAAATAAAATAAAAAACATTATACCTATGCATAACACAGGCTACTCTGCACTAGTACATTATATAAATAGATATGCTTCGTATTAAAATAAAATTTCTTTTGTTTTAAATAAAATATTTAAAAATGCTTCGTACTAAAATAAAATTTCTTTTGTTTTAAATAAAATATTTAAAAAATTATATTAGAATATTAAGATTCAAAAAGTGATTTCATAAATCAGTTTTTTAATTATTGAGTTTTACTATATAAATTAAATAATAATAAAAATTATAATTTTAAAAAATTTAAAAGATTTAAACTTTAAAATAATTATTATATTATTTAGTAAAATTTAAAATGTTAAATTTTTAAATATATAATAACAATAATTTGATAAACTCATTTAAATAAAAAAAATTTACATAAAAAATTACAATTTGAAAATATAAAATTTTAAAATACAAATGACAAAATAATTTTATAAAAATTTAATTATTTTTATTATTTGATGTAAAGAGAATTTTGTTTATTAAGGTTTAAAAAATAATATTAAAATTAATAGTATAAAAAATATTGTAAATTTAATATTATAAAAAAATTATATAAGGACTAGTTTCACTAATTTTTAAAATTTGAGGGATAAAAATGACTTAGGTATGGACTTTTAAGAACTATTTTAACTATAAAAAATATTTTTACATGTCAGATGACATGTAATTTATCACGTGTCACTAACATGTCACGTGACGTGTCACGTCATCATGTCACGTGATATTTAACGTAATACGTCATCATTCATCTGATGAAAGGACTGATTTAACTAACATTTTATTTTTTAAGAACTAATTTAATTAAAAAAATCATTTGAAAACAAAAATAAAGATCGCATAATTTTTCAGGCACGAATTTAAGTAATAACCTCAAATTCATATAATGAAAAACCGGGACCACACCGTAAAAATATGAAACCATAACCATGTGATGCACAAGTTGTTGCTTTGTTTAGAATTTTCCATTTGGACACTATAGTATATACTATTATACTCCAAACCATGTATCTATCGGTCCCATTTTATCATCTTTATATTTTTTCATGTTTTCTATAATATTCATTAGATAAATGTTGTTGTCCTGTGAACAATTAATCAATTATATTTAGATAGGTTCTTTACCTTTCTGTATATTTAACTAGAGTTTTTCGCGTGACAGAAAACAGGAAGCTTCATCAGCAGTTTCAAATTCAATTGCCTTATTCATGGTGGTGAGTGCAAAACTGCACATCAACAAGTGTTGAAACTTGAAAGCAATATATGCACTGAATGTTTGGAAAACTCTTGTTGTATGCAGATATATTTTCCGAAGCATCTGGTTGGGATTTCAGTCCCCGCTTTCTCTCTCTCTGGAACTGAAGGCACTTCTAAGAATATAAAGGTTCCGTGGGCAAATTAAAATAATAATAGGTAATATTCCGATTCCCATCTTCTCCTTTTCAGTTTCTCCTAATGTTTTTGCCAGAATGATTCTGTTACGATTCAGTTACTAACGTTGGGTAGTTAGATCAGTTACTTATGTAGGCACTATTCTTCTCTTTGTTCTTTCTTCTTTGTTCTCCACTTTAATTTCCATGACACTTTTAATATGGTATCAGAATCATCAGATAATACATTAGTCCAATCATATAAGTCTAAACAAATGAGTTTTATACCCTCTCAATTTTAATTTTCTCGGAATAATTTTTATTTTTTAATATATACTCTAGATAATTTTTAAATCTTGATGCGTTCTCTTTCTTCCTTCCTTCCTGTGTTTTCCTAAATACCCTCTACCCCATCCAGAACAGAAAAGCTTCCATTTTATTCTTAGAAGATAGGTCACTCTCACTTTACAAGATAGAGCCTTCATTTTCTTTTAGCAAGCGGGCATAGGAAGACAGCCGCCTTCGGAAAATCATGCAATTAATAAATTCATTTTGGGATGATTTTAAGGTGTCTAATGTGTATTGCAAAGACTTTTGTTTTGCAAGTCAATAGCCAAAAAAGATTCATAATATATGGGGAAAAAAGTTATTTATTCAACTTTTTTCATACTATATATATTATTTTCTGTTTTACTTTGTTAAAATAAAGTGTATTAAATAGCTGAAATTATTTTATAAAATACATAAAAAATTACTATATAAAATATAAAAGAATGTGTCCAAAAATATATTTTGTGATGGTGAAAATAAAAATAATAGATTAATAGGGAATGGTGTGACTAATCAGGTGAATACACGTAGTGTAGTCCTTTGCTCAAGTTGCTGAAATAATAACGACAGAATGAATAGGACAAATGGACAATCATATATGGGGGACAGCCCGTCAAACATGAAAATAATATACCATAACACCAATTTCTAAACCACCGTGAGTGAGGGTAAAAAACTGGATTTTCTTAATATATATTTTTTTCATAAAAAAATATACAATATGATCTTTTATTATATATTTTTTAAATGAGTTTGAAGAATATAAAAAATATAAAATATCATACATATAATTAACTCCATTGTATTAACAACTTAGATAGTATTATTTATAGTGTAAAATATAAATTGAAATTACAAGATCAAGGTTATAAGTTTCGTTTTTTTTATTTAAATAAAAAAAGTTATTATTTATTAGTTTAAATAAAATAAAAAATATATTATTTTATATATTTAATTATATTTTTTACAATTAAGGAATACGAAAATAAAAAGATCAATTTTTGTACACTTTAATTGTAAAAATAAGATAAAATTATTAACCATTTTGTATTTCATATGGTAAAACATAAGAGGAAAAAAATTTTAGAAAAATATAGGATACTGTTAATTTATTGTCAATAATAATTAATATCAAAGATATTTTTATTAGAAGATACATATATAAAGAAATATATTTAAAAAATATATTTATAAAAATATTTTTATTAAATATAATTATAAAAAAATATTTATTTTTATTAGACATATTTATAAAGATGTTTTTATTAAATACAATTATAAAAAAATTCACAAAAATTGATAAAATTCTTATTGGTTAGGCAGTGGGATTGAAATATTTTTCCCGTTTAAAAGTGCTTGCCAGTGAAAATGGATCGGAACATATAATATCAAAAGCATTTCAATAAAAGCTATTCCTATCACACTAATAAACCTCTCATACTAATAAAATAATAATATATAATAAATTAATAATAAACTTCTCACACTACTTTAACATATTTTGTCTCTTTTCTAATAACATAACATTATGTGCTGACAAATTATATTTCAGAATCTTTCACCCAATAAATAAATAAAAGCAATCAAATCATTTTTTTTCAAAATTGAATCTAATGAAATTAACATACATAAATGGTTATTTTATATTATTCTACACACACATATATATTTTGAAATAAAAGTAACGCACGTGCTCATTTTATTTTCTTTATGTCATTTAATTTATTTAGAAATAAAATTAATAATGAAAAAATTAAATTTTATATTTTTTAATCATCAAAAATTTAAATTTAAGCTAAAAAAGTTAAAAGGCACAAACATATATATGTAAAAAATGAGCATATGCATTATCTTTAATTTATATATGTATGCTTGTTTTTTTAGCTTAAATTTATATATGTATGCTTGTTTTTTTAGCTTAAATTTAATTTATGATTAAAAAATTTAAAATTTAATTATTTTTTATTATTAATTCTTTTTCTAAATAAATTAAATGACACAAAGAAAATAAAATGAGCGTGTGCATTATCTTTATTTCAAAAAGAATATATATATATATATATATGCAGAATAATATAAAATAATCATTTATATATGTATGTTAATTTCATTAGATTCATTTTTGAGAAAAATAATTTGATTATTTTTATTTATTTATTGGGTGAAAAACTTTGGTTTATAATTTGCCATCACATGATGTAATGCTATTAGAAAAGAGACAAGATATGTTAAAGTAGTGTGAGAGATTTATTATTATATATTATTAGTGTGAGAGGTTTATTAACTTGAAGGCTTGAACCGTTGATTAAAAAGATAATAATAGATGAAATTAAAGCAAAATTAGTCACTTTTTTCCTTCTTTTGTACATGAAAGTTAATATAGATCTACTACATAATCCAGAGTTCATGAACTTTTAGCTTCTGCCTAAGTGAACAAGTGAAATATTAATTTTAATTTGTTTTAAAGGAATTTGAAAGGGAAAATAATGGCAAAGGTAGTTGCTAACTCAACAGCAGCAGCAGCATCGTCACAAGTAGAGATGGTTGATATTATTGCTTCTTCTCAATCATCACTCCAATCACATGTAGTGCAGATTGTTTCAAATGATGAATGCTCTTCCTCTGAACTAATACAAGATAATGGTAACTCTCTCTCTCTCTCTCTCTCTCTCTCTCTCTCTCTCTCTCTCTCTCATAATATCAGGGAGATAATAAAAAATTAATCCAAAGGTCAAAATTTATCCATTTTAATGTTTAATAAATACTAAACAGAATAATTTAGACTATTTGAATTGATTTCTTATTGTCTCTAAGTTTCATGTCATTAACTAATAATAGAAGATTAGCCAGTTTTATGCTGCTAACTATGCTACACTGATTTATGAAACTTTAACTTACAACATTTAAAAAAGGTAATTGAAATTATAAGAATAACATAATGAAAAAAAATTGAAAATTAATATTGCACAACTAACATTATAGTCAATATTTAACGTAAAAAAAATATCTAAAATTAAATTAAAAAAATCCAAAATTCAAATTTAAATAAATTCATTTTTAATAGATTTTATATTGATTTTGTTTGACAATTAACTATAGTGTTAGCTGAAATTAACCGTTATAATATTAGTTCTCTAGTATTATTTCACCATAATTGAGTTATTTAATAAATTTTTAGAGTTAAAAAATATTAAATTATCTCAAATAATTGATAAAAAAAAAATGGATTTTGGCATCATAACCAAATAACGATTTTATATTTAAAAAGGACTCTAACCAAATAATTGTTAAATGTGCGATAATTTGCTTAAGAAAAGGAAAAAAAGTGTATCGATAAAAAAAAGCTATTTATATAGTATAAATATGTGTAGTTTAACTCATTTTAACTGTGTATGCTACTTTAGTTAATTTTAGCAGTTAATTTTAGTATACACTTAGTATAGTTTATTTATAAATACTATAAATACCATATCCCATATATATTGAAGGTGGATACTCTTATAGTGACATCTTCACATAAAAATAATATTGTGAATAATTAGATGAGTTGATATATTTGACTAAATATGTTGATTAATCATCTAAAAATTCACAATGTCATCTTTATACGAGTATTCTCCTATATTTAAAGTGTAAACTGATTCATACTCTATTGTTGAATTTGTTTTGACCCGTGAGTTAGGCATGCATCGATAATCAATAATCAAATTAAGTCACTCGTAAAATTTAGAGATTGAAATTCTTCAGGGATATACTTCGAAAAATGCGTACCCCTTTTAAAGGTAGCATTAAAAGGAGATTGGAATGCAGCTAAGCACATGATAGAGCAAGATGATAGACTGCTAAGAGCAGCCATAGTAAAGAGGAGTGGGAAAACACTACTTCAAGTTGCAGCAGGATCAAACCATGTTCACTTTGTACAAGAGCTTCTAAAAAAACTTGATCCACATGATCTCGAACTGAAAGATAAGAACAAGAACAACGCCTTTTGCTCCGCGGCCGCATCCGGGAACATGAAGATCGCTGATATGATGATCAAGAAAAATGGTGAGCTACCAAAGAAAAGGGGTGGTGTAGGGATGACTCCTCTTTACTTGGCTGCATTACAGGGGAAAAATGGTATGACAAGGCATCTGTTTCCCATGACTAGTGACATATTAGATGAAGAAGACGAGAGGTTTATCTTCTTCCTTCTTCTCCAGAATGGTTTGTATGGTGAGTACATTACCATAACTATACATGTATTGTTTAATTCATTTTCAATGTGTTTTTATATTTTAACATATATTTTATACGAATTACGATTTACGAGTGACTAATTTGTATACACCTAGTATGGTTGTTAAAACATATTTCAATATGTACATTGTTTATTAAACAACAATCTAAATTTTGGACAATAAATGTGCAGATTTGGCTTTACAAATGTTGGAAGAAAATGAAGGGCTAGCATCAGCTCAGAATGATGAGAATGAGACGGGTTTGCATATCTTGGCTCGAAAGCCTGCTGATTTTACCCATCAAGGTCCATGGAATCTTAGAAACCTGGTCATGGGATCAAGTAAGTAAAATGAAAAACTATAGCTGCCTCAAAAAACATTTCTTTCATTTCTTTCAAAAATTTATGCTGATGAGAAGAGGCAATATAAATAGTTATATTTCTAATACTAATAACTAGTATGTTTGATATAGGTGTGACTCCATTGATCAAACTTGTTAGGAAACTTTGGAACATACTTGTCATGAATCACACAGAGACAAAGGTATGGGAATTGATAAGTCTTCCAACACAAATAACATTCGATGCCACAAAACTAGGAAATTTTAAGTTTGTTGCGGAGCTTATGAGAGCAGATCCTGATTTGATGTGGGAAGTGGATGCTGAAAATCGAAGCATAATCCACATTGCTGTTCTGCATCGCAATTCGAGTATATTCAATCTTATACATGAAATAGGTGCCACCAAAGATTTGATTGTTACTTTTGAAGACCATGAAAAGAACAATATGTTGCATCATGCTGCAAAATTAGCACCTTCAGCTCAGCTCAAACGAATTTCTGGACCGGCTCTTCAAATGACACATGAACTACTATGGTTCCAGGTATGCAATATATTCAGATTTTTTTTCTTTCAATTTTTGGGGAAATTTTAAGTTTGAAGGCATTGTAGTCTAGATTAACTTGATTTTGGTTGTAGCATGTAATAAAAAATGAACGAATAAACGTTAGAATTGATTTTCAAAGAATTTTGAATAAATTTATTTCTAATAACATTTTGAAAGTTTCTGGAATTATTCTTTTCAGTTTGATTCCTTATCGTTTTCGGCAAAATTTTTAATATGTATTGAATAAATAAATCTCCAATAAATAAAGACAATTTAATAAAAAATTATTTATACAAAACAAATTAATTCATCTTAAGAAATAAAAACTTAAGAAGGTCTAATTTGTCTCAAAGATTTCTCTATTAATAAAAATTTGTTATAAATTAAAATATCCAATCTAATATTTTTAAAAAAAATTGAATTTTTACTTGTCAAAATAAAAACTCAGACTAAATGAGGTGGAAAGTGTTGTGTCAATAAATGTTTTAGGAGCACATTTTAAAGATATATAAATGGAATATTTGAATAGAAAATTTAAATTAAATATAAGATTTAGTATGGGAAGTGGATGACAAAATCCTTAAAATAATTTCTCTTAATTTAACGATGTTAAAGTTAGTAGATTAGGTTAAAAAGACTTTATTTGATGCAATAAGTTCCTTAAATTTTCCAATACTCCTTTAGTAACCATTAATTAGAACAAGGAAAAGTATAGGTAAACAATGAAAATATTAAACAATGTAAACAATAGATATATCGGATGTTCATTTTACTAATATACGGATGGTTATTTTAATATTAAAATTTAGAAGTTTAATTTGGAAGTGTAATGTATTTTTATTTAGTTGGTAGTTGTTCATATTGTTCAACAAAATTATTGTCCCTAACATTCCCCTTAGAACAATTGGTGATTTCTGATCAGCATCACCACTTAATTATGCAACATTAATTCATGGAATGAAAGTAGTACATGCATTAATATTAAGTATATTATATTTTGATTTTTGGTAATGTTGGGGAGACAAAAAAGACAGTTAAAATTGGCTTTATTTAGTATTCATTAATTGTTGCAACAATTAAAGAGTACTAAACAAAATAAGTTATGATTGCTTTTCACTAATTTTCTTTAGTTATCAAACATTTTCATTTGATTTTTGATGTTCTAGGAAGTGGAGAAAATAATGTTACCATCATACAAAGAGTTGAAAAATTGCGATGGCAAAACACCCCATGCATTATTCACTGAGGAGCACAAAGACTTATTAACAGAGGCAGCATCATGGACCAAGAACACAGCCAAAAACTGCATGCTTGTTTCAACACTCATTGCCACTGGAGTCTTCGCTGCAACCTTCAACCTCCCCGGTGGCCGCAACAGCACCACGGGAACCCCAACCTATTTAACGCAACCATTGTTCCTTACATTCGCCATCTCCGACGCAATCGCTCTTATATCATCTTCAGCTTCAATACTAATGTTCTTGTCCATTCTCGACTCAAGTTATGCAGAGGATAACTACTTCAGATCATTGCCTTTCAAGCTTCTATTTGGGTTGATTGCTCAATTCGTTTCCATCACAAGCATGATGATAGCGTTTGGTGTTTCTTTTTTCATCACATATTACCACGGTTCAAATTGGGTTCCAATTTTCATTTCCGTTCTTGCTTTTCTGCCAATACCGTTTTTCACATTGATTCTGTTTCCACTATCGACAGATATTATCCATTCATCTTATTTTTGTTTGACATTGTTTCGGTCAAGAAAACGATTGCTTTGCTGAAAATTAGAAGGCATGGTAAATTTACATTTTTTTTTACCCAATGTAAATTGAATGATGGTATAGTAAGTATAACATGTTAGTGCCCCCAATTCAATTAGTAGAATAGTGTGTTAGTGTGTTACAAGTGGAACAGTGGTATAGATATAAGAAATTTGTATTAGGCAAATTTAAATAAACAACTTAATTAAGTTATTTTTGAAAAAATAGTTTAAACAATAAATATTTACATTAAAAGTAACTTATAAATAAGTTATTTTGTATTTGGTTTTTTAGTTCTAAAAGTACTTATTTTAAGAGAAAAGTGATAAAAAAAACTTTTTATTATGAGAGAAGTCATTTTTTTTAACTTTTCCTTAAACACTAAAATAGCTTTTTAGAAAATTACAATTTTATTTTAAAAATTGTACCAGACATTAATACTACACATTTTCATAAGTTAAAAATAAAAAAAATCACTTATAAACCTAGCCAAACGACCCTTAGTACTTTAGTTGCGTAGGGTTATGTTTAAAGTAAAATTCAAAATTTTTCACTTCTCATACTACGCTTTGGTTTGGTTAATTCTTCTCTACTCTTCTTTGACATAACAAACTAACTGCACTGTCAAAAAAAAATAAATGTATATAAATTTTTTAAAATTATTTTTAATATTTAATTTGATTTAATTTAATTATATCCTTAACGTTTAAAATAAATTTTAATTTTCTCTTAGTTGTTAAATTTTTTACCGTCAAAAGTTAATCAATTTTTTTTAATTTTACCTCCAATCCAACCACCTTTTAACCCTAATTCATAATCCAAACCCTCGTCTAAGGGTGAATACGGGCCGGGTTGGTTCAAGTTTAAGAAAAAATTAGAACCGAACCAATTGAATTGTAATTGGTTTGGGTTGGTTCGGATTTATGTTTTCTTATGTGTGTATCCGAACCAAATCAAACTGATTAAAAACAGGTTGGTTCGGTTCGAGTAATTAGGTATCCGATAAAACAGAAATTCATTAAAAAGAAATAAAAAACAATTTTTATCTTATAAATTCTGTAAGTACAATAAACATGTAAGATTAATAGAAATAATCCAAACATGTTAAATACTAAATACATTAAAAACTAAACACATTAAAATTCAAACATATTAAATACTAAAGACCTTGAAATCCAAACATATTAAAAGGCATATATATTTTAAATTATTATTGTTTTATTTAATTGGGTAAAGTATACTTTTTGTCCCTGAAGTTTAGTAAAAGTTTCAAAATTACCCCTAAGTTTGAATTTGATTCAATTTTATCCCAGAAGTTTTCGATTTGCATCAATGTTATCCTTTAAGTTGACGCCGTTTAAATTAGTCACAGACGTTAGTGATATGGCAAAGTATGGTGTGTGAGGTGGCAAGAAACATGAAACCCCCAAAATACCCTAGGTGAGTAACCCAAGTATACCAATTAGCTTCCTTTTTCAAACATAACCTGTTTGCCTTTCCTTTGGCACGAAGCAACATAGCTAGAGAAACAGAGTCAGAGGAGGAAGCTTGGTGGGTGGTCATACTTGGCAGCGTTGTCTTCAGGCTGCCGTGGCGATGTGCAGGACGACGCAAGTTGCGACACCGTGGAGACTGAGGGAGGAGTCTGGGATAACATTCAGTCATCAACGATTCATTCTGGGGTAGCGCGATTCTGATCAACGTTTCTAACTAGATATGCCACCATTCTGATCAATTTTGCTATTGCACGTTAGAGTGGTTAGGATTTAGGGTTTTTTTGTCACTCTTGATTACTGTTAGGGTGTTATTGCATTCAGGGGTTTAGAAATTTCTGTTCTATTTTGGTGCTTAGCCCCTTTCAATCCAAACACACGCCTTTAACTCTCCGCCGATGACCCTCACACACTTTTTGAGTTGATCTGATCGCTTCATACCTCTTCCTTCTCATATCTCCCGGACACAATTCCCATTTTCCAATTCAGGCTTTCCACTTCTCCACAGATTCTAACATCATACTCTGGTACTGTTTTAAATTTTTCTTGTTTTCTTTATGCAAATTTGTGCTTAAAACAACATCTTTTACTTGCTATGATTACATTTGTTTGTTCTGATTGGTCACTAAATATAATTCTTACGTTGTATATACATTTGAATGATTAGTTACTCTGTTCTTTGGTCTGAAAATGTTTTCATAACGGCAGGATGGATGATTTCAGTGTTAGAGTTCATCACAGGGGTAGGTTTTGTAGTGATAAGGGTAAAACTGAGTATATTGATGGTGAGGTGACAACGGTTGACTGGTGTGACAGAGATAGATGGAGTGTTATAGAGGCTTATGATGTGGTTGGAAAACTTGGATACATTGCTGACAACATTGGGGTACTGTGGTATAAAGATACTGAATTAGGATTAGAAGGGTTGAAGTTGTTGAAAGGTGATGAAGAAGCAATGGAAATGGCAAATATAGGAGTTGAAAAAAAGGTGGTTGATTTGTATGTGGTGCATAAGGCTTCTGTCCCTGATGATTTTTGTGAGGACATTGGTTATTTAGATGTTGGGGATGGCAACAAAGTTTTTGAGGAAGAGTGTGTGAATGCTGATAGTGGGCCAAGTGATATTAGACAGGCCCAAAATATTGAAGTAGAAGCCCAAGGTGGAGGAGCAGATATGGAGGCCCAAATGCAGGGATTAGTTGATGTCCATTTAAATGCTGAAGAAGTGGTACAGAATGTTGGTTATGGGGACAATAGTGAAGAAGAGGATGACACTGATGACCCAGATTATGAGGCTGATTCAGATCTTCATTTTAGTGATAGTGAAGATGATTATTGTGGTGATGATGGGCTATTTGATGTTGATATAACTCTTGGGGATGATACTTATTGAGAAGTATAAGGATGATATTCTTCCTAGGATTAAGCTTAAGTTACAAAAGGAAATAGATGCTTCTAGGTGGTGGTTTCCGGTTGCTGCCGGCATTTCAAAATTTGAAGTAATTAGAGGCAGGGACAAATTTGTAGTAGATCTTCTAAAGAAAGAATGTACTTGTAGAAAGTTTCAAATGACAGGTTTACCTTGTCCACATGCAGTTAGTGCAATTAATTGTGCTAAAGATGATATTCGAAAATATGTTGTAAGCTGTTACACTAAAGCTGCTTATGTGGCTTGTTATACCCCAATGATTAACCCTTGTAATGGACATACAATGTGGGAGAGAACTGCTCATCCAGATGTGATGCCTCCACCACACAGAGTGCCAATTGGGAGGCCTAAGAAGAAAAGAGCTAGAGGAGAGGGTGAAGAACCACAGGGTCCAAGCACATCTAGGCTGGGGTTACAACAAAAATGCTCTCGTTGTCTAAAATTGGGTCACAACAAGCGAGGCTGCCCTCTTAGAAGGCCAAGCGTGAGTACTTGTCTATTAAATATGGTTCCTTACATAACACTGTTTCTTATGCTGTTTACCTATTTATGATGGTAACTTGTTGCTGTTTTTTGTTCATGTCCATCATAGGAAACATCTGCTGCCACATCGTCAGCATCGCCATCCCAAAACAATAATGCTAGAACTGCTACAGCATCACCAGCCAAGCACAACACTACTAGGAAAGTTAGATCTACTGGCTCAGTTCATAAGTGGACCAGGTTGGCCAATCCTCCAGCAAGGCCTAATACCCAACCAAGTGCACACAAAAAATTCCAACCACCAAGACCAACTACAATCCTTAGGAGCAACTCCACTTCAACTGCAAAGGGACAACCCTCATCACAAGGGAGTCAAACTCAGAATGCTCTCACAGGGTCTTAGTTGTGTCACATCTTGTGTTTGGTGTTTGTTTTAGAAGATTGAAAAATGTTGGCATTTTGTATTATGACTTATGACTTATGACTCCAACTCTTTTTTTGTTGCTGAATTACTTTGCTTATGACTTATGTAATTAAGTTTTTACTTTGGTTCAGACTTATGTTAATTACATAATATGTTGATTAACAACTTACGTTATTTTGACAATGACTAATGTGATGGATACATTCATGCAACTTTATTTGCCACAACAGGTTCTTAATGCCAATTTTAGTGCCAAACTATTTTAATCCTTTCAGGGTTATTTTTGAAACATAATTTAAATTTCAGGGACAACTACATTAACAAGTTTTCGAGTTGAGTACATTTCCGTAACTGAATACAAAAAGCGACCCTATTCTTACTTCTGCTAATTTCAGCTGTCCCAAACGCATTAATACCCTAATCTCAAATGGGTTCCATTCTTCACCCACAAATAAACCATTAAAATCACCATAAACCAACCCAACACACCAAAAATAACAGCCACCAACAGTTTGCATTTAGCATAAACTAATTTAGCCTTCAAGGTGAAAATCTTCATCTTCAACCTTGCAACCTCAGCCTCTTCTGTCTCTGCACATCCATCTGCCCAGGAAAAAAATGTGCACCCCTTCCCAATCTGCAACAAAAACAAGAAATAAGAACTTGAAAAAACTCATGAAGACATCAAAATTAAAATCAGTCAAACTTACATCAAAGTATACACAGCCCCAAAATCTCCGGTCGGGATTTTCTGGTGTCTTCGACCATCTCAGTACAGGGGGTTCACCACAGTTGCATGTCAACGTTCGTCGTCGTCGACTACTTTTTTGTGATGACACAGAGCCTTGGGAAGCCATTCTTTAAGGTTTTTTATTCTTACCGACAGGGAAGAAGATGAAGATGTAGACATACATGAAGAAGTTAACTTTAGGGTTTGAGGTTGGGTTTTTTATTTTTGTAATATAAATTTTTAAACAAAAATAAAAAATTGTTTAAAAAACGTTTTAGAAATGACTCACACACATAATTGCCACATAGAACTCTTTTATTGCCACGTCACTAACGTCTGTTAGTGATTTCAACGTTGTTAACGTTCAGGGGCAAAATTGATGCAAATCGATAACTTCTGGGATAAAATTGAATCAAATTCAAACTTAGGGGTAATTTTCAAACTTTTAATAAACTTCAGGGACAAAAAATATACTTTACCCTATTTAATTAATATATAGTCTGATCTACGGGTTGGTTCGAGTTTCGCACCCCAGAACCGTTACGCAAACCAATTACTAGAGAGAATCATTACTTTAGTTCGATTCGGGTTTGGATAGGAATACCCGCGACCCATGCTCACCCCTACCCTCATCCACCGCTGCATTGCTAATTTGCCATCACCATTCACTCCTCTACCATCACCACTAGCCGCCACCGTTATCATCATCACTAAAATTAGTAGGCTGCAGAATATTTGTGAAAAACAAAAGGCCCACTACCCCCTCCAATTCCAATTCCTTTGTTAGTCAGGGAACATCACCACCATTAACACAATCTTTCTTGTCCAAAAAATAACACCTGGATTCCGATGTTCTAAATAGAACCGTGCTTTTGTGTGAATTGAAACAGTGGAATAATCATCTGATGAAGCCATCATGGATATATATTAATAATTACTTTGGAAGATAGCATAATAATGAAACACAACTTTATTTTGATAATTTTACTTTGTTTGGTGAATATATTATTAGGATTTCATTCCCATGAAAATATATTGAGGTATTTGACTTTTTTGATTAACTGGATTTGGTAGATTTTAGGCTGAAATGGTTATTCTCTCTGGTCTATATTCTTAGCAAAGGAACCAGATTGAGTCAAGACCAACTTTGGCACAGGTAATAATTATTAGAATTTTAATATTTGTGCTATTTTTTTATGAATGTTGTGACGAAAAGTTAGCAAAACGGATTGTTTATTTTATTATAATTGTTAGCCCTCTTTTCTATGATGTATTGATTGGTTAGGAAGAGCGACATTATGGGATTTTAGGAAGAGTAAATAAAAGGATGCAAGATTTAAAGAAGTGATTCCTTTGATTCGGTTTTTAATTTTGTGTTTTTTCTATTACTTTAGATGCTTTTCTTTAATTAGAGACAGAACACATGCACACACATTTAGAAGTGCAATATGTTTGATTCATTATACAGTTATTTGTTAGTTTAGTAGTAAAAGCTATTTGAGTCATAAGGTGGCTGTTGGTGTTAGTTTGGATTTGGAGCCGTTTTAGAATTGTGCATCCCGATTTAGAATAATTTTATCCCAAAAAGTTCCCCAAATACAAAGGCAGTTCATTTTCCAGTCACAAACTCAGTGCCTCAACTGTTATACTGCACTGTGCATTATCTAAGCCACTGTAGATTTGGTTTGTTACAACCCACCTAGCTGCATAGAATAATGTGTCGATTATTGACCCTCAAATCTGGCTTATACAAACAACAAATAAATAACCTCAATTTTATAAACAACACATAATTTATCTTAATAATCAACACAAGATCTGAAAATGTAGGCCGAAAAACATTTGACCATATATATGCTAAAGTAAATAGACAAAACTGTATCACTCCATAAGGAGAACGATCAGGACCTTCTTCTGGCTGGGGCAAATTTTGAAAGACACACGACACCTAAACTTAGACACAATGAGGTACTTCGATTAACTACAGCTCTAATAATGCGGTTGAAGCTTTACAAGGAGAGGAAGGGAAAGAAAGATTTGAATAGACAAATTGACTTATAATTACTCTTCAAACTCTTACTTTCACCACTTTCCCTTTAAAACCCCATCTCACAAACACACCTAAGAGAATGAATACATAAGGGCATATTTGGTTTGTGCTTTCATTCAGTGTTCTCTGTTTTCATAATTTTGTAAAAACAAGAGTGAATATTGAGTTCATTTTCATGATATACTTTTTCTTTTGCAAATTCCTAAAAATAGATAACATTATCACCAAGCAAACCCTAACTTTATGGAGTTAAGGAAGTGGGGAAGAGAAGATGACAAGACTTCATCCGCCAATATGTATCATAGGCCTATTTACTGTCTTTGCAAGGTTAAACATTCCAGCATGCGAAGCTTTCTTCCTCTTCACCTACACCAAAGAGAAGGCCAGAATACTAGAACATTATAGTAGAAGAACCTTCCAGATGACATAGCTTAAACAAGGAGTCTATAACCTACTATATTGCTACACAACAATATAAAAAAGCAATAACAGATTTTATGATGCCAAAATCAACAAACTACATTGAAACTAAAAGCAAATATAATTCCACCATATTGGATGAGAAAGTAAATCCTGATAGATAAATTAAATTTCTAAATTATCATGATGAAAGTTTGAATCCAAGCAATAATCAAAAAGTGCATACCGCTGCTGCTATTATCTCCCTAAGCTCATCATCCTCTGCACCATGTTGCAAGGGATCCCTTAAGCTAACCTACAAGAGGACAAGGCGGTATTAAAATATCACAAAAATCTCTTGCTTAAAGTTACACACAGCACATTAAATATCCAATCCAATATATATTTAATGGCCAATTTCTACTGTCCAGTGTCCATATCACTGCATAAATAGGTTTGGCCTGAACAGATAAAATCAACAATCACAGTGTGCCTTGTCAAGTTCACATGATCCAATATTTTTGTGAGATGCACTTTGCTTTCATGGCACAGTTTAGAAGAATATCTGTAAGATGAGTCTAAGGTATAGTCCTTGATGAACTTAGGAGTAGATGGTTCATATGATTATGCATCTAAGAAATTATTAGAAAGGAAAAGAAGAAAATGGGCATTCAATCTGAAAAATGTGAAACATAATTTTTCATATCTAAGGTAAAATAAGGCCATCGAATTGCGTAACGGACCTTCCACCAAACAAGTCAAACAATGAATATACTCTACTCATCAATGGTGACCAAAAAACTCACACCACTTAACAAAATATGCTACCTAATATCATGCATAATTCTAAACATTGTTCAAAAGCACACATTATATGTTATACCACATGAATAACTAGAATTTAATAGGAAAAGCAACAAGCATTGCTTAATCTAATAATTATGCATTCTAGAGTTGAAGATAGCGAAGACAACCAGTGGTCCAATAGTGTACAAGTAGAGACTCAAAATGAGAATTAATTCATCTTCATGAAGCACAAGGAAAGGATTAAACAAGCTCTCATCTAACTTTCCCAAATTACGAACAAACTTCAAATTTTAGTGAATAAATCCATTTTCTGCAAGGTAGTATAGACCTCTTACTTTCTAATATGAATTATTGAAAGTTATGTTAGTCACTCTATTAGGAATCTTCCCCAAAATTGAGAACAAAGCATATCAAGAATTCAGGACTGAGAGTAGAAATCACAGGCCCAATCATTAATGTTATAGTATATGTTGCTGCCTATTCTTTCTCCCATTGTTCTGTAAAGCCATTGATCACTTGTAGAAAGCAACTTACAGAACACAGCACAATAATGGCAAAAGATTTGCATTAACATTACTCCAAATTTTATCCACCAAAAGCATTTGTGTATTTCGAATACCAACTCTAAATCCAGGCCCTTTCCTCACATTACCTAATGATCTCATTCAATACCCACTTCACTTTAAGAAACCTATAAAATCCTCATCAATGATAACATTGTAGATTCACTAGAAACATTAAATATTCCACATATATCTAGCATCACACAGATACTCTTCAAATTGCAATTAACAATTATTGGTGACATGCAGAACAAAATGAATTTTCACTGTAGATTATATGACTTACCTCTGAAGGACCAAATAGACACACTTTGAAGTTTCCATCTGCTAGTATTCGTAATCTATTGCAACCAGCACAAAAATGCTCCGTCATTGATGTGATAAATAAAACTCTACCTTGATGTCCATCTATTGTGAAATTCTTGGTTGTATCTGTTGGGTGATCCTGAAGTCTCTTTATGGAAGGAACATGTTTTATCTGCTTAATAAAAATGGTGACGAAGGGTCTCAACTAGAAAAAAAAAACACAAAAAAAAAATCCAAGTGAGGTCTCCTGCAAAATTGTACCTTACCACTCTATCCATCATTTCTGAGTAGGGTACAAGCTTCTTGAAATTCCAAACATTTCCATCAAATGGCATGAATTCTATAAAACGAACATTAATAGGCTTTTCTCTTGTCAGATCAACAAAATCACATATTTCATCATCATTAAATCCACGCATTACAACACAATTGACCTGAAGCAACAAACATAAAGGACACCTTAAAATGCATCAATCAGGTTACCTTTGAAATTTAACATGGCTATTAAGTCTCACACAAGAATAATCCAACATAGAAATATGTACAAAACTATAAATCAGTGAAGAATTTTACACTTTGGCAAGGGAAGCTAATAACATGGGAGGTGTTCAAAAAGTGAAGAAACAAGACCAGAACCAGCAAATACCTTAACAGGATTATAACTAAGGTCCACAGCAGCATTAATTGAATTCATTACTTTTTCATGCCCTTTCCGTCTTGTCATAAACTCAAACTTTGCAGGTACCAATGTGTCCAAACTAATGTTCACAGAAGTAAGGCCACATCCTTTCAGCCTTGGAAGTTTTCTTGCTAGGATGATACCATTTGTAGTCATGGTCAATGTCTCCAGTCCCTTCAATTTTGACAACCCCATGCATATATCTTCAATATCCTTTCTTACAGTTGGTTCCCCACCAGTCAACCGTATTTTATTTACCCCGGCTTACAAAAAGATTTGCCAGTCGCAAAATCTCAGCATTTGTCAAAAGCTGAGCATAAGGAGTTAGCTCCACGCCGTCTGCTGGCATACAATACTGACACCGTAAATTGCATCATTCTGTTAACGATATTCTCAAGTAAGTGTGCAACCGTCCAAATGAATCTACTAGCATATCAGAAATAGAGTTATCCTTTGGCTGATTGTCAAGCGATGTAGCGCACGATGTTTCATAAGTTCTTGTGGAATATTCATTCAAGTTGCCATTGAAATTGACTTGACCATTGGTACTTCTGCTGGCACAATGAGACCCTGCCTCACAATTCACCTGTTTTAGAAAATTTGCAGATTATCCAACCACAATCTCATAAAACAAAGACTTAGATATAACATCACCACCACACTCCGGATTAATACAACATGGAATAAGAAGAATCTAATTATTAATTAGAATACTTAGACAAAATCCAAGGACAAAAAATAACAATTTTTATTAAGATGCAAATGGTTATCAATATTTACAACTCACAGCACAAAATTCCTATCAAGCGGGATTGGATAGAGAAGATTTATGCAACAATCTTACCATCGCTTCGAGAATCGAAATTCGGCCCATAACAAGGGAACAAACTAAATGACTGACTGTGTTTTTTACCATAGAACTTAAGAGATTCTTGCAACTTTATTATCAAATTTACGAGTCATTGACAAGGACAACATAGATATGATAACTATGTTGCTAGTGTATGTAAGAACCCAAGAATCCATTTTCCTAATCCATTAGAAAATTAAAGTAGACCTTGATGATCAATGCATTTGCATGACCAAAGCTAAATAAATTGACAGAGTAAGTTACATATATAGTAAACGAGAGAAAGAGCAATACCAATAAGGACTTGGATTGTCCAAAGCCAAAACGCCAACCAGGGAATTTTGATAAGGAGTGTCTCATTATTGATGCAATCATCAATTAATAATAACAATAATAATAAAAACCAGTCACCAGAGAGATGATAAAACCAAGGTTCTGAGAACTGAACCGGTCATCGAACCGTTCTAATCACTGGTTCATTGGTTTATTGGTCCAACTGATCCAACCATAATTCAACTGAAAAAACTGTTTTAGAATAAAATAATAAATAAATTATAAATATACATACTAAAATATAATTATAGTCTAACATAAATCTTAAAATATCTTCCAAATTTAAAACACTACATGAAATGTCATAAATCAAAACTATATGATCTTATCAAAATACAAACTTAAGTTTTTTTTTAAACAATTCACAACCCTAATTTTCTATAATTTCTTTTGGAAAAATAAAATCCCATCCAAGAAGGAAACCATAGCTGTAAGTAATTGAGAATATTTGTCAAACTCAGCACCAAGACATAGAACAACTATACATATAGAACAGTACCAAACAATCTAGTTCTCAATTCCATGAATCATAAACAAAAGGATGTCTAAAATATCCATAGAATCAATCAAATTCAGCATTAAAAAATTATCAAAAACCAAATTTTGTAGTTAAACAGAATAAAGTAAAGATGGGATTTATACTCAAATTTTCCTTAATCTTAAACCATGTCTCAGCACATACTTTGTGAGCAGCAACAAAATCATCTTTACAAGCACAACCTAATTCAATTGGAATACCAAACTCAGAACTATCACTCTCCAAACCTATGTGACAAATTCTACAATTCCTCTCCACTTTGTGATTAGTATTATTATCAAGGTTCTGAAAACCGGACCGGCCATCGAACCGTTTTTGTTACTGGTTCACTGGTTTAGTGGTTCAACCGGTCTAACCGTAGTTCAACCAAAAAAATTGTTTTACTATAAAATAATAAATAAATTATAAATATACATCCTAAGATTATAATTATAGCTTTTGGTGAAGATTTTCCTACCAATCTGGTTCAGCCAACAAACACCAAACTAATAAGATGTAAAACTGATTTCACTCCAAAATGGCTTCTTCTAAACTAACATCAAGTACCAAATCCTGCAACAAATAATTGCCTTTCTGGAGAGAAAGAACGAGCAAAGGTTACACTGCAAAAACATAGAGAGTATCGAAGAGTAGTAAAGGAGCAAAAAGACAAGACAATGAAGGAAAAGACGGTGATCAAACTCAAAAAACATCAAAACACAATTGAGATCATGAGAAACAGTTCTTCTAGCGGTGGTAATCTCACTGTACGTGTTGCTTCGTAAAGAAGATTGCCACGTCATCTTCAATCTTGAGCCATTTGATTAAAGCATATTGCAGAATGCTGATTGAAGTAGCAGCAGCATGTTTAGACAGTATTATGCAGAATGCAGATTGAAATAGTAACTGCATATTAGTATTTAGGATATTTAATAGTTGAGGTAATTTAATGAGGGTTACTGATTTTAGTGGTAGCTACACACTTATATAGGCAGCAATAGCATGGCAGAACAACTATCCTATATAAAAATCACAATTCCAGCACGCTTGCAACAGATTCAAAGATCTTAAGCTCTATAACTATTCTGAACTAACAAATTTTTCAGCTGAACATATATACTGAAGGAGAGTAAACCAACTTAGCTGCAATATCTCCAAGATAAAATGCTACTGACCACACAGTTGTAAGAACAATTTCTTTTTTGGTATTGTAATAATCAATTAATCAATTAATAATCATCCTAAACGATAATCAATTAATTTAGCAGAACAATCATCCTAATCAATAATCAATTAACATTCAATTTAAGCACGATTAAGTCACAAAACACAAAACAACAGCACATCACTATATATAAAAATTACAAAACACAAAACAGCAACACATCAAAACAGCCATAGCTAATCAATTAATCATTCAATCTAAGCACAATTTTAAGTCAGTCACAATCTAAGCACAATCGAGTCATGACATAAAACAGAAGATAACACACAATTTTAATGAAGATTAACAAGATTGACTAGTGAACTAAATCAACTAAATCAGCACAATTTTAACAAGGATTAACCAGCAAAATAAATCAACTAATTATTTAATGAATCAATCCAAAACAAGAAGAAGAACAAGCATTAGCAGTGAGTGGAGAAGACATTGCCTTCTTCGATCTGAGCAATCTGGGCAGAGTATGAGAGAAAATGGTTAAGCACGATGGACGATGGCGACTAGGCAACAAGCACGATGATGGACGGCAGCAGAAGCGCGGATGAGCAGAGGTAAACCAGACGGTGAACGCTAAGCTTGAAGAAGAAGCTGCGATTGGAGTGAATAGGGGTTGGAGAGCTCAAGAACGATGACGGCGCGACGGATGGCGAGACTGTCTCCCTCCTTGCCGCGGCGGTGGAGGCTACTGTAAGCTAGGGTTTCTTTTTGGGAGAAGAGAGCTTCGTTTGAGAGACTGAAAGTTGAGAGGAGTTGGAGTAAAGATGAGTTGGAGAGCTCAAGAACGACGATGGCAGTGTCTCCCTCCTTGCTCGTGTTCACTAATTCTCGTGTTTTTATCGAAAATTCAGCAAGATGAGCTGTTGTTCCTTCTTTATTTTTTTCTATTTTTCAGCAGTGATCATGATGAATTCTTGTCCTCTTATGTGTCTAGAAAGCCTCTCTTGAATCCCATATAGAGCATGCCTAAGGAGTTAGAGAAATTCGAGCTAAAAGTGATTGAACTTTAGCGTTTTTGTGACACTTTTTGGCCAAAAACAAAAATGCACCACCACCAACCATTCCTTTGTGTGCACGTTTTCTAATGTATGAAAGGTCTAAGAACTAAATTAAATAAGAGGCAAGGGTTAGGATTAGTTAGAATATTTTTGTGCTTGTTTCGGTGTTCATATGAACCACTTTGTGGTGAATTTGTGCTTGTTTTACAAATCTGAAAATTCTATGAGCTATTACTATTTTGGCTTGCTAAATATATGTAATATGCAATATATTTGCCTCTGGATTTTGTGTGGTAGTAGCTGAAAATATGAATGCGCTTGGGGTTTAAGTTTCGAGCCTTAAAAGTTACTAAAAGTGGAGAAAAAATGTAAAAACTTTACCTCTGAAAATTTCAGCCACTAAGAACACGAAAATTAGTGTGAAAAGAGTTAAAAATAAGTTTAAAAAATATTTTTAATCTTATGAAACAAGTAGGTAAAAATAAAACGGGTGTTATGGTCATTTATGGGTAAAAAGAGGGTAAAAAATGTGATTTAATTAAAAAATAATAAAATTCTAGAATTAGTATCATCAGGGATAAAATAATAATTATATAAATAATTTGGGTAAAAATTATATTTAAAATAAAATTTTAGGCATAAATAAAATTTTTAGTAAAAGTTAGAAGTAAAATAGTAAAAAAATCGGTAATTAGAACAAGTAAATAAATTAATAAAGGGTAAATTGGGTGCTAAGAAAAGATAAAAAAAGGAGAAAATAAACACTGAAGAACAGAAAATTCAGTGTATAACTCTAAAGGAGAAAAAAGGGATAGCTTGTAAGCTATGAGAATTCAAACTGTGTGCTCACTCCTTGAATCAATCTCTGGCCATTTATCCCTTTAATAGAGGAGTAAAGCTTTCAAAGCTTAAAACTTGGCTTTAACAACTTTTGTTTTTCTTCTTCCCCATAATAAGCAGCAGCAACAATACAAAAGAAAGATAGAGTAGTAGCAGTGATTATTTTTTACATGCATCCATATCTATCATCTTCTCTTTTATCCTTTTTTTCAAATTGCTTCAAGGATCTGAGCCCTTCATTTATGCTTTGATTCCAAGTTATTTTCCTCACCCTTGATTTATAGCAGAGCTCCATATCCTCTATTTTAATCAGATTTCCAATTCAGTGCATACAAAAGGAGGTCTTCTTCAACAATCTTCAATGAAACACAAAGATGAAAATGTTTTCTGATTCAGCCTTTGGATGTGATCTTTGCTTAAAGTCCTAGCTTATTTGACTTTTTTCTTCGTGCTTGATTTTGTTAACCCACTTTTTCATCTTTAATGTGAATCCTAATTAGAGTTCCTTTTTCTTGCTTTACTTTTGGAATGTTTCACACGGGTGAGAAAGAAGAGAGTGACGAAGGAAAGAGAGATAAATGGTTAGGTTACTTTCTCTTTTAGTTCAGATGAAAATGAACCATCCTCCCTTGATGGTAAGTATTTCCATGGGCAATGAATAAGTTGAAT